>NC_066621.1:73945491-74272991 GCF_025201925.1 Gopherus flavomarginatus | reverse complement strand
ACTTAATAAGCGTACTTTCTATGCCAACATCTAAATCGTTGATGAAGATATTGAACAGAGCCGGTCTCAAAACAGACCCCCGCGGAACCCCACTTGTTATACCTTTCCAGCAGGATTGGGAGCCATTAATAACTACTCTCTGAGCACGGTTATCCAGCCAGTTATGCACCCACCTTATAGTAGCCCCATCTAAATTGTATTTGCCTAGTTTATCGATAAGGATATCATGTGAGACCGTATCAAATGCCTTACTAAAGTCTAGGTATACCACATCCACCGCTTCTCCCTTATCCACAAGACTTGTTATCCTATCAAAGAAAGCTATCAGATTGGTTTGACACGATTTGTTCTTTACAAATCCATGCTGGCTATTCCCTATCACCTTACCACCTTCCAAGTGTTTGCAGATGATTTCTTTAATTACTTGCTCCATTATCTTCCCTGGCACAGAAGTTAAACTAACTGGTCTGTAGTTTCCTGGGTTGTTTTTATTTCCCTTTTTATAGATGGGCACTATATTTGCCCTTTTCCAGTCTTCTGGAATCTCTCCCGTCTCCCATGACTTTCCAAAGATAATAGCTAGAGGCTCAGATACCTCCTCTATTAACTCCTTGAGTATTCTAGGATGCATTTCATCAGGCCCTGGTGACTTGCAGGCATCTAACTTTTCTAAGCAATTTTTAACTTGCTCTTTTTTTATTTTATCTTCTAAACCTACCCCCTTCCCATAAGCATTCACTATGTTAGACATTCCTTCAGACTTCTCAGTGAAGACCGAAACAAAGAAGTCATTAAGCATCTCTGCCATTTCCAAGTTTCCTGTTGCTGTTTCTCCCTCCTCACTGAGCAGTGGGCCTACCCTGTCCTTGGTCTTCCTCTTGCTTCTAATGTATTGATAAAAAGTCGTCTTGTTTCCCTTTATTCCCATAGCTAGTTTGAGCTCATTTTGTGCCTTTGCCTTTCTAATCTTGCCCCTGCATTCCTGTGTTATTTGCCTATATTCATCCTTTGTAATCTGACCTAGTTTCCATTTTTTATATGACTCCTTTTTATTTTGTAGGTCATGCAAGATCTCGTGGTTAAGCCAAGGTAGTCTTTTGCCACATTTTCTATCTTTCCTACCCATCGGAATAGCTTGCTTTTGGGCCCTTAATAGTGTCCCTTTGAAAAACTGCCAACTCTTCTCAGTTGTTTTTCCCCTCAGTCTTGATTCCCATGGGACCTTACCTATCAGCTCTCTGCCTTCCTGAAATCCATTGTCTCTATTTTGCTGTACGCCCTTCTACCCTTCCTTAGAATTGCAAACTCTATGATTTCATGATCACTTTCACCCAAGCTTCCTTCTACTTTCAAATTCTCAACGAGTTCCTCCCTATTCGTTAAAATCAAGTGTAGAACAGCTTCCCCCCCCAGTAGCTTTTTCAACCTTCTGAAATAAAAAGTTGTCTTCAATGCAGTCCAGGAACTTATTGGATAGTCTGTGCCCCACGGTGTTATTTTCCCAACATATATCTGGATAATTGAAGTCCCCCATCACCACCAAATCTTGGGCTTTGGATGATTGTTAGTTGTTTAAAAAAAGCCTCATCCGCCTCTTCCACCTGGTTAGGTGGCCTGTAGTAGACTCCTAGCACGACATCACCCTTGTTTTTTACCCCTTTTACCCTAGCCCAGAGACTCTCAACACTTCCATCTCCTATGTCCATCTCTACCTCAGTCCAAATGTGTACATTTTTAATATATAAGGCAACACCTCCTCCCTTTTTCCTCTGTCTATCCTTCCTGAGTAAACTATACCCATCCACACCAACATTCTTAGCTTTAACACTTAGGTGCAGGTAAATCAAAGGTATGGGTGGTTCTGTACTTCACATGTTAGCTATATTGAGGTTAGTTATCATGTCATCTGTATTTGGATATATGTTCTTAATAATTATAATCATTTGAACATCGCTTAAAATTTTACTTTGGGAATTTCCTTCTTGCAAACCCGGTTTTATAATTAGTTTATTTGCATTCTCTTTATCCCTTAATAATAAACCATATTTCAGCAGTTTCAGCCATCTCCTTTGATCACAGTGTCTTGATCATTTACAAACAGAGTTTCATTCCCCACTGACATTTAAAATCAGCGATGCAGACAAGCATGTTCACTACAGTTTGAAGAATTAGTAATTCTGCTTATTGTAATATAGCTATGTATTGCTCTCTCTTGCTCACATGCAGATCTTCATCCCTGCAGTGTTAGGTGTGGGCCTTTCCTCATAACTCTCTTGTGACCTGACCTGAAGATGAACCTTTGAGAATGGATATAACTGCTATAGCTTCTGTTAACCATTGATTTTAAACCAAAGAAAAGAGACATAACCAAGGAAGAGAAACAAACACTTCAGTTATTTGCTTCTGGCAAACTAAATATTGACCAACAGTCCCCTAATGAGGAAAAGAAGGGTGAAGAGGAAAACAGATAGATAATATACAACAAAACTTTTAAGAGCCCAAACACTCTTAGAAAGAAGCTTTTGATCACTGTTAAATACTTTGAACTGCGCTGAACACTTACTCTCCCTTGGTTTGTCTCTTGTAGGTAGATTCAGCATGTGAATTAGAATAATAGAATTTCAGAGTTGGAAGGGATGTCAGGAGGTCATCTAGTCCAACCCCATGCTCAAGGCAGGACCAATCCCCAGGCAGATTTTTGCCCCAGATCCCTAAATGGCCCCCTCAAGGATTGAATTTGCAACCCTGGATTTAACAGGCCAATGTTCAAACCATTGAGCTAATACAGCTGGCTTGGGCCTGTCTGCTTACCTTAATACTAATGAGGTTCTGGGTGCTAATGAGGTACTTCTTATCCCCCCATTACCTAGGGCCAGATCCTTGGCTGGAGTCCATTGACTTTATTGGAGCTATGACAGTTTACAGCAGCTGAAGAGCTGCCCCTAGATGACTATGCTCAAGGCTTCAGTCCTGTCCATTTCCTGACAGAGATGCCAATGGTCCTGGCTGAAGCATGCTGCTGCCTCAGCAGAACTAGTGAGCACCAATGAGTATTTTCAGTGAAGGGTCTGCTGCTAGCAGGTATAGATTGATTCCCTCCTCCCCCTACCTTGGGATCAAGAAATAGCATCTCTATTTGAGATAATTATACCAACCCACTATTGCTTATAGTAGATAAGGCTTGGAAGTGCTTTAGAGGATCTTGCTCTTTCACTTACTAGAATATATTCCATACTTGGTAGGTAATGAGCATGCTTTTCTGGTTAAGACACACATGTTATCATGGCTCCATAGCACAAGGTAAAGGTTCAGGGATGCCGTGTCCTATTCCCAACTACGTCACTGACTTGCTGTATGCTCTTGGGAATATTGCTTAATCTCTCTCTTCCTTGGTCGTTAAAAAAAAAAAAACCAAACCGTTATTGTGCCTAGCTCTCAGGAGTGCTGTGACATTAAATTCATGAATATTTGCAATATACTTTCCATCCATGGAACTCATAGTATGACAGAAGTATAAAGCTCTGCTTGTTGTTCATTTACTACTGCATTGAATGCATGAAGGTGAAGACCTTGATGTGTAAAAAAAAAAAATAAAAGAAAATCTTAATTCATATGTTAAACATTCTGATAAATGCACTGAATTGAAATAAGACAGAGCAAAAGTATGTAAGCTCATCATTGCTCAGTAGTAGAAGGAGAGGCCAGCAGTATGCATTTTATTGAAAGATTACATTTTTGCTCAACAATAGCATGAGACAACTATGGAGCAAGTGTGTGCACAATAGCTCCTTTTTAATGATTCATGCAAAAGTTGTCTCCCGCAATTACCCAAACCTTAATGTTATCCAATGGCCTGAAAAGCTCAGAATAAAAATGTTTCCCGCATGCAAAGGCAGCATTTCAATGTTTTCAAATTTTCCTGTTAGGTTTTGTTCATATATAATGTGGCATATAACTGGAAGAAAGTGCTGTCAAGTGGTTGAAGCAAAAGACTTAGGAGATGACACTCCAGGGATCTCTTCTTGGTTCTGCCACTGAGTGATCTTGGGGTGAGTCAGATAACCTTTCCTGGTCTTCAGTTTGCCCACTTGTAAAATGGTTATCATAATACCTCCCATAAAGGAATTGTGAGGCTTCACTAGCTGAAATGTTTACATATCTTGAGATCATTGGATGACAGGTGTTGCATACGTGCAAATGCAAATGACTTTCTCTTTTTCATAGGTGGGTAGGAAGAAAAGAAATATCACAGCTTAGTTTAATTAAGTTCAGTGGTTCTCAAACTTTTTTTTTCGCGGATCACTTGAATATTGCTGAGGGTCTCAGCAGACCTCTTAATGATCTTTCCAAATGTTGTTTCTACTGATTAGCTAACTATTGGAAAGTGCCTTGGATAAAAGTACTCTTATCTATCTTATCTATGTAAAAAACCCTAGTTAAGTTTTTTGTTCTACAAATAAAAGCACACAACTTGTATTTTAATATCAGTAGTCTTACCTTTCTAATGCCATGGATGTGCCCTCTCTCCCTCAGAGAGCTGAGGCTGGGCAGGAGGGTAGTCTCTCCCCAGCAGCCACAGCCCTGGAGCTGGGGAAAGTCTCTGCTTTCTCTGGCTGCCACAGCCCTGCGTGTCCGAAATTTCCCCCCACCCCCTCTTCTTCCCCCACTGCCCTCTCTCATCTACCCCCTAGTCCTCCCAAGGCCACCACCTCACTTTACATGTACGTCTTTTCCAGGGTCCAGGCACCCAATTAGTGGAGCCACGCCTGTGCGGCTCCACTAATTTGGTGAGTGGCCTTTCATTCTCTTGTGTGTGGTCACCCAAATACGCACCCATAGAGGGAACCATCCATGGACCACCTGAGTGGAGCTCACGGACCACTGGTGGTCCGCAGACCACAGTTTGAGAACCTCTGATCTAGTTGCTTCAGTTTTGCCTACTTTTTAAATGGGTTTGAACAGCTTCATACTGTATGTCAAAGCCAAAACGAGCAATAGCAGAGCAACACAAACCTTAAATTTAAGTCACTGGAATGATGAATGATCAGTTCATTCTTGCCCTTAAACACATTCCCCTGTGGGAGGTGCAGCACTTTTGAAATAAACACGTGTTCGTAGAACTGTCATTGAATTCTTGGTGGCTATTTCCAAAAAATATAGTAAGAAATATTCTGTCCCAGAAGTCAAGGAAGCTTGTTTAACTGTGTGCATTGAGAACGTTGCATGTAATTGGAATGTTCTTTTCAAACAGTGAAACAAATTTCTGTGGTATGTTTTGATTTTGGAATATAAAATTAAGGAAGAATTCACCAATATACATCATCTCTGTGTGAAGATTTTTATAGTAATAGGTTCAGATGCACTTCAATGGGAATTCAGTAGGACTACTGTTGGAGTAAGGTGGTACTCAATGTGTTTAAGAATGACACAATCTGGCTTGCAGCAAGAAAGTGTCCTAACGTGTGTTACTTGATGAGACAATTGAAGCAGGTTTCAGTATCTCAGTGATGCCCTGTGACCTAGTCATGCAGCTAGGGGAGCTCCCCTGCCTTTCTGTCCCTTTACTGGATTTATTTAATTTCTTTATTAAAACATTTAACACGGGAAAGGGGGACTGTTTTCCTTCCTCACCTTAATTCACATCCTAGGTCTATATTTCCTTGGGAGAATAATCCCATTAGTGTCAATGGTCATTTATGTACATGTATCAGAGAGAAGAATTGAGCCATTGTGTTGAGCCCAATTACCCCAATGGTAGTGTCCTAGCACAACTAATCCTGCATCAGATCTGAACTTAGATGGTACAGAGATCAAGAGGTGCCTATGGTGTTTCATAGCTTGATCCTCAAAACAGGTATCACCTTTGAATACTAGAATGTTAGTTGGACGTTATTAGGGGAAACATTAACTATTTGAATGATACGTTTATTTCCAAACGACACTGAAATACAGTTGCACCAGATCTAGACTTTCCTTAAATCGATGTTTCTTGCTTAATTTTCAAGTTGGTGGATACAATTTGATCTGTGCACCTTCCTTTAAAGTCCGTGAGAACTGCTAACTATTTATATATTTAGGGAGCTTTAACAGGTTTGCAAATCTTGGCCATGTAAATATCAGAGGTAAAACAGTAATCATGACAACTGAGCTTTTGTTTAGAGAAACATTATACAGTAATACAATAATCAGCTCTTTATTGAACAGGGTGTTTTTCCATGTTAGAGTGAGCATCTTTACTCTATCCATGATGTGCTGTTTCTGCTGATTTATATCAAGTTGAGTGAAATCTCTCATTTCACACATTTAACAAGCCAGACATGTCTATCAAATATTAATATTAAAAACTGGGCAGGTGCACTGTTTTTTTTTTCAGATGTGTACTTTGACTGAGTATTGAATAAATGGTAACTAAATAGCTAAGTATCTATTTGTCCTCTGTCTATTTTGCTGGATAGGTAATTCGTTTGGTTAATTTTTCCCATAACAACCACCTCCCATTATTTTGGAGCCATTCCTCTAGACCTGTGCTATGAGAAGCTGAGCAGCTATTAGCAAATGAGATTAATTCTTCATTTCCTTTTGGGTGACCATTTCCCCTAGGAAGCCCCAAGAGGATTACCAAAGGATCATCTGATAATTAATAGCCAACAGTTTGTAATATTTGGTTACAAACTGCATCTCGGTACACTCTGACCGGACATGTGCACTGTATATGCACAGAATCTCCTGTCTCACTCTGCAACTTGAAGTTAAAGATGAATTTTCTACACAATATTCAGTGATTGCTGGGACACGCTCCCAGTATTCCTGTTGAAACTGGTATGCATAACACTGTACTATTCAATATCAGATATTCCTATAGTGAAGTAATGATAAGCTTCTTTACAATGGGGAGCAGGAGAGAACCATTATTTTCATTATGGCATATCATTGATTTAATTCAGTCTTTCCTGGAGTACAGTATGGTAGAGATTCTTAAAAGCACAATGGCATTTCAAAGGGAATTAAGTACCTAAATGCCCTTTGTGTCTTTAAGAATCTCACCCTAGAACAGAAGATAATAGAATGGAGTGGGATTTTTTTGGGGGGAGGGGCTTCTTTCACTTCTGTACATGGAACTGTAAAGCAGACATGTTCCAATAATAATAAAAAAAAATAACCTATTGATCATGTAATCTGGCTGGTAAGCTACCAAAGATAGAAAAGAGGGAGCATGTAGTATATGCAGCATGTCCTTACAGATGAAACGGTAGGTGCTTAGAGCAGAAAATTATAATTTGTTCTAATTAAGGAATAAGATGACAGGCCTGTAGCTGTGTTAACAGTCAGAAGGACTTAGAATGCAGAACATGCCAGAAGAAAAGATATATGTCCCTGGGATTTGTTCTGCCCACAGGAACTATTTCCTTAGTGGGTCATTTTATTTTGTTTCAGTTAGATGTTATTGATCTGAACTGCATGCCACCTGGTGTCTTGTACTATGGCCTGATTCCACAAAACCTTACTTGTTTGAGAAGTCTTATTTGAGTGAGCACTACTCATGTAAAAGTGTGCAGATTCAGCTCCCTGCTAAGAAAGGTACCGTGTTTTAGTTCAGAAGTATGATTAGTCCTTTTAGTGTTCAGGCAATGGTTAGATGGAACATATTTTGTACCTAAATAAAATGAATTACATTTCATCTTACAATTTTGATTCAGCAACACTAAGACTATATAGTGTAATAATAGTTGGCATTGAAGGCAGGCCCAAATGAAAATCCTGCACGTAAACTCGACAGAAGTTTGAATCTAGATCAAAATTTTATGGCTCATTCTCTACCTAGCATTTTTATATGGTGTTTTTATCTTCAAAAATACTTTCTAAGCATTAATTAATTAGTTCTCAACACTTCTGTGAGATGTATGGCCACAGACAGGCAGGGACGAGAGGACAAAATGTTAGATGGCTTGTCTAAATCAACAGAGAATATCAGGTTTGGGATTAGCATTCAGGAGTTCCTGACTGCCATCCTGTGCTCAAAGCACTATCCCACCTATCTGTGAAATCATTCATTTAAAGAGGTGTAAAACCAATAATTAGATGAGAGGCCACCAACAAAAACCTTCTGAAGGTATTGCAGAAAGTAGTATAGGTGATGTATTTTCCTGTGAATTAGCACTGAAGCAATGACACAGCTTGGAGCTAGATGATGATGTGCTTCTGAAGGTGCCATATTTCAGATGAAGCAGAAAACTAATAAGTTCGCTTGAGCTTTAGTGACTATGGCCTCTATATGGTTCTTTTCACAAGAGAGGTCAATCTCAAATTCCAGACAGGAAGGACTGGTTAATTCTGGTATGGATTAACTCACAAAAAAGCATACTTTAGATCTCATGGGCTGGCTACAAAGCAAGTAGAAATAGAGAGATATAAGAGAGATTTCAAGGCGTTCTAGGTTTAATATATTACTCCTAAGGGCATTCTGTGCCAGAAAAATAAAAATTGTGCACACAGTATTTTAAAATTCTTCAAAATTCTGCAAATTTTATTTGTCAAATGTGGAGGCTCCAGCATGGCATTGGAGAGCACAGACCACTGACAACACAGAGGTGGGAGATCACTGTGCAGTCTTCTCCCCTCCCCACGCCCCCCCGGCACACAGACTCAGCGGTGAGGCTGCACCCAACTCTGACACAGTGCAAGGACCAGGCCTTCCCCAGAAATACCCCAGGGCCCTGCCCCTTCATGCCGGGACACCAACTGTGGGTAGGCAGGCAGGCTTAGCAAGACAGGATCCAGGTGTGGAGGGGCTTAGTGTGGAGGGATCCAGATGTGGGGTAAGAGGGTTCTGTGTGGGGCAGTCTGGGTGCGGGTGGCTCAGTGGGGGATCCGGGTGTCTGGGGTGGGGGATCTGGATGCACAGGGGCCTGTTGGGGAGTTCTGGGTGCAGTGGTAATAGGACTCTGCAGGGAGATCCAGGTGAAGGTGGTTGGGGCTCACCAGGGTGTCTGAGTGTGGTGGGGGATAGAGCTCGGCGGGGGGTGGGGTGGGGGAGTGTCTAGGTGTGTGTGGGGTCCCGATGCTGGGGGAATGGAGCTCACTGGAGTGGGGATCCAGCTGCAGCTGGTTGGGGCTCACTAGTGATACAGGTGCGGGTGGCTCATTGTGGGAGTCCAGGTGCAGGGGGAAAGGGACTTGTTGGGGGGGGGGGTCTGCATATGAGGAGGTCTGAATGCATAGGGGTGGGGCGGATTGGAGTAGCTCCCTATACAGTGATCCATCTCCCTGCAGCTGAGGAGCGATGGGTACAGGAAGCGCCATGCAGGGGAAGAGGAAGTCCCCTCCTCCCCAGCCAGGACTAGCAGCTCAGCCCAGCACAGGATAAGAGCCACCAGCTGAGTCTTAGTCCTGTGCCCTGCCCGACATTGATTTCCGTCGCTGCCCTGGGCACCCAAAACATACTGCTGGAGAGGGTCGTATGATCACTTTTATGGTTTCCCTTTGCTTCCCCCTCAGAAAATCATTTTTCTGTGGGAAGCAAATAAATCTGTGGGGGACATAAATTATGTGCATGCGCAGTGGTGCAGAATTCCCCCGAGAGTAATATGTTGTCCCTCAAGGATAATAAATTTAAATAATCACATTTTTGTATTTATTTAGATTTAAATCTAAAAGAAACTTCATACCAAAGAGCGTACATCTAAATCTCCAGGTATCCTTGATTTATATGCAGAAACACAACAGCAAAGGGGTTACAGAATATAAATAGTCTAAAGCAGCAGTATTTCTCCTTCCTCACATCTCACCACATATGCTTAATCATCAGTCATGTGATCTGTGCTGTTTAAAACCCCATCACACAGAAATTACACTTGTATTGCAGCTTTAAAGAGACTCATCATCACATACGTAAGTTTGATCCCTCTCTTTATAAAAAGTGATATACTGGCAAAGCATTCTCTCAAAGGGCCCCTTGCCTTTGGAATACTTACCTTACTTAATCCCAACAAGATCCAAAATAGCCCAAATTAGCTGACCTCCTAGGGATCCTTTAAAGCACAAGTGTTTGAGGCTGTGGCAGTTGGTAGGATTGGTAAGTAGCTCATAAACTAGTGCATGAAGCCAGTTATTAGAGCTCTTCCAAAATAATGTTGGATCTATTTCTGTTTTTCCATGTCTGGATTTACTTGCCACAGGGCTATATAAAGTACGTAGGATAATAACAATAATACCTGTTTTTATATAGCACTTTTCACTGTGAAGCACTTTGAGATCTACCAATCTTTAATGTATCTATCCTCACAACACCTTTGGAGGCAGGGAAGTATTATTCCCATTTTAGAGATCAAGAAGTGAGGCACAGCGAGGCTAAGTGATTTGCTCAAGGTCATGGAGGAAGTGTGTGGCAAAGTAGGGAAATTAAAGTGGGTCTCCTAATTTCTGAGCTAGTGCCTTAACCATTGGATCACATTCAGTTAAATTCCAATGGTAATTGTGTGGCTTAATACTTTGTATCTGGAATGTGTGACTGCTATTGGATTTTAAAAATAAATTAGGTGTTTCTGACACATGAAAAATTGCAATTATCATACTTGATTAAGTTCATTAAGGGGCAGATGCTGCTATCCTTACTCATGTTGAGTAATACTTACTCACATAAGTAGTCCCAAAATCAGTGGGACTATGCGTAAGTAAAAGCCACCCAACTGTGAGTAAGGATTGTGAATGTGGAAGGCGTTAAAGGAGCTCTAGCTATGTAAGGATGCTGCTATTGTTGCTATAAATACTGCTGCTTTGTAACTGACCTGTTGAGGACTATGTGGGGAGACAACTAGGACATTCAGAACACAGACATTTATGGTGCACATTGACTCTGTCCCCATTGTTCTGATCAAGATGCAGTTTCTTAATTCCAAGCTTGTTTCCACTTGGATTGTTGTGATGAATTGAGCTGTCCTCATTTATCATGAATCTGGGGTAAGTTGGATTCTTCAGCCATTTCTGTTAACTATTTAATTCTTTCCTTTTATCATCCCCTCTTTGGCTCCTTACCTCCCCTCTCTCCCTCAGTGAGGGAGACTCCTCCTCAGAACGTCCTTTGGACTGACAGGGCTACTGGGTCAATCCTGCAACCCCCTCCCACCCCAAATCCTATACACCCATGGAAGGACTTGCAGGATAGAGTCTTGAGAGAGATCTTGTGAAATTATACTGGGGAAAGCAGGCTGTACACGGATTTGTCTTTTCTTTGAGAAGCAATCAGTTTTAAGGAATGTAACCCCCCCTTCCCCCGCAACAAACAATTCACCCATTTTAATTAAGGTAGAATCTATGTGAAGTAATCCATTTAATTTTTGTACCTACATCCAGCCTCTTATCTTTCTTTATTTCCTCCTAATGAGTCCCCGAAGATTATGGGCCTGATTCAACACCCATTGACGTCAATGGGATAGGAATTGTCCTATTGAATCAGACCCATTGTCTATTTAGACAAGGATCCTATCTCCAACGCTGGCCAACACCAGCTACTTCAGAGGAGGGTGCAAAAAATTCCTCACTAGGCAGATTTGGGCTGACCTGCCTCGTTGCCCCTAAATCCTAATAATTGGAGATTTATTTAAACCCTTTAAGAATGAAGATTTTAATCCCATTTAAACCTTCTTGTTTTGGATTTGTCCCTATTTTCTTAATTTCCATTTATTCTCAGTGATGCTTTTGTGACTAACTTCAGTACCTGTACTGACTCCTGTTTTCCTTTTTTTAACAAAGGATTTAGTCAGTTTAATCTCACATTGGGGATCATCAGTCTTCTAAAGTACTGGTCAATTTGCCTAATACACATTGCATTAAATTATTACAGCATAGTGCCGGTTGGCTGGAAAGCTTTCTTATGGTCTTAGCTTATTATTCTATATCCCTTTAATAACCACACTTTTGTGGGAAACCGACAAAAGTGAAATAATAAGTACGAGGAAAATGTCATAATTACTGGATTTTCTTTGTATTTAAGACCTACAGTCTGTTTATTACTTAATTTATTTTTTGTTAAATACAAAACCAGACAGCTATAGCTAGAATTAGGCACTCTGCCAGTTATTTAAAATGACAATCCATTTGGAAGAATAACTGCTCAGTGACTTATGAAAACCTCCCACGTCAAAGGAATCAGCTATCCAATAATTCAAAATTAAAAGTACAGGCAGCTGCCTAAAGACCCCTGTGCCATCTGTACTGTCTATTGGCTTAGCAAATAGATGGACTTTTCAGCGTACCCTGCAGGTTCATTTTCAGACTAGGATAGAAGGAAAGTTCTAGAGGCCTTCTGGAGAGTGCCCAGTGAGTAGTTCCCTCTCTTTCAAACTGAGGTGAATCTAATTTGAGCACCTTCACTGATCACAACTGATGTAGTATTGCATGTTGAGAGAAGTGCTGCAGCCTCTCGTGGAGCACACTACCTTAATTAAATCTTGTGATGACAAAGATGACTATCACAGTAGCAAGATGCTCATCCATCCATCTCATTCATGGTTTTATTTTCTTAGAGCCTAATTCCATAAAGGGATATGAGCCAATTCACTACGATCTTCTTGATAATGTCTTAAAAAAAAAGTGTGTGAGAGAGAGAAATTATATGAATCTGGAGGGTAAAAGTAACCTAGCCTTGGTCCTGAGTCAGTGCAGGGGGTTGGACTAGATGTCTCCCGAGGTCCCTTCCAGCCCTACATTTCTGTGAATCAGAAAAGAGTCAGAGCAGAAGCACAAAAGAGCTCACTCAGATGACTCCTGCTTCTGCAGAGCTGATTAATCTCTTACCTGATCAGCTACTGGATAGGTAGTGTTGGAATGCTCCTTCCACTGCTAGTCAACCTGCCTGCTCACCTCAAACCCTTATATATTGTGCTGAAACCACAGCAAGGCAAACATCATGGAATTTTCAGTTCTCTCTGGCCTGTGTTTGTCTATGGGAAGGAGTGATCTGGCCCAAGGTAATTTATTATTTTAATACATATAGAGTGCATTCTGCTTGGGCTACAAGGACAGACATGGAAAGATTTAATGTAGTGAAATAAATAAGAACCGGATTCCCAGGAATAAAATTGCCTTGCTTCTACTGTTCTAAAAGATCTTTCTTAAATACATAAAAGAACAACCTTCCTGGATCTATTATCATGCCCTGGAAGAAGGACTATTTGTTAGTTTCCATATAGTACATAGTCTGGAAGAGGCAAAGTTTACAAAAGTCCAGTACTCAAAAGAATGCAGTAAGTAGGTGTTTACAAAGAAATTGGTGGTAATTTTATCATTCATGTGTTGTGTACATTTAAATTAGCGGTATCCAAAATGGCAATATTGCATCCTTGTTTGCTATTGGATGCTCTATATTAATGCCAAGCTTCCTAAACAAATGACAATATGACAGTTCAGAAATGCTGAACATAAAGATCAAATCGGTTTTATACAGAGACATTGGTTTCTGTTGGCTGAGATAAATATTAAATGAGACATCATATTAAACCATATTACACATTTTAGAAAATGTTTATCAATGAAAAGCTTGATTTTAAAGATTCATAGGCAGAAACAGAGGGTTGCTACATAGGAAACTACCCAGGCTCCTTACAATTGTGTAATTATAGAGCCACCGATGACAATTCACCAGCTTTATTATGCTAAGCTAAATGCCTGTTAAAATATAGCTCAACAAAAATTAATAAAGATAGGATTTGACTGTGAAATGCATTTTTAGAAATGAGACTAATATAGTATTTGACTGCCTTTTAGAGCTTGCGGCAAGACCGTAGTTTCATTTATAATGGAAACACTTTAATAAAGGAGGACATAAAAGATGGAGGTGAGAATAGACAGCATGAACCCTCTGACAGTTAAGAGAATTATTTTACTTACAGACTCTTGCCTCAACCTTGCTTCTCATATATTAATATCAGGAAATAAGAGCAAATAATTTAAAAAGGCAATATTCACAGTTGTATTTTCATAATAATTTTATTTCATTTACATTGTTTTCTGTGGCATGAAATCTGGCTTGGACAACAACTTTGGAAGAAACTCTTGTTAGACGTGAAGAAATACCTATATTAAGAGGGTCTGGACATTTTCCCGTGTGGAGAAGTGCATACCTAATAATTTACATCAGGAATTGGCAACTTTTGGCACGTGGCCCACCAGGGTAAGCACCCTGGTGGGCCGGGCCGGTTAGTTTACCGGCCGCGTCAGCAGGTTCGGCTGATTGCGGCTCCCACTGGCCGTGGTTCACTGTCCCAGGCAAATGGGGGCTGTAGGAAGTCGTGGAGGATGAGGGATGTGCTGGCTGCGGCTTCCCGCCACCCCTATTGGCCTGGACAGCAAACCATGGCCAGTGGGAGCCACGACCCAAGGTTATTTAATTCATTTGGAGATAATGGGATTTGAAAACCCATATAACCCTTTTTTTTTTTTTTTTTTTTTTTACATTCTTTTTGTGTATTGCCAGTTTGTTCCCTGTACAATTCCCATCCAGTTTTAGGTTTCCTGAGGTACTTTAGTACAAAATCAACATATTCTAGGAATTAGAGACAAAGTGGGTGAGGTAATATCTTTTATTGGACCAACTTCTATGGGTGGGAGAGTCAGACTTTTGAGCAACACAGAACACTTCTTCAGGGCTGGGAAAAGTACTGAATGTCCCAGCGAAAAACAAGATTGAACAGATAGTTTAGCATAAGTGGTTAGCACATATTGTAAGGAACCATTCAAGGTGAAGTGGCCCATTAACATCCCTGTGTGGCCATAGGACAAAAAGTGGGGGTTAGTGAGTTACAGATAGTAATAAGCCATAAATTCAGTGACTTTATTAAGACTGTGATTTTTTTAGTCTCACCCATCTTGTGTGTCTGATATCCTGGGACTGACGTGGTTACAATACTGCATATTCTGAGAGTAACAGTTATGGAATAACAGCCACTGTCTAATTTACAAAGGTCTGTCTGGTTACTGTTTGCCCTTCTGGTGGTACACATCAGCTGTTTAGCAATACACACAGTGCTGTACAACTCTTTTTTATGACAGGAAGTGAACAGGCATATCAGTTGAAACTGAAATATGGATTAATGTAGGCTATATGCAATTACCCAAATTATCTGGATTAGACAAGATGGCAGAGTTAACAAAAAGTGGAAAAATAGTTACATGGCAGTGACCTCAACTGATTGAGACCAAATTCCATGCTTTGGTCACACTGAGTCTGGATTATTCCAACACACTCTTCCTCAGGCTGACCTTGAAGGCCATGTGGAAACTAGTTCAACGTACAGTGGTTGTTCCACTAATTGGGGCACATTGTCAGGAGCACAACATTCTGATTCCCACACAAGCTAGCTTCTTATCTGTATCAGCTCTATTTTCGATTAATCTCTTTACAGCCCTAAGTAGTCAAGGACCTGAAAGACCACCTCTTCCTGCCATCCCACCAAAGCAGCTGTATTAAACAGGTTTGCTAAATTCCAACTTACTGAGAACAGATCTTTCTCAGTGAAGTGCCCTTGACTCTGGCTTGCACTACCACTGAAAATCAGGTTGAGCATCTGTCTTGGGGTGGTAGGAGTGCTATGCAAGACTCATCTTTCACCGCAAATCTTTTCTTATGGAAGTGCAAGTTGGTAGTCATACCCAAGAGCATGAGATATGCTAGAGTTGACTCCTCTTAATCAGAGGTTTAAATCTGTATGGGTTAGGAGGTCAGAGAGTTTTCTCATTTGAGGAATCTGTTATTGTTTCTAAATTTATGTAACGAATACCAGATACTATGGCAAAGAGTGGCTTAAAATGGATGTATAATTATCAATTGCATGTTTTACAAAAGATGGGACCTCCAGTAACACAGTGCTTTCTATCACTATTCTAGGATATTAGTTTGCTACTGGCTTAGTGAGAAGTATTCCATCTGCTTTATCGGAAACAATACCTTCAGGTCTTTCCAGGTCACAGCCAAATATTGACCTAACCTACTCCTAGATCTGATAAGAACTTCAGGTCATAGTCAGTAGCAAGCCTCAAACCATGTTATTAAGAACTACAACATTCATATTGTCTGTTTAATTTCTGATGGGGACTGAGATAGGTCTCTTTTTCCCTCTCCCTTTGGTCTATCAACTCTGATAGTGAACTATAACAGTACTGTTTCCTAACTAGCCTAATAAAATAAAAATAATTGCTGATTTCCTGTGTAGATGTGTAGTCAGTCCATTTATTCTTCTTTGTTTATTTTCCAAAAATTAGAAATCAGTAAAAATAGGAATTCATGAACACCCATTGGTTAAAAAAAAAAAATAAGCGGACATCTTGTTAAAATAGCAACCGCAAAAGCAATAGGCTGTGTGAGAATCCTTCACATTTCAAATTCCAAGCATTACGGCATTCAGAGCAGTAAATTATATTACAGTAATCTGCTTTACCAAAATATATATTTTAAATTTAGTTTACACTGACAAGCTATCCTCCTAAATGTATGCCTGATCCATATTTGATTGCTAGTCTTGATTCCCGTGATGTTTAGTACCAAGTTCTATCTTCCACTAATTTTGTATTTGATTATTCATACGCTTTGCTACTTAGATTCACACTGCAGCTTCCCTGCATTGAAAATCTCAATGTTTTTCTCATCTCACAACCCCAGCAAAATCTGGTTAGACTCAATGTAGTATTATTAGACCCTTTTCTTTGTCTGAAAAAGCAAGTTGGGAGAGGGTTTGTCTCTTGTATTCATCTGGTAAATTATTAATGAAGCTGCTAAATGGAACCCACATGGTCAGACTGGGTGAGTGGAGTTAGCTTTAGAGGATGATGCACACAGGGGAAGTTGGGGAGCCTTAGGCAGTTGATGCAAAGAGTACAGATGGTAGGGATGCACAGCTAAGTGATCTCAAGATTTGCCTAGGTTGATTTTTTGCCTGAGGGCAGGATGAAAGGGTGCTTTCCACCAGCGAAACAAGAAATAGAATGGATTGAACATAGGAGAGGAGTGTGTGGCACTGAGAGTTCACAGTTGATAGTCATTGAAAATTCAGGGTTTTTCTTTTACCTTCTCTGATTCAGTTTCCAGAAAATTGATCAAGGTATTATTTGGAATGTCTGTTTACTGGGTTAGCAAATTGGAAGGGAGTAGGAAAATGCACAGCACACTTAATTATGTTTTGTATACTGTTCAACTGGCTGTGTAATTTATGTTGTTGGCATATAACATCATATGCAGGATTCATGAGTACTGGTGAGGTAATCCGGAGATGGATCTCTTTCCACCCAAAAGACATATACACAACCATTGGCAAAATTCTCAGCTTCCTCACTTGCTACAAAACCCTTGAGAAATCCTGTATATGCATCAAATGCAGCTGCAACAAACTACCACTCACTCTCCAGATTTTTTTTGAGAGTATGGATGAATGTACTTACTGAATTATTCAGTGTTACAGATTTTACGAGATTATATATATTTTTTCTTTTTGGTGAGCTGTAGCAACTCAAGTGCATAAACTGTCAGAATGTTAAAGAATTGTCAGTCCCAAAGCAACGTGGTTCAATGTGCGATTCCCTGGGGCAACAATAATATAAATGGAGGAATTTCCTTTCTAACCATTCTTGTAAGAGATAACATAGAATCACTAGTCTCGTGCTTATTTGGCTACAGTGCATGAGAAGGAGCAAAATAGCCAGGGGTAAGTTGTGTCTGAGAGGTTTAAACCTCAGGTTTGAATTATTTATACTCCCTGAAACAGCAGCTTCAAATGCCAGGAGGGTTGACTTAGCCCTTCAGCCTTACAAGATATATTTGAGTACCATAGATCCTTACAGCAGATTATTCGAAGGGGTTGTCGGTGAACAAATAGAACCTTATTTTTAACATCTCCATGGATACTAAAGATCTCCTGGCATGTTTTGCAAGAACAAGAGTATACGCTGGGAACATTAGAAAATTTTTTCCAGATCCATGTCTGTTGGGCTGAGAGCCTCTCTCTACCCCAGCAGTGGCTGCATTTCAGTGGTGCCACATTTAGGGCTCCATTTTACCCATTTTGTAGTAAAACCCATAAGAAGGAGACTGGGAATTCTGTGAGCTGAATCTCGTGGAGTTTTATACAGATGCTTCTTTCTGGGGGAGGAGGTCAGAGTAGAGATGGGATTCACCCTACAAACCCCAAGGAAGTACTAATTCAAGGAAGGGGTTGTCTCCCTGTAGCATTATCTGTCCTTCTGGGAAAATGGCTCCTGAAGGAGATCTGGAATGAAATCTCAAACGAAAAGATCTTTGAAGAACAAATTGATTAACAAAACTCTATCATGTTCTCTGTTGTATACTCATTGACAATTATTTCAATGATGGTTATTGTTGTCAGCATGTTTAGGGCTGTGTAAACACAGTGGGGTCAATGCTCACTAGCTTGGAGAGGGTACCATCCAGAACAGAGAGAAAAATATAGTTCAGCCAAACCTAATACATTGGATGAAGAGGCCCATATTGTTCAGGGACTGGAGCGTTTGGTTTTCTCAGCATGAATTGTAGAGGTCTGTGGATGCCTCCTTGGACAGGCATGTTTAACTCAACACATCTCACTCTTTTTTCAATTTTGATTCTCATCTCTCCTACTCTACGTGCTTTCTTCATGTCTCTAACTGGAATATGTCTTTCTCAATAAAACATGCAATCACAACTGCCATTTGTTGAAGGAGTCTTTTCATGGGATATCTCATTTTTTATAAAAAGGACAGGTTCCGCGACCAGAAAAATGACATTTTGGTATTAATGCCAAGCCTTCGTGGGCCTTCATTATGGTGATTTTTAGGGGATTGTGATATTTTTGTTTTGGGTCAGTCTTTTTCCTCCTCCTAATCTTACTTCAAAGAAGGACTTGATGACCTTTGTATACATTTTGTTTGCTTATCCAAGTGTAGAAACGTGTGCTAAATCAGGTGCGTAACAGCAGGTGTAACCCTGGTCTTCTGGTTAATCTCAGGCCATATGATGAGCTCATGAGTACCGCCAATTTACCATGTACAACTAACTAAAATGTATTACTAAATGGGTATTTGGCCATAGAAAGGAAGGTACAATCATTAGCTTAGTTCCAAAGCAACAAAACTCTGGGTAGAGAAATTGATTATAGCTTAGAAATGTCTAGGTTTGTATTCCAGTTATCTGTTTGGCAGGGGCATTTTCTATGTGAATCACACAGAGAACAGTACTGTTAAAAGGAGGCTAGTTGTTCCTCTCACTCATTTGCTCATGAATGGCTTAGAAAAGCATAAACTGCCCTCTACTGGGCTTTGCAGGAAAGGCCCACAGGTGTTAGGAAATTGCTAACGGGAAAGCTCAGATAATGACTTGCTAGTGAATTGCATACCCAACTTTAAACCAATGTTGCAAAGCTACCCTGAAAATTTACCAGCGTAGGCTCAAGTCTGCTCTTCTGTGCTTTACCATGATGATTACAGTTAAAAACTTCTATTTTACAGACTCCTCTAAAACAAGCAAACAAAACTATTCACTCTGGGCAGTGGTCAATCAGAATTTTGCAAAGTTGTTTGAAACCCATTCAAGTGGCTTCAGATTGTTTCATTTTTGAGTACAGGATTTTAGGGCAAGACAAATTAAGGATCCAAAATAATTGATTTCTTTTTTCTGTTATTTAATATTATCTCAAGTGTTTAAGCCCCACCTCACCATTATATTGCTTTGTTACAAAGGTTCTAATGCCGAATCTGCATCATCTTGTCCTGTCAGTAGCCTAATAATTCTTTCTTCTGCAGTGCCTCCATGTTGTTTTTCATTGTCCATCTTTTTATATTTCTTCTGTTATTGATTCTCTCCTCAAAAATATGGGTTAAATTGTCATTGTACATGAGTTGAAAATGTCAGTGAAAGCAGCATTGGGTGGTGAGTTTGTAAAGTGCTCTGGAATTCTTTAAAATGAAAGGTCGTAGATGATGATTATACATTGAAAATAATGAAATCTACACAAATGTATACAGTCCAAAAACATTAAATAACACTATTTCTCCTTTTAGCCTCAAAGAATGGGTAGCCACTACTCAGACCTTTTGTTCTCAGAGAGTTGTTTGCTTGGGAAGTCGTTTGTGTTCAATTCTGTATGCAGCTTGTGGATCTGGCTAGCGCCATTGCATCTAAATAGAGAAATTTAGGAAGTAACTAAAAGAAGAAGCCTGGTCCAAGATTTGGGCAGAAAAGATTCATTTTCAGAAAAAGAACCACATGTAGGTTACAGCACTGTGCTTTTAGACTTCCCCTTTCCTATAGATATTGTAATCTATAACACCCATATCAGTGGTAGTGTTTGTGGACTACCTGCATGTGTGGTGGCAGTTGATGGTACCTCGGGGCTTCTGAAAATAGGTATATCTTTCATTTTCTGGCTGATCTGTGCCACTTATCAGAGTTCATTATGAACCAGCATCTAGAAGCCAGCTTTTAATGTCAGAACCAAGAAATAGCTAAGTAGATGATTCATGCAGCTAAACACACGATCTCCATTGTGGAATCATAAACCAATTAATGATCTTTGGATTCAGCAGCAGGACAGTCCTGTGGTAGGGAAATTGACTACTTTCCTTTAGGATAAGACAGACAAATATAACCAGAAATGATTTAAAATTAAATGATTTGAAAATCTAGGAGGGGGATGTCAAGTATCAGAAGGGTAGCCGTGTTAGTCTGGATTTGAAAAAAGCAACAGAGTTCTGTGGCACCTTATAGACTAACAGAAGTATTGGAGCATAAGCTTTCATGGGTGAATACTCGCTTCGTCAGAAGGACAAAGTGGGTATTCACCCACGAAAGCTTATGCTCCAATACTGCTTTCAGTCTATAAGGTCCCAAACTAGATACTATCAATTTAGGCTTAAATAGAGACAGGGAATGGCTGAGCCATTACACACATTGTATCTATTTCCCCCATTTTAAGTATCCTCACAGTTTCTTGTCAAACTGTCTTAAATGGGCTATCTTGATTATCACTACAAAAGGTTTTTTTTCTCCTGCTGACAGCAGTTCATCTTAATTAATTAGCCTCTTAGAGTTGGTTGGGGAACTCCCACCTTTTCGTGTTCTCTATATGTATATATATCTCCTCACTATATGTTCCGTTCTGTGAGTCTGATGAAGTGAGCTGTAGCCCACGAAAACTTATGCTCAAATAAATTTGTTAGTCTCTAAGGTGCCACAAGTACTCCTGTTCTTTTTACAGGACTCTTTGTCTCTTTTTAGGAAGGGGATGATCACTCCTAGTCTAAAGAGAGAAGCTGGGGCTGCTAGTGGGAGTGCTAATCAATATTGTGTCCAGAACCATTTGTACCAATGTGAAGTAGGACTATGCCTGCTTTAACCTATGATCTTAAAATGTGGTCTAGCAACAGAAGAATAAATAAGTTCAATGAAACCTGTCCCATTTATGATAGCATAATCCATATATTCTCAGTCAAGTACAATTGCTCATAAACAGAGGCTAAGTGTCTGCCATGTTAGCCTCTGTGGCAGCAGGGACAAACTTAGGAATTGTTTACTAATGCCTGCCCCATTTAACTTTACAACGAAATAATTAAAAACATCCACATCCATTTATTGTACTCCTCAACTTTTTGGTATTAATTTAACATTGATAAACAATCTAAACCTGTAAAATAATATAAATCCCAGAAATTAGCCTGGGGCTCAACCCTGCAAGCTGCTGACTACTCTGGCCCCTGTCCAGCAAAACATGGTACTACTCACATGTTGAAAGTTAAGCATGTGCTTAAATGCTTTGATAAGTTGGGGCCGAAGTGCCTCAGTGTCTTGCAGAATGGAACCCTAATTGTGAGCTGTATAGGAATCCCAGCAGGTTTTGAGTGATTGAAGGTTCATGAGCAGTAGCCACTTGCTTCTCATTGAAGTCAGTATATAACAGGTCTCCGTTTGTGGTGATGTTTGGTTGCATCTTACAGCCTACAGTATATCTCACAAAAATGAGTTGCAATAGATCTTTGCTGTCTCATATTGCTCTTTTGGAACTAAAAACAAAAGTCAAAAATATTGCCTCTAACTTGTATCCATGGCCAGCTGTCTGATTTGAGGTGAGGGGGAAATCCCAACTATTGTCGATAGTTCTCTGAAAACATCTGCCTAATGTGCAGCAGCCATCAAAAAAGCTAATATCGTTCTTCCAGTAGTGTCCCTAGGGATGCTCCACTTGAAGTGCACATGTGCTTCTTGAGCCCTCGATCAGACTTTTTTTTTTCTGCTAGCAGTACCTGTTTGGCCCATGCACACATGCTGTGTTGTCTCGTGCCAGACCCAAGGCTATATAGGGATGTGCAGGTGAACAGCTCTCATTTCCTTCAGCCTGAGATGGCGCCCTAGTGTGCCTCCTTGTGTGTGCCTCGGCTCTTTTGTGGTCTTCTAGTTGTTTAGGTTTTGTTAGTATAATTAGTTGTTAGTAGTTATAGTTAGTAAATGTTAATGAGTGAATAGGGTTTTTTTTATTCCTCTTTTTTTGTTGGGCAGCCTTTTCTTCTAGGGCTTGCCTAGCTCACTAGGCTTCAAACACTGCTGCTCCTGATGAGAGGCTCTATCTGTGAGCCAGCCACTCTTTGTTTCTGTTGTTTGGGGGAGTCCCACATCTGTCAGAAATGCAATTTCTGCCTTTTCCTCAAACTGAGAATAAGGAAGAACAGGGGTATAAACTCGGACTGTTAATGATGGAGTGCTCATTTTGACCAACATTTGAGTGTGGTCAGGAGATCCCTCCTATACATCTGTCTCTGGACAGATCCAGCACCCTTCCACCTTGACTCAGGCTTCCTGTAAGAAGAGGAGGTCTTTTGAGAGGGCTCTCAAAAAGGGGAGTATGGACTTTAATCTGAAGGAGACTGCTCCGAGAAAGCCCAAGTCCCTTACAATCTCCAAAGCCTTGACCTCTCAGCATGGTACTTTTGAGTCAAAGGATTCCTCCTCTGGTATTGGCGGTTACGAACCTGTCTAAGGGAAATTAGGCTCTGGCTGTTGATGAGTCCAAAAGAAGCCCTTATAAACTGTATTTTCTTTACAGGGATTTCCTTACAATCTATTGGAGCTCAGGGCTGTCAGGAATGCCTGCTTCCATTACCTGCATTTCATTGGGGCAAATCAGTCAGTCGTGGACAACATGTCTTGCATGTTGTGTGTCAAACACGGAGGACAAGATCTCCCTTGCTGTGTACCCTTATTTGCTGTATTTATACATCCATCTACCACTCAAGCTCCTGACTACTCCTTATCTCCTTTCATAAGATGCAAGTTGCATGCTTCACCCAAGTCTAGGGGTTTTTCTACCTTTGGGTGTGATTCCTTAATGAGTCTCAGTGTTGCACTTCCTCAGAGCAGGAAGAGTCTAACACGTGTTACTGAGTAGTAGAAAGAGTCAACCCATACTAGTTACCTGAAGAAATGGAAGAAATTCTCCCATTGGTGCTGTCGTTGCCACTTCTTGCCTGGATCTGTGCCTCTTTCAATCACTCTTGTTTATCTGATGGATCTGAAGAAATCGGGATTATAATTTAGCTCAATTAAGATCCATTTGGCTACAGTATCAGCCTTTCATCTGACAATAGAGGGTTTTTTCATATTTTCTCATCCTGTATTATCTATTGGAGAATTCCTGTCCCCAGAGTAGAGATCCAGCTCTGATTCGGGACCTGAACCTAGTACTCAATTATCTAATGAAACATCCATTTAAACCTATGGCAACCTGTTCTCTACTCCATTTATCTGCGAAGGCAGCCTTTTTAGTTGTCATCACATCAGCCCATAGAGTTGCGGGATTGGTGCCTTGATGGCAGAACCACCCATTATGGTATTCTTCAAGGATAAGATTTCTTTATGCCCGAATCCTAAATTCTTATCTAAGGTTCTCTCAGAGTTCCATCTTAACCATTCCATTCATCTACCATTATTTTTCCTGAAGCCACATAACTTTCTGGAGGAGTCCTGTTTTCCTATTTTGGATGTTAGAAAGGCTCTGGCCTTCTACTTGGATGAGACCAAGCAATTTTGAAGGTCACGCAGGCTATTCATCTCCTTCATGGGTAAATCCAAGGGAGCCATAATTTCTGTTCAAACTATGGAGAAAGATATCTGGGTGTATTGTCACTTGTGAGATTGCAGGCATTCATCCTCCTCAAAGGGTGATAGCACATCATACCAGGGCACAAGCAACATGCACAGCATTGCTTAGGAATGCACTGGTTTCAGAGATGTATGACTGCTATGTGGGCTTCAGTACATAAATTATTTGAAGCACTATGCTTTAATCTATGCTGTCAGATACGATGCAGCTCTGGGTACTGCAGTGTTATCTTCAATTCTGAAGCTCCCTCCTCCCTCTGTGGAAACTGCTTGGAAGTCAGCTGAAGTGGAGCACCCATAGAGATGCCACTTGAAGAGGTTACTCACCTTGTGCGCTAATTGCAGTTCTTCAAGATGTGTCCCCTTATTGGTGCTCCACTGCCCATCCTTCCTTTTCCCTTTGCTTCAGACTGCTCTCTGTAGAGGCGTTTGGGTAGAGAAGGAATGGAGAGCGGTTTGCGTGCACATCCCTCTATAGCCTTGGTGTCTGGCATGAGGAAGCACAGGGCATATGCGCAGGCCATACAGGCACTGTTAGCGGAAAAATCTCAGATCAAGGACTTGAGGCACATGCACACCTGAACTGGAGCACCGATAGAGGGATGGACACATATCAAATAACTGCAGTTACTGCACAAGCTGAATAACCTCTTCTCAGGAACCATTAGGAAAAGGATAGATGATAATACAGAAAATATTTTAATGCCACAATATATAGGGTACACCCACAGCTTGAATATACCATGCAGTTTTGGTCACCTCCTTTCACAGAAGATATATTAGGATTGGAAAAAGTAAAAAGAAGGGCAACAAAAACGGTTAAGGGTAAGTAACAGCTTCTGTATGAGGTGAGATTAAAAAGACGGAGTTGGCTTAGAAAAGAGACAACTAAGGTGAGACTATGACGGAGATCTATTAAATCATGAATGACATGGGGAAAGTGCATAAAGAAATGTTATTTACCTCTTCTCATAACACAAGACCGAAGGCTTACCTGATGAAAATAATAGGCAGTAGGTTGAAAACAAACATAGGTAATACTATTTTGCACAATCAACCTGTTGAATTCATTGCCAGGGGATGTTATGAGGGCCAGAAGTATCACTTGATTAAAAAATAATTACATAAGTTCATGGAGGATAGATCCATTAGCGACTATTAGCCAAATGGTCAGTGTAGTCAGAGGAGGCCCTAAGATATAAACCTTGGTATCAGAGGCCCGGTATGAGGCCTGAGGCCTGAACTAAACTAATGGTCAAGACTTTTTGCTAACATAAAGCAAAGTTAAGCTGTGAGCCAGAGTCAGGCCCTGCTCACAGAAGCTGGCAAGGAAAGGGCTGATGCTGCAAGAAGATACATACCTAAAAGGTACTGAACACTGAATATCAGAACATTCACATACTTGCACATTCCACGCAGATAACAAGGAACAGACTGACCCATCCCAATGACAGGGGCAAAAGGGTAATATGATGGATAGCGTTGTTTTGTTCAAACCAACATGTACAAGGTGAGAGGCAGCACCTTACTATGTAGAGGGGTTGTACCTTGCTACGTAGAGGGGTTGCACCTCAATACATCAGGAGCGATGTGTAACTTGTTTGTACCTGTGTATAAGAATGCATCCCTGGGGCGGTGTCTTTGTCCGGCTGAGGGGGCAGTGGAAAGTCCCGCCACTGACTGAGCCGAGTCCTTTGACCGGGGGCACATACTCGTAGTATGCCCTGAATTAGACTAAGAAATCTACAGGGAACTATTATTGTGTCCAATACGGCAATAAACCTGGCCAGAGTGCCTTCGTACCTTACTAGACTCTGTGGTCATTGAGGGTTCTCTTCGGGTCTGCTGTGTCAGCTATCTTCAAAGAGCTGGGACAGCACACAGAGAGAACACACGCACGCAGCCAAGTGATATCA
Organism: Gopherus flavomarginatus; assembly: GCF_025201925.1. Taxonomy (NCBI): domain Eukaryota; kingdom Metazoa; phylum Chordata; order Testudines; family Testudinidae; genus Gopherus; species Gopherus flavomarginatus. Next base: position 74,246,948 of record NC_066621.1, on the reverse strand, counting down.
ACGTTGAACAGAGCAGAGCACCACACAGATAGCATCTAACAACAGTCGGGGCACAACCCTGTGCCCTGGGTGTCACTAAACCTCCAACTACCAGATAGCCATGTTCTATTCAATCCCTCTGAAGCATCTTTCACTAACCACTGTCAGAGACAGGATTCTGGGCTAGATGAACCATTGTTCTGAACCAATATGGCCGTTCTTATGTTCTGTGACAGACCCAGACCAGTGGGGTACAGGAGTCTGGTAGAGGGCAAATATACTGGTCACTGGATGAGTAGTTTTCTGTTCCCTGAGTGACCAGAGCAGGGGCTGCACTAGAGTAATCAGGAACCTGCTAGAACCAATTAAGGCAGACAGACTAATTAGATCACCTGCAGCCAATCAAGGCAGGCTAATCAGGGCACCTGGGTTTAAAAAGGAGCTCACTCCAGTCAGGTGGCGGGGAGTCAGAGGAGAGGAAGTGTGTGTGAGGAGCTGGGAGCAAGAGGCGCAAGGAGCTGAGAGTGAGAGGGTGTGCTGCTGGAGGACTAAGGAGTACAAGCATTATCAGACACCAGGAGGAAGATCCTGTGGTGAGGAAAAAGGTGTTTGGAGGAGGCCATGGGGAAGTAGCCCAGGGAAGTGGAGCTGTCATGCAGCTGTTACAGGAGGCACTATAGATAGCTGCAATCCACAGGGCCCTGGGCTGGAACCTGGAGTAGAGGGTGGGCCCGGGTTCCCCTCAAACCTCCCAACTCCTGATCAGACACAGGAGGAGCTGATCCAGACTGTGGGGAAGATCACTGAAGTGAGCAAATCTGCCAATAAGCGCAGGACCCACCAAGGTAGAGGAGGAACTTTGTCACAGTTCTTAAGTTCTTATGATTTATGTTACTGTATATAAGACTGACCAAAGACAAACAGAAATAAGAGCTTTACTTCATGGATAATCACTTTCTCTTATATCCTTTCTGAATAGTATTCTCTAGTATTTAATGCTTCTGGTTTGAGCATTCTTGAGAAGAAATCTTCTAGTAACTTTTTAAAACTAGTGATTGCTGCCACACTCCACCTTCCATTTAGGAAAAAGTGTACGCACGTTTTATATGCAAATACAGATCCTGACTCTGCACTTGCATTTGCAAAGTTGAATCCCTTTGTGTATATAAAGACACCCCCATTAAGTTGTAAGATTGGGACCTTATAGCTAGAAGCTCCACAGAATAGATACAGTATTGGGCAGTGGCAATGCAAGCTTTTCCTGTGTGTACCTTTTAAAGAGAAAAAGAGAATGCATTAGTGAGCCCAGGGGTTCCTTCCACCAGTTCTGTGCTGCTAGTCTGAGGAAAAATTTGAACTGGCTGTGCATCGTGCTTTTACATGGAAAAGTCTTAGTGGAACATGTCAGAAGTGCAGCTGTCTGTCTGGAATCCTGTACAAGCCCAATCTACAGGGTTAAGACTGACAGGTGCTTTAGACCAGAAAAGTGGGTGTGGAGGGAAGAATTTTTTTTACTGTCTTTATTAAAAAAAAAAGGGGGGGGGGCAGTAGAACCCTTCACCATCCCTCTTCCCCCAACACATTGTTATTCTTTGTCTTCTTCTCTGGTGGACACAGTGGAAAATATCAGTGTCCCGGCCTCAACAGACAAAGATGTATGTCACTTTTCCTTCAATTTACTCTAATTATAGTTTGTTTCAGAGGTAGAGACGAGACTGAAGGACCCTGCCAAGCAAACACACTATAGTTACATAGTAATTATTTTATATTTTTACTTTAGTAGAAGATACGTCTCCATATTCTAATGTACTTTCTTTTACCTGTCCAGTCAATAAAGGTAAGCCTTATGGAACCAGGAGGTGGCAGTGGAGAACACACTGCAAAACTGAGATTACCAAAAGGATATTTCCTGTGCTTTCTCTGCTCACTACAGAGTGCATGTTACTATTGTGTAGTAAGTGCTACTTTTCCCCACTAAGATTTATTTCCAGAATCTCAGCCTTCATACCAACATTAATTGGATGCCAGCATTAGAATTAATTGGATGCCAGCATCCAGGACAAAAGGAGGCCCTGCTTTCATTTAGTGTGACCTCTGTGATGAGTTGTAGTGGGGGGCTCCTTCTTGAATTATCAACCCTGCAGTAATTCCAACCATGATCAGGACCCCATCCAGTACACTCAACAGAAGGGTTACATTTGCTCTGTTCTTCTGAAGTTGTTTAATCAAGCACAGTTCTGTGTTAGTTCCTTTTTACATCTCTCTCGCATATCTGAATAGGATGACCAGATTTTATAGGGACAGTCCTGATGTTTGGGTCTTTTTCTTATATAGGCTCCTATTACCCTCCACTCCCGTCCCAATTTTTCACATTTGCTGTCTGGTCGCCCTATATCTGAATGGAGGATCTGAATGGAGGTACAGCTGTCTGTTTTTTTCTGACTGTGGGAGAATGCAAAGTTTGGGCCTGTACTGTGGCAGAAAATTCAAAGAAGGGAGGGGAAAATCTCTTGACCCATGTATATTGCTAATCAGGTGCAGCTGTTTGTGCTACTGTTGTGGGATCTACCTGCATCTGCTGTTCAGGACATAAATCAGCCTCTCCTTGGGTGTGACACAAAGTAGCCACAGTTAGGCTCTTAGTTACTATCACCATCACAGCAACAATAACGTGCTCCACTTTCCTATTCCTAGTTTGAGGTTTACTGGCAATGAACCAAGTCACAATAGATGTCTAGAGCAGTGGTTCTCAAAGTCAGTCCACTGCTTGTTCAGGGAAACATCCCTCGGCCCGCGCTGCTTCCCGCAGCCCCCATTGGCCTGGAGCGGCAAACTGCGGCCAGTGAGAGCCGCGATCGGCTGAACCTGCGGATGCAGCAGGCAGGGGTGAAGGTAGAAATAGGGGCTGGGCTGGGGCTGGCTCTGGCCCCTGGAAGGGGCGGTGCCTCAGTTGGAAGGGGCTGGGATGGGCGGGATCAGAGCCAGCTCCGGCCTGCCCTTTACTGGTAAGTGTCCTCCCCTGCTGGGGTAGCAGCCAGGGGCTCCAGCAGCTGTTTAAAGGGCCTGTTTAAAGGGATCAGCCACCACTACCCCCCTGGGCCCTTTAAACGGCTGCCAGAGCCCCACCACCACTGCTCCAGGGTTCCGGGGGCTATTTAAAGGGCCCAGGACTCCCCTGCTTCTACCACCCCAGCCCTTTAAATAGACCCCGGAGCCCTGGGGTAGCGGCAGTGGGGCTCCAGCAGTGGTTTAAAGGGCCCAGGGCAGTAGAGGCAGTGGGAGCACCAGCTTTTAAATAACCGCAGAGCCCTTGTGCCGCTACTCCAGGGCTCCAGCAGCGGGGCTCTGGTGGCAATTTAAAGGGCCTGGGGCTCCAGCTGCTGTTGGGAGCCCCAGACTGTTTAAATTGCCTCCTGGAGAAGCTGGGCTGCCCCGGTACACCGTACTGGGGCGTGCTGGCTTACTTTCACTTCTGGCAGCAGGTAAACAAACCGGCCCGCCCGCCAGGGGCTTTCCCTGAACAAGAGGCTGGCTGGCTTTGAGAACCACTGATCTAGGGAACAACAGGCTTAAATGTCTCAGACAAGGCCTTAAATTTGGAGATGATTTCCTGCTGTGTTAGGCCTGCATGGGTATACCACCAAGAAAAGAGAGAAAATACAGTTCTGTTTGGTCTCTTTTAATGAGGTCAAATTTGGGACAGTGGGCAGGAGAGTACTAGTACATTGTGTAAAAGAGAGCGTTTCAGATGAGGACTTAGCTGGGTTGGGGCTAGATTTTTTAAAGATAAAGATTCTGTCTTTGCTAGTTAATTTTCGAGCACCTAAGTTTATAGTGTCACTTTAGAGGATCATCACCAAGGGCCTTTTCAGCAGTTTCAAATGCTTCTTTATATTTTTCCAGTGTATATTACAATGTAGAGAACAATGAAATTGCAGGCAGAACCCTGAGTCCTTGGATTTACAATATATTTCCTTCAGACCCCATTTTGATAGGGTTTTTGGGTGTGCTTCCCAGGACAATGAAAGGCTGGAAGAGGAGCCTTTTTGTAGGTGGCAGGCTGGCAAAGTTCCTTTTGGAATGGTTTTATTAATGCTGCTGGCGGGGGGCTGTACTGATTGTGTTAGGATGCCTAGAGCCTTGTATTCCTGTAGATAGAACTGTCACCTTCACTATTTTCCCTTAAGCCTTAACTAGGTACTTTCCTAGTGCTGATTACTTGGAATTAGACTAGTTCTTTGTACTGCAAAGAATAATGAGATTTGAATTCATATCTTGCATTCTGCCAAGCATTGACGAGGCCATTGCTCTGTGCTTCCCAAATTTGGCTGCTACAGGTAGTGATTTTATTTTGTAGTGAGAATGTAGCTTTTGATCAAATTAGAGTGCAAATCACACAAGTTTTTTACTCAAGCGACTATGTAAGAAACATTATTGTTTGTGATTGGAGACATACACATGCATAGAGATCTGAAACGTTTACTTAAGATCTAAGCCAATCCAAATGCAAACAATAGTGCCCAGTAAATGATGCAAAGAATAAAGCAATCCCCAGAATTGACATGCAACATTATGAAGGTTGATAAAACAATGACAGAAGTAAACAGTCAGTGGAGACCATCAGAAATGGAAATGACATTTGAGCTGCCACCATCATTTCTATGATCCCACTCATGAATATTCATGCATCAGTTTCTATACCCCTTCTTTTCATACACCTATATATCCATGTCTGTATTTCATTAGGTTTTAGCCCCCTGTCCACATGTGGCTTTCATAATTGGGGTTCATATTGTTGAGATAGCTATTTGCATTGATATTTGTCAATATTTCCAACACCTCAATGGAACATGTATTCAGTCCCCCACCCCCAAAATTCCATTAGGTTTATTCTTTTGCATTTAACTTGTCTAGTACAAAGAACTTATAGCTAAATCTTATTACAATAGGGCAAATACTTATACTAACAATTTATAGCTACAAGACAGGTTTTATTAGGCTTGGCAATAAACGAAGGCCTATCTTAATGTTAATATACTTTTATGTATGTATTTCAGTTGTATTGGCTTTACTCATAACTACTAAAAAAAAATTGCACACAGTATATGAATTAAGCTAGCCTAGCAACCGTTCCAGAATTAGGTCAGTGGTCACAGGTCAACAAGAACAATTACTGTGACTCACAAGTGCAAGATACACTCCCAGTCCTTTCCACCCACCAGTAAGAAGCCTGGATGGACAGAGTTTTCTCATCATTTTTCAGTTTATTTGCACCTTGATCCAGACAGCTTGAGATGTTTTAGAACTGTGCACAAAATGAGAGGCTTCCAAAGGGTACCTGTCAGCTTTTTGGATTTCAAGCTGCTGTTTCAAAAGCTTTTCTCAGATTGGTCTTTCTAGGTGATCTCAGATGATCTGTGAATTGGGAGTTGCATCACCGTGTTTAAAAGCTCCATCAGAGAGCATGGTCTATCCTGTTTATTGCTCCTTCCTATAGTTAACCGAGCTTGTCACTTGAAATTTGACGCTGTCCTGACAGTCTTTTCATCTGAATCCTGACATCTTGGATCAACGCCTCTGTTTTTAAGGCAAGATTTCAGATTTTGGGTTCCTTTAAAAAGAGAGGAACATTTAAGCTGACAGTGGCTGTACGAGTCTGTTCCTGACTTAACAGGAATAAGAACCATGAGGTTAGAGTAATTATTTCCAGGTATATTTGATTTTTGTTTTCTTGAACTTTATAAGGTTTGAGAAGAAGTAGGTGAATGTGCACATCTCCTGGAACTGTCAAGCCATTCTACCTGATGCTTGCAATAGCAGTAGGGTTCTAGACAAGTACTAAGGGTAACATAGTGGCTCCATTGAATTCAGTGGTAACGCTGCATTGACTTCAGTGCAGCCAGGATTTCACGCCACTGGTTGAATTTTCTGAGGTAAAGGAGGGCATGGAAGGGAAGGAGGATTAGTGCCATGACACAATCTATCCCTCACCCATAATCCCACAGAAGACTTTCTACCCAGTCAGGGTTCCATTGCCATACAGGGCGTGTAGTGAAGTGAAGACTCACTGGCATGGCGTCTCTTGCTAGTCATCTTGGAAATTAGCTCTTGTCCAGCCCAGAGCGCCCTCTGCAGGCCAGTGTCTCACCTGCGTTAGGGCTCCTGTGTCCCTCCTGAACCCTGGTGCCCCAGCAATACCCCCCGCTCTGGGTCTCCCCTCCCTAGGGAACTCCCAACCATCTAAACCCACCTTGCCTCAGTGGCTACTACCAGTCATCATCTAGCCCTTGCTCACTGGGGCAGACTGCAGTCTGTAATGGCCTTTCATCAATGGCAAGGGCTTAGGATCTGCTACCTTTGCCTATTCCCAGGCTGTATCTGTGCAGCCCCAGTACCTCTATTGGCTTTTGACAAGGCCTGCAGCATGAGGTTTTACCAGCCTGGAGCTCCCCGGCTCCCTTGCCCTATTCCCCAGCACTGCTCCAGTTCAGGTACCTTCCCCTCAGCAGCTAGCCCTTTTCACTCCAGGGCTAGAGTGAGACTCCTTCAGGCAGCTAGGTCCTTCTCTCTCCAGAGAGTGTATCTGGCTCTCTTCTTCCCAGGAGCCCTTCTTATACTGGCCCAGCTGGGCCTTGATTGGCTGCCTCAAGCCTACCCATGATTGGCTCCCCGAGGCAGCCCTTTCCCAGGGCTGTTTTAACCCCTTCAGGGTTGGAGTGGAGTGACTGCCCTGCTACAGGGGATAGCAGGGTATCTTTGCTCCTTTGGAAACCTGTGTGGATGTCAGCAGCATTTTCTTCTGTGGCCTCCTGGCCAAGTTATTGAAACAGTTCACTGCAATTGACACTCGTTGACCTGAAGGGTTGCTAGAGAACTGTCATCAGGCACTCTTCCTTTAGTGACCATGCTGCCTTACCTCACTCCTGGCTTCTGATTGCCTGTATGGGAGAGCTCTTAGCCATCCTTTGATTACTTCCTTGTTTCCTTACACACATTTGTTTGTGTGATTGCTGATCTAAACTAATGAGAATATTTTTCTGACATATATTTTACTCCTTGCTGCATCTCCTGCCTTTTTAAACTGCTTTTGAAAATGCTACCAAAATTATAAAAAATTTCCTATACCAAAATGCTGGGTTTCAGTAATGTTTTTGCTTCTAATGTTTTTGACCAAAGATTTGATACATATTTTGATGAAATATGTTGCAAAAATTTCGGAAAACTAAAAAATTTCAAAACAGTCAAGTTCTCTTGTGCACATTTCAATTAAGAAGAATGCCATTTTTTGTTGCAGAAAATCTTGGTTCAAAATATGTTAAGCTGCTCTAGTTCTTAGACTCTTAGCTAAACAGCCTACAGTTTCATTCAATCACAGCTCAGCTGGAACAGCGTTTCCCAATTAAACGTGAGGCCATGTGCAAGAAGCCAGTCTAGATTGAAGCCAGAGCCTGCTGCTTAGATCCTCTTCCATGCTTTAAGGCCCTAATCCTGTAAACACTTATGCACCTGCTTAACTTTACTACTATGAGTCTCATTGAAATCAGTGAAACCTACTCATGGCAGTTAAGCATGTACCTAAGCATTAAGAGGATCGAGTCCTAAAGGACCAGTTCCATGTAAGAGGAGGGAAACCAAAATGGCTGTTTGGAATAAACTCATGTACAAACCCCTTAGCTTTGAAACTACATTTCTTTTTGTTCCAGGAGTAGCTGTAACAACATGTTAATGCAAGTCTCAAGAGTATTAGTATTTGGGATGTGTGTGATATATAATCCATATGTATTCAACCAATCATAGGGCTAGTATATGTTATGACAAACATTTAAATAATCAAAAAACCTGCTTTTTCCTCTAAACTCCCTCTCCCTACCATCTATGTATGAAGGCATGTTGCCACCTAATGGGATTCAGTAATAACAGCAGCAAAACGTGCTGTCTCACTTTCTGGTCTTCTTTATGTGTTCTCATTTACATCCTGTATCCATATGTCTGAAAGAGATAATCCAAGCAGGGACTTTTATGCATGTTTTACTGCCAGATGCCATTCCCAGGGAGCCAATTCATAATACAGACTTGATGGCAATTTAAATGCTTTGCAAGTAAAGGTAAGGATTGCATGTAATCTGGTATATCCTCTAAATCCCCTTCCTTCTTAACACCTCCCTCTCTCCCGTGATGCTCTGAAGAGGCTCCTTAAAACCAGTTTATAAGGGAATACTAATGTATATTAAGGGTCTCAGCCACAGTTGGCTAACTTTTCATTTTATCTGGGAAGAGTCAACTGTACAAGAAAGCAAGGGAAAGAACTATTGGAGGCTTAAATTTTTTATATGAATCGGCACTGAAAAAATTACAGCATATTTAAAAAAAAAAGTATGGATGAAAAAAACTTTAACTTTTCTGATGCAAATAGTAGGCTAAAGTTATGACCAGAATTTCCACCCATCCTTTCTATATCCTGTTTTACTGGCAAATGAACTGAGGGATATCAGCCCTCTGGTGTTGGTTTACTGGGAGGAGAATTAATGGAACGCAACATCAAACACTACTGAATTATATTCATACGTTGTCAGTTTCCTCTCCTGAAGGAAATTTGGTGGGGGTTAGAAAAGCATTTTTTATGTGTGTATTTTTCATTTTGTACAGATGTTTTTTGCTAACGCAATAGACATAAACAAGGTATGTGCTCAGTCAACTTCAGATTACAGCAGCAAAAAATCAGTACACACAAGAGAACTGAATACATCCAAATACTGGATCAGGCCCCCATTTTTAAAAAACCCATCAGTTTGGTGGAGGGGAGAGGATGAACAGAGGAAGAGAATTGAGAATTTCCCTGATGTGGTCATATTTTTCTTTTATCTTTCCTTGTTATCTGTAGTCTTGTCATCAGAAGGCAACTGTCATTATTTCTTGTTTTACAGATTCTAGCAAAGAAAGAACATTCTGAGCATACAGCTTGACACAGGCCACAGCTAATGCATGAATCTCTTCCCCTAATGGAAGGCCCGTGTATGTAAATGTATACAACATCCTGCAAAAACTTAAGTATAAGTAATCCTGTTGCATTTCATGATACATCTCATGTCGGCATAGTTATGCACATGCTTAAGCATTTTCAGGACTGGAGCCATAGTGTACACAGAGAACACTGATATACAGTCACCTCTGGGATAAAAGAGTGGCAGCCAAGGGAAGAAATGAATCCATGGCCAGGGCAGCAAGGCAACCCCCTACTCCTATGAATAATAATGTTTACATTTAATGTCCAAAGAGAGCAGGCAAGACTCCCTTTTCTAAGGGTCCCTTCTGAAAGATCCCACTTCCCCCAACCCCACACACATAATAAACTGCTTGTGGAGTTCAGTTTATCTGAGTTGGAAAGATGAAGAGCAAGTTGACCATGCTGAGATTTAAACCTGTAGATCCAAGAAGTATTTTATTCTAGATGACTCACGACTAAGCCCTCCGTTCTGGCTAAACAATCTTATCCCTGGAAGGATGTGCTAGAGTAAATGTTTTATTATTGTACATGGTATATAAGAATCACTTATTTTCATCACTGAGCAAGCGAATATATTTGGTAAGCCATTGCATTCTCAAGAGGTTGGGGGACGGGTGCTTAGAGAGAATCCTGCCTTACACTTGAAGTATAACTATAGTTTAGATCTATTTGTTTCTGAATTAATTTGTGATGCTACAGTGTACTTTCCCCAAAGATGCACAAAACTCAGGTGACCATTTTGCTGAGTATTTCCAAAGCAATGGAAAAAAATGACACAAGTTTTTCAATGATTCTTCATAATTTTTGCCTTTCTACTCTATATTATCCTTGGATGCATAGTCTCCCTTCTATATGTGTGCAAATCTCCCACCGTTGCAAATGCGGGTTGTGTGTATTGAGGAGATCAGAGACCCCGTTAGTGTTCATGAATTAAAGTACTACAGATGCTAGAAGATGATTTTTTTTGTATATCCCCATGCATGTTTCATTATCCATAAAGCTTAGCCATTACTGCAGCTTCTGTATAATACTTTGGAAGGGATGATTTGGGTTCATTAGCCCTATTTGTGTTAATTCTTTAAACAGGCTTTACAGAAGGCTGAGATTTTTACTAAGCTCTTAGGAAAATCATACTTCGATATCATTGTTATCTCTGTGATGGCTTCACTGGCTCTAAACTGAGCATATCTGCAGCCCTGGTGGCTTGGATGGAAGTGAATTGTGGGACACTCATGTCGAAGGATATATCTATGATACCTGCTGGGTGGGTAGTGATCAATCTATTGGGGATCAGTGCATCGCCTCTCATCTAGATGCGATGCATCAATCCCCGAACGCACTCCCCGTCAACTCCAGAACTCCACCAGGGCGAGAGGCGGAAGCGGAGTCGATGGGGGAGCGGTGGCCATCAATCTTGCACCCCAAGGATGCTAAGTAAGTCAATCCAAGATACATCGACTTCAGCTACGCTGTTCTCGTAGCTGAAGTTGTGTATCTTAGATTGATTTTCTCCCCCCTACCCCAGTGTAGACCAGGCCGAAGATAAGGTCAGAATTTAACTAATATGTGGACTGATCAGGACTTTGGGGAGAGGAGAGGGATGCAGCAATATGAGATGTGGAGAGAAGGTAGAGCTCTTGGTTTCTTCAGGAAAGGGGTCGCTTGTATCATTATGGAGAAGCTCCTCCAGTGCCTGCCATGGATTCTGACTTGCATTAGTAGCTTTGCATTCTTGAAGAAACTGTTTGCCCTTTTGACTGCAGAATAAATGAAGCCTCTAACATGAAGAGTGAGGACAGCTTTGAGCTTTTGGTTGCATCTGCAGAGCAGTTTGGTATTGCATACTAGTGTCCCTGACGTCACTGAGTTTTGTGTTACAGTCAAGTGCAGGCTATCTGGAAGAGATTGATACTGGGAATAAATCCAAGAGTAGAATTTTGCCTGTTATGGGTGAAATCCTCACTCCATTAAAGTTCATGGGAGTTTTGCCATTGACTTTAGTGGGGCCAGGATTTTACCCTACCTGTACATCAGTGGATGGCTAAACAAACTGGCATTAAATGATGGCCCATGAGGGAATGGAATTTCACACCCTCATGGAAATTGTCTACAGGTAAGAGGAGTATGAGAATGGGTAAGGAGAGACCACATTTATATGAGTGTCTCTTGGCCATTCTTCCACAGAAACAGGAGCTAAAATAAACCATGTTGGTGATGTAGTGTCACTTAGTATTTGAGAAGGCAACAGGAAGATAGGATTCCTGGGTTGTGTCAATTCTCATCTTGGACACTTGGGAGAGGCATTTAGGGTAAATTTTCAAACTTGAGTGCCTAAAGTTAGAGACCCATGTCTATATTTTAGGCACCTTAATATGTGAACTGATTTTCAGAAAAGCTGAGTTCCAACTGCCTCCTTTAGACTTTCACCCCAGTCCACCAACAGCCTCTCCTTCCTGAAAAACCATTTAGATTTCTGTTTGGTATTTGCAATGCTATTGTTGTGAGTAGACGTGGTGACCTGTGAAATTGCTATTTGCGCCTGATAGCAAAGAAATATACAGAGAAATATTTGTTAATGTACAGCATTTGGACCTAAAATAAAGCACTATGTAATTTGCTAAGTATGACTGTTTCTATCTATTTATAAGCTTATTTTATTAGTCCATGGGATTTCCAGAAATTTGCCATTTTAACCTAAGAACTTAGAATCCTGTTGGACTATTAAAATACAGCATTGTATATCAATCAACCCATCTGCGTACTGTACGTTATTTTCACTAACAAAGGTCAGGTTCCCTTTCTATTAAATTTGATCTCCATCAGATTTGAATTTGGTGACTCTCCAAACTGTGACTCTCTAATTATCCATTGGTTTAAGCTGCTTTTGATTGCAGTGTTTAGCTAAAATGCTATTTCACTCTCATTCCTCATGCAGCCTTGGGCCTTGTTTCGATAGATATTGCCAATTAACTTGATTTGTAGGTTTTGCTTTTTATAAAAAAAATGATTCCAGTGCACATAGGGCAAGCGGGGAACTTCATAAACTTAGTTAGGCCACAAGCCAAATTAATACATAGATGTGTTAATCCATTATGTCACCAAACTAGATGTTCCATGGATCTTACCCTTGCAACCTTCTCCAAAAATACAGGATCTGACAGAGCAGTTATCGGGTCAAGTTTCATTGCTGTATAGAGTAAGGCTTCTTTCCTCACTGCATCATTTTGGAAACTAAAATGTAGTAATTTGTCATAGTCACTTTTTAAATGTGAACTTTTTTTAATTGTAGAGATTAACAATAATTGCCACTAATTATTTCAGAATGATAACACAGCCTAGCATAGGCAGCTGTCAGTTAAACAGATGTCTGGGTAGATGTCCTTAAACAGTTCTGTTCTCCTGTTAGAAATTGTAATGGAGATGTAAGGGCAGTTACGGAGCCACATCTGTTAAATTTAAACGTGTGTATAACAAACCAGAACTGTGACTATTCTCTGGCAGGGCTTATTTCAAACGGTAGGCTGCTAGCAAATTTGAAGGATTCAAGCTGATAAATAGACCATTTGGATTCAGAAAGAAACAATAAATTGTTTAGATTTAGGATTACAATGCAACCTATAATGAAAAGTCTGAATTAGCTTCTGTTGAAGTTGTTTGTGGGACAACAGTGAGGCCCTCCAGTTACATAATTGTTCAGTATCAATGTAAAATAACAATAGTCATGTTACTGTTATAGAGCAGAGGCTACTACTCTATAATTATATTGCAACTGAGTTTCCATGAGAACTCTGATGTTTGGCTCCCTTTAAGGAATATCAACTTTCCACATTGAAGATAGCTTGGGGCTTAGGTTGATTTATTTTTTTCTACTAAAATTCAAGTGAATTAGAACACACTAAAAATACTCATCTCCACCAGAGCCCAAAAAGTCTCCTAATTACACCTGGTTGAAAAATGTTAATAGCTTTGAATTTTTTTCAGAAGTTTCCAGAAACTGTTTATTTTAATTTAATACAATCTGCCCCCTATTTTATCCTCCTCCCCTTCTCTTTTGAAACAAGAAAGATGAACTAAAAAGGAGAAATGGGGAGAGAAGGGGGGAGCAAAACATTTTTTAAAACAATTTTTTTGTTGAGTGGCTATTTTAATTTTTTTTTTTTTTGGGCCACACTCTGCCTCCTCAACTCCTCCCTCCTCCTTCCTGTTTCCTGTCCTTTCAGACTCTCAATAGCCAGTGCTCCCAGTTATAATAATTACAAGCAACATCTAAACACCACATCAGTTAAAGGACTAAGCATGATTCTAAATAGGTTCTCCAGAAAGGCATGTCAGGTCTGGTAAGCCAATTCACCTGCAGCTCTGGAACCAGTCTACAGAATAGAGGAAGGTGGCTTGAGGAAGTAGATTATTTTTATTGCCTTGGACTCTGTCAGCAAGTGGAAGCAGCTGGGGTGAGCAAGAGAAATAGTTTTCATGTGCTGGGTCTTGTGCAGACAGAGAAATGCCATACTGCTGTGCTAGCTTCCATCTCCCCACCCAGAACCTCCTAAGGTATAAGAATGATGCTCCCCACATGGCAACCATTGGAGATATACAGAAGTGGGGTTTCCTTCTGAAGACCTCTCTACTTCCCAAAAAATCCCTGCTTCTCACTCTGTGACAACCACTAAGGCCCAGGCTAGGTGACTGCTATGCCGTGCCTCCTGCCACCTTTAATGTAAGGCCTTTGTTGGCTTCACTGCTACTTCCTCCCACTCCTGTGATGCAAAGGAACTGCTACAGAACTTTACTTATGGATGTGGTGTGGCTCCCTGTGAGGGCTCTTCTCATCTTTCCACTGTATGGTGAGGGGAATACTTCTGTTTTTGCAGCTTTAAGAGTCTATAGATGAAATTCTTACTCCATTAAAGCCAATGGCAAAACTCCCATTGACTTCAATAGGGCCAGGATTTCATCTGTATCCTCCAAAGGAAGAGAAATATTTCCGCCAAGAGGTATATCAGCTTCTCAGTCCTGATCTGTTCTCATCTCTTCATCAGAGGCTAGCTGTGCCAAATGTATTGGATGATTTTGTGTGATGGACAAAAATCTGCCACAAACCAGGCTGAGATTGTTATGCTCATGTCACTTGCAACTGAACAAAACTGGCATTGAAACTCTGACTCGTAGGTAGGAGGCTAATGAGTGAACACGCTGTGCTGCTAACCTTCCCTGTTACCCAGTTGAGTTTATAAATTCAGAAACTTCTGAACTTTTAATAGATTTTCCTTTTATTCATGCTCATAGCTGATGTGTTGGTTTTCTTCAGCAATTGATTTTAATACCTACATCATTGAGAACTTTTAAAGCTGTTGTATATGAATATATAAATATGGTGTCATATCCTTTCTATTTTCATGGAATCATAGATACTGAGTAGGGAAAACAAACTGTTTCAGCATGTCTCTCTCCCTGCAGGAACATTCTTTAACATGTAAATAAACCTCCTGAAACACCTCTGTGCGACCTCTTTGTTATAAATATATATTGATATTTCAGTTACTCTGATCCTGCCGTTTGCCTGTTGCGGCAGGGTATAATTTGTAATTTGCTGACAACAGAGGGCAGAACAAGTTTACCTTTTAAAGGAGGAAGCTGACTGTCAGAGATGAGTCAATGATCTATTCAAATGAAAGCCTCCTCTCATTGAGAGAGATAATAGCAAATACTTTTCTGTATACATCTCCTATGTTCAGTATAACTTGTGGTGCTCTAATCATTGCAGGGCCTCAATTCCTATATCAGATAGGCTTTTATAAGGCAGATAAAGCAGTTAGTCAATAAGTTTGTATTCATTCTAGTTGACTCAATCTTTTTATTAACTGTTTATTTAATTTTAGTCACCCAATATGGCTCTGGCAAGCTCTCAGCATACTTTTGGCTGCCTTAACTGTCTAAAGAGACTTTTGGCAGGGTCCTAGGTCTGGGATTTGCACGCTTTTTCCATCCTAACAAGCATGCTTGAGGCGCCGAACCATACTTAGAAAATAAAAAAAGGAACAAACTTTACTTAACCATGAAAGGAGTAGGAAGGGAATCTGTTGCTTCCATTATTACCTCCACGAGCCTTGATCTAATCTGGATTCTGATATTAAAGAAGAAATGATCCTCAGCCCCTAGTGAACACAAAGAAAAGCATAAAAATATCACCGACGGTCTTCCAAGTATCACTGTTTTATATTTTAAAAATCTAAGCCATAATTGGGGTGGGGGGGACAAAGGAGGGAAAGCTGTAATGATTTTAAGAATATCTTCACATTTATCTAAGTAGATACCACGTTACTGTTGGGAAAGGCAAATCTTCATTTGCATTTTATTTTATTCTTTTCTAAAACAATCCATCAGCCCAGGGCTCATAAGGCACTACTGGCTTGATGCTTTTATTGACCCCAAGGACTCTTTACTCACATGAGGAAAGACTATATCCCCAAATAAGCATTTTCAGGAGCAGGTTCCTTTTATGTTAAGTATCAAAACTGTCATTAATAGCCTACAAATAATCCCAAATATATAAGCTTGAATTTTCTGATTTTTTTTTTTAATGGCTGTTTAGCAAACAAGTTGTTTGCGTTATCCGATTTCTGTACTGTGGTCATATTGTTTTGTGCTGAACTGAGCTGTGTCATTATAGTGACATTCTTAGTGGTTAAGGATAATCTTCATTTAGAATAAGACATTCAAAATTATATAACATAAAATTTTCTTTATATGGAAATGTTTATACAACATAAATGTTTGCTTAGTAAAGCAGCTCTTTTTCATCTGGATAGTCTCTCTCTATACAGTACATCATACCAGACAATAGACAAAATGTTTTAGTGGTGGCGGCAGTAGATAAATGGAACACAGCTTCATTTCCCTCCTGTTACAGGAGATATTATCGCACACTTAGCACCAACTGCAGTGTTTAACTCCTAATTATAAATGCATCGTATCTCATTCTTGCCAAATGGACAAACAATGGGTGGTAAATACAGTTTACAGGTTATAGTGGAACAATCCATTTGTTTCTTGCCATTTATAATTAGGAGTTATTGGTCTTGTCAGCTGCAGCAGAAGGTATCAGGAAATCACTGGTGATAGTATCTTAAGTCATTATTTAAATTAAAATAATAACACTAATAAAGGCATCCCGAAGGTGATGCTAATCCGTTGTATAAAATTCCATGGAGCCTTCATGTAGCGGCAGCAATTTGTTTCTTAAAATTAGCTTAATAGTTTTTTCAAGGATTTAAAAAAAATTATTATAAATAGTACTGCTATCTGTGCTTACAGAGTTGTGATCACTCAATCTATACAAACTTCAAGTGCTTTTGGTTTGAAGGAGAGGCTGAAGACAGCACAATGGAATGCTGTTTCTGTAATATTTATAATTGCTGTATAAATATTTCTGTCTAGATTATATTTCAGTATTTCCTTCTCAGCATATTCATACTTTAAAATAAAAATGAAAATATCACTCCCTCCAAACACAGTATCTGACTGTGGACTCTTCTCTATTCCTGTTGCATGTTGTTCCAAGTCAATGCTGTGTATCCTCAGGAGGCTCTCACCTACTTGAGCTGGAGGCTTAAGGGTATCTGGGATGGTTCATTCTCTGCTACCTTTTTATGTCAAATGCTTTCGGTACTACATCTAAAAGTCAAAGATGTGGTCATTCTGCATTCGTGTGAAAATCAAAAGCTAGGTTGGGAATCACAAAGAACAATTATTTGTGCCCTTCTGGCTTCCTCAAAACTTGCAGGGTAGACTCGTCAAAGCTGTTCTCTGTTGCATTGTAGTGCAGGGCTTAGGACTCGGGACATGGTATGTATGCTTAAGCATAGGTTCAGGGTGTGTGATCTGTGCAATTAAGCATGGACTTCCCTGATGGGCTTGTGAAGCCTTTCTTGTTGACGGCACAAACAACTATGAGATCTGTCTTGCAAAGTATTACATGCCCTTAACTCCTGTTGTCTTATCATGAAAATTCAGTATTCTCCTCCAATAATAATAATAAGTAAAAAATCTGCCTACCAATATTGCATGCTATGGAACAGCCATCTATGGTATTTTTGAAAGACTTAGGTCACCGTAGAGTCTATGGATATGTCTAGACTGCAATAGAACTCCCTCAGCTGGGCCGTGGCAGCTGACTGTGCCCGCTGGGCTATAAAATTGCCATGTAGATGTTCTGGTTTGGGCTGAAACCTGGGCTTTGGGACCCTGTGAGGGGGTAGGATACCAGAGCCTGGGCGCCCACCCAAACCCAAATGTTTACATTGTAATTTATAGCCCCCAAGTCAGTTAATGCAGGCCAGCTAGGGGTGCTGCTTTGCAGTCTAGGCATATTATGTGTGCTTTAAAGGCTTTATGCACCTCCCATTAAAGTCAATAGGAAACTTACCCTTGACTTTAATGTCACCTTGACCAGCCCTGATGGCCCAGATTCAGGAAAGCACTTCAGCATGTGTTTAACTTCAATAACACAACTTAGACATGTGTGTAAGTGCTTTCCTGAATAGGGATACTTTCTTGAATCAGACCTAAGTGACCATCCACGTGACCAGTGAACCTATGTTACATAGCTTGAGTGATCATAGTGGTGCTGATCTTAGAGTTCCTTGGCGGATAAAATGCAGTCAGTAGATGATACATTTTTACACATTTAAATCTGCCCAGGAAATGTTTTGGACAAACATAGAGGCTTAGCTCACTAAGTGAATTTGTACAAATGGGCATTTAAAGTTGAAGGGCTTCAATCACAAGCCTATTTATCAGACTCCACTATTGTGGTACATATAAAGGCATCAGCACATTCGTTGCAGACTGGAAAATCAAAATAACCCTACATTACACTGATGTACTCAGGTTGGCTTGTTAACTTTTTGACTTCTCAGGTTCTGTAGCTGGTATGTATGCAGATACAGAAATAAGCCCTGGGAAGACACTTGATGTACATTATGCTTCCTTGGGGTACCTATGGTTGCAAGGCACCTTGCTACTACCTGTCGTTAGCATGAGGAAGCCTTGTCTATACCTGATGGGTCAACGCACCAACTCTACTGGCTATTGGCAACATATGCAGTGCTCTCCAGGCCTATGCAGGCCCTGTTCTCTCTACAGGTTAGTGATGCATACATTCAAACCATTGAGCCCTTTGAGCATGTTCCTGAAATGATCAGCTCTTGGTCCAGGAGACACTCACAGAATTCAGATTCACTGCTTCCAAAGGAACAGTACGCACCTGTGAGTTTTTTTTCAGATCAGTGCTCTGCTTAACATGCAGTACTTAACTATATTTTAGTGAAAACAAGTAAAAGTTTATTTAACAAAGTATAGAGAATCAAGAATTAGCAATCTGAAGTATTGGAAACAAATAATTACATAAAAATAAAATCCTGACACACCTTCTAGATCCTAGACTTAATTAACAAGATGCTGTCTTCTAATGAATTTAGCTCACCTAAATTTTTTTCAACATTTTCCAGCCAGGTTGTCTGTGACCCTCCTTTTATAAGACAGATCATGCTTAACCTTCTCAGAGAACGATCCTGGGGGTACTCCAGAACCACCAGATATACCCTCCAAATCCATTCTTTACTCGTAAATAAGATGGTCCCTTGCTGGCTTTTTTGTTTTATTTTGTTTTTTTAACTACAGATCTTTTCTTATGAATTCACAATTTCTTTATTAGCATCAGGCTCAGGAATGCAAATAGGTGTTTTGTGTGTCTTGAAATATAAAATGACCAGCCAGAGATGTGTGTCTAGTACCCCCTTCCTGAACAAAACCTGTTTATCACTTTCTGGCAACCTGTTTTAACTCCCATATTTTAAGAATGTAGTTTTCAGTATGGATTCATAACTCCTTAAATATTATCTGTACATAGATCTTGCAATGATTTGGATAACGAGTGTGTTACTGGCTGCCACTCTTCGGCATGCTCTTACGTAGACATCAGATCCTGGGGATTCCTGTAAACCACTATGTAGTTTATGCCATCTGCCAGTTGGCACCAAGGGGGTCACAGTACATCTGTGTACCTGCATGCTGGAAACATTTGCAACTTGTAATTATTATCCACTCCATTCTCAGTGGGCCCCTCCCCACAGATAAAAAGTTTCAGTTGCAACATCCAGCCTAAATGGGCCCATTGCAAAGTCTACTCGGGTGACTTTCTAGGTTTGGCCACACACAAAGGATAAAATTTACAATATTTCTCACTACTTCATTGATGAAGGCAGTGTCAGCTTGGAATGAAGTGAGGGGAAAAAATGTTGAATGTTCATGAATTCCAGGAAGCCCAGTTAAGGGATTCGATGCAAATCTCCAGAATGGTTCCTGATTGGCCAATTCAGTACAAGAAGTTTTAATGCTAAAAGCCCAATTAACATGCTGTAGATGAAATTGTGACCATATAACAGAGAGAGGTTTTCTGACTTACAGGGTGACAGGAGGGAAGCCAATGGGAAAAATGAGACATTGACAGAAAGAAGGTGAAAATTGGGGCCATATTGTATTACTTTAATGAGCAACGCTGGTCATGCTTCATGGTAGCCTCTTAGATATCTTATCACTCCAGAAAAGAGGGGTGGTGATGAAGTTTCATAGGAAGGGGACTCAGTTTTCCCTTCCTGCCCACCTATATGGAAGCACTTTTGTACAGTTCTAATGCATTCATCGGCAAGTGTCTTAATACCAATGTCATTAGAACTTTGGGAATTATTAAATATGAAACACAGACCTTAAAATTATTTGAATGCTAACTTAAGTGGGTACAACCAAGAAAACTCTAATTCAAGGTGGGACTTCCTGTTCAATCCTTCCTCTCGATTGCTGCACCTTTAGTACAGAAGAACACCTAATTATGTGAGATTCCCCCGGGAGCTAAAGATAAAGGGCTGAGTGATGGACAGAGTTGCATCCTTTAATATGTATTTCCTTTCATTTTTCAGATTAGTCATCTTGTTTTAGTGTTATTTTTCTATGTAATTCTCTGTAAGTGGTGGAGGTTAATTGCCTCTCTGTTCCTGCTTGCAGCAGTGCCAAAAAAGGACTCCTTTGCAGATCTTAGTATAAATGCACGTTGTTGTTTGTTGAAGATTAGATTTGACACTGATAAACTACTAACCATTTTTGAAGTCAGATGGAAAACAATAGGTGGTTGTTGCTTATCATGTTCAATCCAGAACAATGGCAGACAGACGCCAAACAACCCAGTAGGTGGAAAATGGAGAGTACACAATATAAGTATTCCAGTTTGCACTACATTTTTTTGTGCAATTCCCATTTCCAAGTTCAGCTGCAGCAACAAATTAGTTGTTGTCCTGTTTGAAAGACACTCTATATTACATCTATAAATGCACAGTATTTGGCAAACAAAGGAGTGATCTCAACAGGACTAGCTTGTCTTCCAATATTCTTGAGTTTTAAATCATTACAACTAGGCAAGCATGAAAGCTACCATGCTGTTAAACAGTGCTAAATTGCAAGTACTCCACTGGCCACAGATCTTTCTCTCCTGCCTTGGGACTTGGCCTGTTCATGGAGGATGCTAAACATGCTCAACTCCTGTTGACCTAGAAAGGTCAGGCCCTTGTCAGGAAGGATGATAGAAAATTCAGATTACATATGAGATTTTCAGATGGTAGATGATCTGTGCAGGTACTTAGACCAACTACCTAAATCCTTGTTTAATCACCAAAATAAGTGGCTTGGTTTTCAAAGTGGTTGAACGTCTGTTGCTCCTCTTGCTTTCTTTTAAGGAGGGATGATGTAAATGTAGGTATCACACTATCTGGAGTGGTTCATGACCAAGAGTGCCAACCTCAAACTGGTGGTAGGTTCTATAATGAAATTGTACTAACCCAGTAACAAAGGGGAACTCCCAGAATGCTACATTAGTCTTATAATGGAGTCACAGACAGTCCCCTTAGACATCTGGATGCTCAGGCCAGCTGTACTTATTGATAAATGGTCACTTTCACCAAAGATCACAAAATATTCAGTTTGCTTCCATCCTCAAGAGACCAGTCGCTTATCCCAGATTATTTTTTACTTTAGATCTCATGCCAGAAAGAATGCTGGTAGCCAGTCCTGTAATAAACTAAAGGTTTATTTATTAGGAAAAATAAATGAGTTATTTATGGGTTAAAGCAGGCAGCAAATACACACAAGTGAGTTCAGTCTCTGGTTTCAACAGGTGACAAATGTAATCTGTCAGCATTGATTGTCTTTTCAGGGTTAACCCATGCCAAGCAGTTTGGGGATCTCTACACTTACATTTAGGAATCCTTTCCCTTGGAATCCAGACAGGATAAAAGAGCCCCAGTTTCTGCATCAGGGATTTTTATCCCTTCCACCTCAGAGTCCAAAATTGATTGGATGAGCTCATGCATAAGTTTCTCATTCCTGGAGTGAGTTAGAAATGCAGTTAACAGGACCTCTCTCCTTTGATGCTACACAATACCTCAGTTACCTCCAATGGGCCATTCTTGTATGCAGTGTGAGAACTTGACCTTATCAATGTTTTTTTCCTGTTTGTTGAGTTACACAATTACAGTGCAAATACTCAACATAACTTTATACCTTGGGTTACAGAGGTTATACCATGGGTTACAGAGGTTATAAGTGAGATGAATTCATGTAGCATCCTACTAGCATTTTATAAAGTCTAAACACATTCTTTCCAACTTAACATCTAATATCTATTTTGATAATGCTAACACACAGGTAAGCAAGACTGGTTTCCGGCTGTGTATCTTTAAGTATTCAGTGTGGCCAGGGGCATGAGCGGCACCTGGTCTGCCAGCATCACAATAGGGTTCTAACAAAAATAACCTGCAGGCTCTTAATATTCTTGTTGTTATATTGTTGACTTATTCAGTGCATTAGATTTAGTAAGGAAATAAAAGGTCATGAATAGTGGGGAGAGACCCTGGTGTGTGAATGGGTTTGTTTACTGTGCATCTCAAAGAAAGCTGCATGTCCTTGTTTATTTTGACCTTACTGGTACTGGAAGAGAAGCAAATAGGCAAACTACTTAAGGGCAGCTCATAGCAATGGGCCCACTGCCAAGTGGAGACCAGCTTCCTTTGGAGCTCTACCAGCCTTGAATGTATATGGCAATGCCTGTGTAGCACAGAAAGAAAAAATGCATTTTCTTTGCCAGATTTCCTGCTGTAACCAAATGAATATTTTCCCTCCTCTATGCGTTGCTCCATGTTCTGTCTTTTTAACAGCTTCATTTCCTTTCTTTTCAACATATCTACGAACAAAATGCTTTCCATCATTTCAGACTATTTTTATCCTGTTATCATAGTTATTTCCTTCAGTAAATAGTTTCCTGGCATTGCTGCTGGAGCGTACCGCTGGGAGCTGGAATGCACATTAGGGTACAATAGGTGCTGCGTGTGTGGGAGGTGTGAGCCAGAGCAATAACAGTGCATTTCTTTTTGGTTGCTTTGTATAGAACAGCTCCCACATCTGCATGATGATGCTAATTTTAATTTTAAAATTACAACCTTTAAGAAAGCAAAAGATATTTATAAAGTCAAAGGTGACAAAGGCAATCATTCCAGGGTGCCAAAATAGCTTTGAAATCATCCTGTGTTTTATTTTTCAGGGGCTTCTTTCATGGAGAGTGTCCCGCTCCTAATCACCTGGTAGTGGGGACTACACAATATGGAACCATGATTAAAATATCTAGTCTGTAAATATGATGATTTAACAAATAAAACCAATATGGGGGGTCCAGTCACAAAAAAGTGGAGAAAGAAAATGGAGAATGAATATGGAAACTATAGTGGCTATAGATCTTGCACTCCTGCAGCAAGTGGGACTTTATATGCCAGTTTAACCATGCACTATTTGTTATATTAAATGTACAGTTTAATTTTAGTCTTTCCCAGGGCCGCCCAGAGGATTCCGGGGGCCTGGGGCCGTCGGCGGCAGGCGGCTCCGGTGGACCTCCCGCAGGCATGCCTGCAGAGCGTCCGCTGGTCCCACAGCTCCGGTGGAGCATCCGCAGGCGTGCCTGCGGGAGGGCTACCGGAGCCGCGGGACCGGCAAGCGGCAGGGCGCCCCCTGCGTGGTGAAATGTCTAGAGCTGGCCCTGTTTGGTGGCGGGGAGCCTTCGGCAGTGGGTCCTGGAACGGAAGGGCCTCCCGCTGCAGAATTACCGCTGAAGACTGGGTTGCACTTCAGCGGCAGGTCCCGCTTCAGCGTTAATTCACTGGTGGGGGGTCCTTCCGCCCTGGAGCGGAAGGACCCCCCTGCCGGCAAAGACTGGGAGCGGAAGAAGCTCCAGGGCCTGGCCCTGCAAGAGTTTTCCGGGCTGTCAAGTATAATTCCCAATTCTGGACCTTAGCGTCCAAAATATGGGTACTAGCATGAATTCCCCTAAGCTTAATTACCAGCTTAGATCTGATAGGCTGCCACCAATCAGGACTTAGAGTAGGGCGCCTGATAGACTCTGGTCTCCCCCAGAAACCTTCCCTGGGGGTCCCAAGACCCAAATTCCTTGAGTCTCACAACAAAGGGAAATAAACCATTCCCTTCCCCCTCCCTTCTTCCTCCCAGCTCCTTCCCGCCCTGGGAACACTAGGAGATCGCCTGATTCAGCTTCTTGAATCACCACACCGAGAGGAGTGTTACCTTCCCCCTCACCCAGAGGCCGGACAGATTCAAGCTGCTTGAATCTAACACAAAGAGAAAATTTATCCTTCCCTTCTCCCCACCAATTCCCTTGAACTTTAACTAGGAGAAAAAAATCAACAGGTCTTACAAGCAAAACTTTTAATAAAAAAAGAAAGAAAAAGTAAAAGGTTTATCTCTGCACTTTAGATGGTAAAAAGTTACAGGGTCTTTCAACTATAAACAATAGAAAGAAACTTTCTCCAGTAGAAACACAATTTAAGCTACTTCCAGCAAGTACACATATGCAAATGGAAAAAAAAAACAAAGTAAAAGACTATGACCGCCTTTTCTTTCTTACAATTCTGAATAGATAAGAGACTGTAGCAGGGAGATTGGCAGAAACCTGGTTGCACCTCTAGTCCCATCCAGGACCCAGAGAGAACAAAGCCAAACCCAAAACCCACAAACAAAGGCTTCGCTCCACGAGATTTGAAAGTATTTTGTCTCCTGATTGGTCCTCTGGTCAGGTGTTTGCAGGTGACTGTTTGTTAACCCTTTATAGGTGAAAGCAGCAAAGAATCCTGTGGCACCTTATAGACTAACAGACGTTTTGGAGCATGAGCTTTCGTGGGTGAATACCCACTTCCTCAGATGCATGTAGTGGAAATTTCCAGGGGCAGGTATATATATGCTAGCAAGCAAGCTAGAGATAACGAGGTCAGTTCAATCAGGGAGGATGAGGCCCTGTTCTAGCAGTTGAGGTGTGAAAACCAAGAGAGGAGAAACTGGTTCTGTAGTTGGCAAGCCATTCACAGTCTTTGTTCAATCCTGAGCTGATGGTGTCAAATTTGCAGATGAACTGAAGCTCAGCAGTTTCTCTTTGAAGTCTGGTCCTGAAGTTTTTTTGCTGCAGGATGGCCACCTTAAGGTCTGCTATAGTGTGGCCAGGGAGGTTGAAGTGCTGTCCTACAGGTTTTTGTATATTGCCATTCCTAATGTCTGATTTGTGTCCATTTATCCTTTTCCGTAGAGACTGTCCAGTTTGGCCGATGTACATAGCAGGGGGGCATTGCTGGCATATGATGGCGTATATTACATTGGTGGATGTGCTGGTGAATGAACCAGTGATGGTGTGGCTGATCTGGTTAGGTCCTGTGATGGTGTCGCTGGTGTAGATATGTGGGCAGAGTTGGCATCGAGGTTTGTTGCATGGATTGGTTCCTGAGCTAGAGTTATTATGGTGCGGTGTGCAGTTACTGGTGAGAATATGTTTCAGGTTGGCAGGTTGTCTGTGGGCAAGGACTGGCCTGCCACCCAAGGCCTGTGAAAGTGTGGGATCATTGTCCAGGATGGGTTGTAGATCCTTGATGATGCATTGGAGGGGTTTTAGCTGGGGGCTGTATGTGATGGCCAGTGGAGTCCTGTTGGTTTCTTTCTTGGGTTTGTCTTGCAGTAGGAGGCTTCTGAGTACACGTCTGGCTCCGTTGATCTGTTTCCTTATTTCCTCGTGCGGGTATTGTAGTTTTGAGAATGCTTGGTGGAGATTTTGTAGGTGTTGGTCTCTGTCTGAGGGGTTAGAGCAGATGCGGTTGTACCTCAGTGCTTGGCTGTAGACAATGGATCGTGTGATGTGTCCGGGATGGAAGCTGGAGGCATGAAGGTAGGCATAGCGGTCAGTAGCAGACCTTAAGGTGGCCATCCTGCAGCAAAAAAACTTCAGGACCAGACTTCAAAGAGAAACTGCTGAGCTTCAGTTCATCTGCAAATTTGACACCATCAGCTCAGGATTGAACAAAGACTGTAAATGGCTTGCCAACTACAGAACCAGTTTCTCCTCTCTTGGTTTTCACACCTCAACTGCTAGAGCAGGGCCTCATCCTCCCTGATTGAACTGACCTTGTTATCTCTAGCTTGCTTGCTAGCATATACATACCTGCCCCTGGAAATTTCCACTACATGCATCTGAGGAAGTGGGTATTCACCCACGAAAGCTCATGCTCCAAAACGTCTGTTAGTCTATAAGGTGCCACAGGACTCTTTGCTGCTTTTACAGATCCAGACTAACACGGCTACCCCTCTGATACTTTATAGGTGAAAAAGACATTAACCCTTAGCTGTCTGTTCATGACACGGGCCCCCTGGAGTGAGTGAAGGACCCCGCTCCAGGGGCCCCGAAAAACTCGTGGGGGCCCCTGCAGAGCCCGGGGCCTGGGGCAAATTGCCCCTCTTGCCCTCCCCCCTGGGCGGCCCTGGTCTTTCCAGTGGAACCAGATCAGTGTTCTCATGCATGGGATGGTGTAGAGAAAAAATAGTAATTTTAACTTCCCCTTGTTGAGATTATTCCAGGGAGTTCAGGGAAGAAACAGTTCTGCTTTCTCACTTAGACATAACGGATTTATGAGCACAACTCCCATTACCTTTAATGGGAGTGTGTGGGGCAAGAGTTACCTCAATAACTCTCTCACATCACTGGAATTATTGATCCCCCTAGTCTTGTTTAGCAAGACTGTTCTATAAAATGTGTGACCTTTGTCCTGGGCTATACACTAGCTCAATAAATTAATTTTTAACAGAGCAAATATTGATTTAATGAATGTATAGTGTGTATATATAACACTCATTTGTGGGGGAGGAGGGTGTAGGAGCAGGTTCTAAATTGATCACTTCAAAGCTTACTTAGGTTATTAGAATAAATATTCTTAAAATTTACCTTAATTGATGTGACTTTCTGACTCAGGATGTTGATATAATCACTGTTTACTTAGTACTATAGTCCGTTCTGCCAGCCACTACTGCGCCTCAACAAATTTTATGCAGCTGATCTTAAAATACAAAATTAGTGTTGACTCTTTTAACAAACAAACAAATAAATAAAAATCAGTGATTTCTGGCCCAGAGGGTGAGCAAGGATTTCATTTTAGATCCCAAATCGGTGCTAGTTAATGAGCTGGTAAGTCTTTTTTTTAATTTAAGTTGAATTCAGTGCTGATGAATAATGCCAGATTTGTAGCACTAGAGACTGAAAATCTGTCCACACAATAGGTATGTAAGAGCGGCGGCTCTGTCAGCTTCCCCTCTAATGCTCTGCTAACGTACCTCATCCTTGTTATGCACGAGTTTTATGCTTCCTCCCTATTCATGCCTTATTGCGTTGTCTCTCTCCTGGCATAAAAAGTTAAGGCCTAACATCTCATTTTTGTCTGATCAGATCAGATTCTGGGGCCCATACTATTGTTTCTTCATTTTACCTCTGCTTGATTTTTAAATTTGTTTTTTGGTGTTGAAACTATGTGTTAAAATCCTCTGAGTGTAAATGCATGTGTTACTAATCCTGGTTTTAAAAAAGAGGATGATGATACTTCAATGGAACCGTCTGGAATCCAGCTTTACTGCCATTTGCCTCATTACCTTTCTCTTTAGTTTTTAGAATTCCACTGCTTGCAATGCATTAATATGTTAAATATACAAACCTTAATATTGTCCTGACATTTTCACTTACAACACAGTAGCAGCTTTGACGGATCATGTTTTGCAAAATACTGCTCTATTATAATTGGCAGTTTCTAACAGATAATTGTGAGTGCAGGTACTAAGGGCGGTGGGGGGGGGGACATTTTATCCCATCATGTGCTATTCAGAAAATCTTAGCAGGTGGGCTAGGGTCAAGTCCCTGTCCTTTTCTATTGATCTTTCTCTTATGTAAGCAAGTACTGCTTAAGTAAAACAAAGACTCAGCTGGCTTGTGTTAGTGAAGTTGCCCCTTCGGCTTTAGTTTCCCTCTCGTGGCTCCTGCTTTTGGAACTTAAAATATAGATTCTAGCTCCAATAGCAACTCACTATAGTTTATTAATCACATGTGCAGAGTATTATAAATCTATGAAGAAGTGCATGATGCCATTAGGATTTGACATGGGCCATAACTGATATTCAAACTCCTTTGAATTCTCATGAAATAAATGGACCCAAAAGTGCACAAAGAAATCCCCAAACAAAAATACAATTCTTAAGATTAACACCATTTATAGATGTGCTGTTGATATCATTGATATTGAAAACAATTGGCCTGTTAATGGAAAAATGATTAGTCTTTTGCAAAATATCAATTTTTAGTACCCACAAATATCACCAGCACATAGGAATCTGTTTGGAATTTTGATTCCTGAGCTTTGTATGAAAGGAGAGAGAGGGGCTGAATTGGGGATGGGATGGAACATTGGCTCTGAAGACTAGAGAACTTAGCTGAAGTTTGCCCTCAGAGGGAAAGATGAACACCAAAGCTTGGGCCTCTCTATATAATGGCACTATCCTGAGCTCTCTGGACCTGAACCTCCTGGGTCTTTGGCAAAGTTCTGATTCAGATCCGATTCTGCATCTGAACTTCATGACTTGGGCTCATCTTTCCAGAGAAAACAGAGAGCTTGAACTTGCAGTTGTGATGGAGACAAAGCTTCCATTGATATCTGTATACAATGAGGCCAATGAGAGTGTGGCTCTGTGTGGTGTCTGCAGGGTGGAGGGCGGAATATGTTCATTAAAAATAAAACAAAAAACCCCAGTAGCAGCTTTGGAAAACTCAGGCAACACAACACATTGTTCTTGTTTTCATGCAGTGCCCTAGTGGAGTACACCCTTTTTCAAAAACACTAGAGTTAGATGTAATGATAATTAAACTAATCTAATGAAATACGTTGTTTTGCCACAGATATTGCAGATCCAGTGGTGTTTTGAAAACTTTGCAAAAGCATTTTGGAAACTGTCCTTTAAATATGCCTGACCACCCCTAAGCAGCATCCCTTTCATTTGCAAATTTAAATTAGAGAACGTTGGCATATTTAGCTGCCCTCTAATAGAATTCTCTTCCCAAAGAGATCTGCCTGCCAGACTCAATAATCATTTTAAAATCCAAATTGAGGACCTTTCCTCTCAATGTATGGTTGTAGCTTTTTGCTGTGTTTCAGTGAGCTTTTAATGTTGTGGAACAGCGATGCTCTGCATTATTGAATTTTGTTATGTGGATTGTGGACCAAATTTTGCCACCATCTCTCACTGTCAGTAGTACCATATTTCTTCAATAGTTCAACTGATTTAAAAGTATAAGTATTGGTCATGGTGAGTAAGGGTGTCAGAATCTAGTCTTAAATAAATGTTACAGCAAAGGGCAAATAAAAGATTTTAAAGAAAATCCATTCTAGGATCAGAATAGGCTAATATATCAAGCTGATAGCCCTTCTAGTCCAGTATTTTGTCTCTGGCAGTAGCCAATACCAGATTTTCAGAGAAAGGTGTAAGGGATTAGTGTCATAACCTTAGTCCCAGATTTGGACCTTAGCGTCCAAAATATGGGGGTTAGCATGAAAACCTCCAAGCTTAGTTACCAGCTTGGACCTGGTACTTGCTGCCACCACCCAAAAAATTAGAGTGTTTTGGGGCACTCTGGTCCCTCTGAAAAACCTTCCCTGGGGACCCCAAGACCCAAATCCCTTGAGTCTCACAACAAAGGGAAATAATCCTTTTTCCCTTCCCCCCTCCAGGTGCTTCTGGAGAGATACACAGACACAAGCTCTGTGAAACTACACAGAGTGACTCCCCCTCTCCGTTCCCAATCCTGGAAACCAAAAGCACTTTCCTATTCCCCCAGAGGGAATGCAAAATCAGGCTAGCAAATCCAACACACAGATCTCCCCTGATTTTTTCCTCCCACCAATTCCCTGGTGAGTACAGACTCAATTTCCCTGAAGTAAAGAAAAAACTCCAACAGGTCTTAAAAGAAAGCTTTATATAAAAAGAAAGAAAAATACATACAAATGGTCTCTCTGTATTAAGATGATACAATACAGGGTCAATTGCTTAAAAGAAATATTGAATAAACAGCCTTATTCAAAAAGAATACAAATCAAAGCACTCCAGCACTTATATTCATGCAAATACCAAAGAAAAGAAACCATATAACTTACTATCTGATCTCTTTGTCCTTACACTTAGAAACAGAAGACTAGAAAGTAGAAACTACTTCTCCAAAGCTCAGAGAAAGCAGGCAGACCGACAAAAGACTCAGACACTAAATTCCCTCCACCCAGAGTTGAAAAAATCCGGTTTTCTGATTGGTCCTCTGGTCAGGTGCTTCAGGTGAAAGAGACATTAACCCTTAGCTATCTGTTTATGACAATTAGGCATGCAAAGTTATACCTCCTGGGCAAGAGAAACTGAGAAGCTAGCCTCAACAGATTCATTTCCTTCCCTCAAAGAAAAGAAGCAAAGGGTTCAGGGATCCTCTTTAGACTTCAAGCAGGTCGCATGAATGTCCGTGGGAGCACATGAGAATCTTCAGTATAACAGGGAGTCTGAAGATCTTGTTTCATGATGGGTCACTGTAAAGAAGACACCAAAGCATCCTAGATACCATATCACATGAGCATACAACTGAATTCAGTGTCAGTTTGAGCAATTTTTACATTCAGATGTCCTCCTCTAACTCATCCAAACAGCAGGGAAATTAATATACTTGTAACTACTTCTTGTAATTCAAATCCCTTATTCTCATGCTGGAGGACTAAAAGAAACAAAGAAATTTACTCAATCCATTTCGCTGTCCCAAAAGAAAAATACCACCTGAATTTGATTATATTAGTGCTTGTAAAGTGCAGAGGATCAGAAGAGCAATCTGTGGCACAGATAGTAAGGCTTAGTCTTTGTTACTTCCATTACACTGTTGCTAAAATATCTGAAATTGCCAAACATGCTGGTTTTATGCAATGATACAATGGATGATGTCTAAGAATGGGTGTGAGGAACTGACTTGAGAGATGAGTTAAGCTCTGAAAAAAGTGACATATTTAAGAGTGCCAAATAGACCGGTAAGTTTCAAGGTAAGAAGGGACCATTTTGATGATCTGGTCTACTCAAATACTTGGGATTAGCTGGATTGTCTTTTTCTTGTGGATTTTCAGCAGAATAAACTGCCCAAAACTCAATTTGAAGGCCAAATGCAACCTATGGAGCTCTGAAATGTGGTGCACCATGATCTTTGCTTGAAGTCTCTTGAGGAAGAGAATGCTGCTAGCCTACAGATGTTTGTTGTTGATGGAATTACACAGCAATCTGTTTCATTTCATGTCTGAAAGTAACTACAAGTTCAAGCAATTGTGGTGATTGTGGTGAATTTAGTTTTGATAAAATTTTCATAAATTGTATGGTCCTTGAACTACTTCTGCTTTCCAAAGGATCCCTTCATAGTATGAAGCATGGGCTTGATTTAAGCCGGTAAATTCAGATTGAACATTATAACTCTTGCTTACTTCCCAATTTGCTAATCTGCTTCTAGCTGATCCTAATTTAAAAACTAGAGCCATATAGATAATAATTATTAACCCATAGAACCATCTAGAAAGTCTCATTTTTAATGAGCTTTTCTTAGCATTTAATGGTACTCTATTGCTATGATAATTACTGAGTCCAGAAACAATCGTCAACCATGTTGTGAAAATGAATCTTTAGTAGCGGAAAGGCTGAAATCAAATAAAGCAGTACCTGCTAGATAGTACTTGGCATTTTGCTGCAGAGACCTCCTGACCAAAAGATAAGGTGCTACAATCATAGAGATCCCTTTAGAAGGGGATAAAATGACTGTTTTAAAAGTCTGGGTAAGTAGGTGAATCAGTCTGATAAGAGGTGGTGTTACAGAGAGGTAGTAGGTATTTCAGAGATAAAAATGGGGAAAGACTCTTGGGCCTGGTATTCTGATTGATATCTTAGTGCCTTTGTCATAAACAGATAGCTAAGGGTTAACGTCTCTTTCACCTGGAAAGAGGTGATCTGAGATACCTGACCAGAGGACCAATCGGGAAGCAAGACTTTTTTGAATCTGGGTGGAGGGAACTTTGTGTGTGAGTCCTTTGTTCTTGGTCTTCTGCCTGACTGTCTCTCAGCTATGAGGGGATTTCTATTTCCTGCTTTCTAATCTTCTGTTTCCAAGTTGTGAGTACAAAAATGGTTTGTTGTTTTGTATTTACATGTCTATAGTTGCTGGAGTGCTTTGAATTGTATTCTTTTTGAATAAGGCTGTTTATTCATATTTCTTTTAAGCAAATGACCCTGTATTTGTCACCTTAATACAGAGAAACCATTTTTATGTATTTTTCTTTCTTTTTATATAAAGCTTTCTTTTAAGACCTGTTGGAGTTTTTCTTTAGTGGGGGACTCCAGGGAATTGAGTCTGTGCTCACCAGGGAATTGGTGGGAGGAAGAAGTCAGAGGGAAATCTGTGTGTGTTAGATTTACTAGCCTGACTTTGCATTCCCTCTGGGTGAAGAGGGAAGTGCTTGTGTTTCCAGGACTGGAAATAGAGAGGGTGGACTCCCTTTGTTTAGATTCACGGAGTTTGCTTCTGTGTCTCTCTCCAGGAACACCGAGAGGGGGGAAGGGAAAAGGTTTATTTCCCTTTGTTGTGAGACTCAAGGGATTTGGGTCTTGGGGTCCCCAGGGAAGGTTTTTGTGGGGACCAGAGTGCCCCAAAACACTCTAATTTTTTGGGTGGTGGCAGCTTTACCAGGTCCAAGCTGGTAACTAAGCTTGGAAGTTTTCATGCTAACCCCCATATTTTGGACGCTAAGGTCCAAATCTGGGACTAGGTTTATGACAGCCTTTTACACCTCTTCAGCAGTGCAAAGCAGCTTTAAACCCAGTTGAACTGGCCATTTAATGATTTTCCCTCCGTAGGGGCCTCCATGGATATCACAGAGCCTGTAATTCACGCTGTAGATTAGACTGGCCCTTGAACATCCCCAAGATTGGGGGAACACACAGGTGGTTTTGAGCCACCTTTGTGTGGACCTTTAATCCTCCCCCACACCCACATGCACTGAGTGCTCCTCAGCCACATCTGCAGAACTGCCCCATAATCTTTAATTTTTCCAATCTCAGATCTCACTGGGATTTATTTCAGGTGACTGATAGCAGTATTCACAGTCTCTCTCTCTCCCAAAGAATCTGTTTATAATCTCAAATATCTAGGTATTTTGTGATGTAGGCTGGTGCATATTCCGTACAACACACACAATTTTTGTATCTGAGATTGGGCATTAAATGTTACTATACTGAGTTGTTACTTCTGTAAAACTCCAACCAGAAATGCATTCTGCTTCAAGTATGGCCACTCATTTCCACATGATGAAAGACTTCAAGCTAAAGTGCTGTAAGAGTCTAATTAATTAGCAAAACTACAGTGAATCTGCATAGTTGTTTCTTTCATTTTAGTTTCATCATTAATCCCACTTTTAGCTCTAATTGCTCAAATGGTTGTAGCTTGTGGGGCCGAACAATTACAGACTTCCTTATTGTTGTGCGCTATCACAGCTCTCTTCTCTGTGCTATGATATGAAAATGACACTTATTCAAAAGGAAGTTGATATTAGTTGTATCATAAAGAATTGTGATCACATTGTTTCAAATGATATTTTAAAATTTATATTCATCAGTGAGATTGTACAGTAAAACCTTTGACATCTTCTCTAGCTGTAATATACCAGTTTTTTCATTTTGCCACAGTTTGGTGATCTTACATGTTCTGAGATAAATTTATTTGATTGGAAGTTACATATTGGGATGTAAGTTTCTTTTTTAAAAGTGTCACAGTAATAGATTTTGTGGCCAGAAGTGACCACTGGATCATCTAGTCTGACCTCCTGTATAATACAGGCCACTTGATTTAACTCCATTACTCTTGTATTGAGCCCAATAACTTGTGTTTGACTAAAACACATCTTTCAGAATGGCATCCAATCTTCAAGATTTCAAAAGTTGGAGAATCCACCATTTCCCTTGGTAGTTTGTTCCAAAGGTTAATCACCCTCATTATTAAAAAATGTGCCTTATTTCTCATTTGAATTTGTCTGGCTTTAACTTCCAGCCACTGAAGTTCTTCTCTGCTAGACGAAAGAGCCTTTTAGTACCCAGTATTTTCTCCCTGTGACGGTACTTCTACAGTGCGCTCAAGGTGCACCAATTTGGAGCTGATCTACTGTGCAAAAGGGGTCTATCTTCACTAAGGCCCACTCCAACTTCCAGTGAAGTCAAATCCTTGACTGGCATAAGTTTTATGCTGCCATAGGCCATAGTGTAGACTTAGCCTTAGTTATCCAGTGGCTGGAAAGTATGAGTCTTACTGGAATAGGAAGCGTGGTCAGTCAGAAAGAGGGTATTTCAGAGGCCAAAGTTCCACTGGCAATTAGCTGCTGACAGTGACTACATAAGTATTGTTGCCAAAGCAGCTACATGGTTACTTTAATTCACACCCATAACACTGCAGACAATGACATCCTCACTGCTCCTGGCAGCACACTCTGACTAACAGGAGGCTTTCAGCAGGGCACTAAGCTAGTCTCTTCATGTTACCTTTCTTTGTGTGGTGGCCTGAACAGCTGCAAACATTGCTTTTCCTTGTCTCTTTTGGGCTCAGCTGCCAGCCTGTCAGAATTGCCATCGGCTATATCAGCAAACTGTTTTCATGTTTAGATGTGCAAGCTGCGTTGTAAAGCATCCCTAGGTTGTAGTCAAATTCCAGTTCCACTTCCATGAACACCTCTTTTAGGCCCTAATTTATGCAGGATCAAGAGCTTATTTTGCCTCACTGAATCCTAATTTTGATGTTCACCCTTGACAGTGTCTAAATTTGAGCTGCACCCATTTGCACTTGCATTTCTGCGTTTGACCCATTACCTCTAGATGTTCTTGAAACACATTAGCACCAGAAATATTCAGTGTGGTCATTCACTTCATTATTAGATGTAAGATTACTGGTAAAGAGTTAGGCTGGGTGTGTCGGGGGAGGGAGGGTATTCTACCATTATGACATTTTGGGGTGCAATCCAGACCAGTGAAGGGCTGTCCTCCCTGCCCTGCTCCCTGGAGTGCCTCACAATGCTTTGCTGCTATAGCTCCCTGTCATAACTTAGTCCCAGATTTGGACCTTAGCGTCCAAAATATGGGGGTTAGCATGAAAACCTCCAAGCTTAGTTACCAGCGTGGACCTGATAAAGCTGCCACCACCCAAAAAATTAGAGTGTTTTGGGGCACTCTGGTCCCCACAAAAACCTTCCCTGGGGACCCCAAGACCCAAATCCCTTGAGTCTCACAACAAAGGGAAATAAACCTTTTCCCTTCCCCCCTCCAGGTGTTCCTGGAGAGAGACACAGAAGCAAACTCCGTGAATCTAAACAGAGGGAGTCCACCCTCTCTAATTCCAGTCCTGGAAACAAAAGCACTTCCCTCTTCACCCAGAGGGAATGCAAAGTCAGGCTAGTAAATCTAACACACACAGATTTCCCCCTGACTTCTTCCTCCCACCAATTCCCTGGTGAGCTGCAGACTCAATTCCCTGGAGTTCCTCACTAAAGAAAAACTCCAACAGGTCTTAAAAGAAAGCTTTATATAAAAAAGAAAGAAAAATACATACAAATGGTCTTTTTGTATTAAGGTGACAAATACAGGGTCAATTGCTTAAAAGAAATATGAATAAACAGCCTTATTCAAAAAGAATACAATTCAAAGCACTCCAGCAACTATAGACATGTAAATACAAAAGAACATATAAATCCCTATCTGATCTTTGGTACTTACAACTGGGAAACAGAAGATTAGAAAGCAGGAAACAGAAATCACTTCTCATAGCTGAGAGAGTATACAGGCAGAAGAACCAAGAACAAAGGACTCACACGCAAAAAACCCTCCAGCCCGAGTTGAAAAAATCCTGTTTCCTGATTGGTCCTCTGGTCAGGTGTTTCAGATACTTCTTTCCAGGTGAAAGAGACATTAACCCTTAGCTATCTGTTTATGACGCTCCCAACCTGTGCTCCTCACAAACAGCGGGCAGGTCATACCCTGAGAGTCTGTGTATAGCCACAGCGATGATTCAGCAGCTGATCCCAGCAGCCTGTCAGCACTTCAAGAAGCGTTGGTTACTACTGGCAGGGTGACCCCAACACCCTCCCACTTCTGGATTCCCACCCCCCCAAAAGGACAGTTATCTCCTATATCTTACATTTGGTGCTCCTATTACACCCCAGAATGATATCAACATTTTTAGCAGCTCGTATTCAATTTGTGATCCACCGTAGCTGTCAGACCCTTTTCAGCAAAACTACTATCCAGCCAGTTATTCCCCATTTTGTAGTTGTGCATTTAATTTTTGCCTGCCTAGGTGTAGTACTTTACACTTGTCTTTACAGAATTTCATCTTGTTGATTTCAGACCAATCTTCCAATTTGTCAAAGTCACTTTGAATTCCAACCCCTCCCAGCTTGGTGTCATCCACAGATTTTATAAGCATATTCTCAATTCCATTATCCGAGTCAGTAGTGAAAATATTGAATCTAGGACTGATCCTCCAGGACCCCCTTAGCCACATCCTGACAGTTTGACAGGGAACTCTTCATAGCTACTGTTTGATTACTCTTTCAGCGAAGTGATAGGGTAAAAATACAGAGGTAATCTAGCTGGTCTTTTCCAGTGCTGCTGTGTGCAATTCCTTTTTTTCTCTTCATCAGACATTTGCTGAGTGTTATCCCAAAATGTGGAAGAACAGCGATTGATTAAAACATCAACTTTATATAATTTCATGTCTAAAAATTATTCTGAATGTTTGTGACTTCTCTGAATTCACGATGTGTAAGAATTGCTCTGTCAACAAAGGACAGCTTTGTACAATAGAGTCATTAGTTCTAGCAGGTAGACTTGCAATCATTACTCACGTGAAGGGTGCCAATGGGTTTTAATGGGACTACTGGCATGACTAATGGTGGCAGGAGTGGTCTCTCAACTTCCACTCAAAGGCTGAGGTTTTAACAGAACTCTTCAGTTCATTTGTAAATAACATGAAATCCCATTATCAGTGGGGAAGTGGATGCTCTTGAAACATTTTTGTGACTCAAGACCTCTTCTTGTAAGAGAAACTCAAAGAAATGCCACCACAGAGGAAGTGGTTTATGCCACTATCTAAGCTTATGTATGCTATTTAACATTAGTAATAACCAAAGATATCTAAAAACCGAAGTCATTTTGTCTATTACAAGCTATCAACTTTCACAGCCTGCTATCTTTAAATTCTATTGGTTGTAAATTGATTTATGTAGTTCTTAAGCTGTGATACTTTCTTTGGGTATCTTTTGCCTCAGTGCAGTGTAATGAAGCAGAGTGTAATGAAAAGCCAAACTCATAATAATTTTGATTCTGTTTTAAAAGTGAACTGTTTAACTCCTTAGGACTTAAGTGGTCTGGCAGAAGATAAAACAAATTCAGGTTGCTCTGGCTGTGATTGAATGGTTTTTAAAAAATCCTGACACTTTTTTTTTAAGTCGTACAAAATGCTAAATTAAGGGAGCATTAAGGTAATAACAAGTTTAATCTCTCAAATGTCAGGAAATGTCACCAATAAGATTTCACAATTGAACAGATTGGGCTTTCAGTTCTCAGTTCTGCTTCTTTGTTTGCTTCTGACTACCAGTGTAATGCTGGAGGGAGACTCCTAGCTCCACTTGGGATTCACCGCTACATATCCTCTCCAGACTCCAGGTGCTGGGCAGCTAAGCCAGGACAGCCCTTTCTCACAAAGAACAAGAAAGAGGTTGTGATGCTGCCCCCCCCTCTTTAACCCCAATAGTAAATGATCTGAGGATGTGGGAAAGCCAGTTTCAAATTCCCATTCTGCCTGAATCCGGGTCTCCCATCTCCCAGGTTGGCCATAACCACCAGGCTACGGGGTGGGTGTGTCTTCTGCTGAAGTTGCTGCACTTTGTATAAAATATTTAAACATTCATTGGAGCAGGGACTAGAACCTGAGTCACCCAGGTGAAGGTACTAATCACTAGCATATAGAGTTACTCACACTCTTTCTGACCCAATGAATATTTAAGTATTTCATATGAAGTGGAACAGCTTCAGCAGACAATATTGAGAGACTCACCCTAGAATACCTTATGGCCCGGTGGTTCTCAACTTGTGGCCCATGGGCCACTTGCAGCCCAATCGGCACACAGCTATGGCCCATGTGACATCCTCAGGGCCAGACAGGTAGTATATATTTTGTGTGGATGTGGCCCACATAACACAGAGAGAGCTGCATATGCAGCCCACAATGGTAAATAGGTTGAGAACCACTGCTATAGCCCATTGGTCATGCCACTCACGTGGGAGCTGGGAGACCTGTGATCACTGCTCCAAATCAGGCAGTGTAAGTGTCCTGTCTGGGAGCATGCAAGCTGCTTACACATAGTAGCATGATCAGGGCAACTGCCGGTGATCCTGGTGCCTGCCCCAGTGGGCAGGGCTAGGGGCAGTACAGACATGCTGGAAGAGCTGCCCGGACTGGATGCTAGCTCCTGCGAGTGTCTGTCTGACATGCTGCTGCTGCTACTGTTCCTGGCCCGGTCGCTGGCCATGTCCCTGCTGGTCATACTTGTTGTCACTAGAGCTCTGCAAACCTGCAGATATCTGCTTTATATCGGTGGATATCCGCATCCCTGAATATAAATTGTGCATCCACACAGGGCTGTACTGCTCAATGCAGTCTGGACGTAGGTGGTTTTGCACATGTCCACTGGCAGAAATGTAGGCACCTACAGGGTTAGGCAGCAGCTGAACGGGGGGGGGGGGGGTGGGGGGGAGGAGGAGGCAAGTGGGTTGAGTATGTAAAGTTTGGACCTAGGCACTTAAAGTAGCAATTAGGTGCCTAAATCTCTCTAGATCTAGCAGAGTCTCTTTACAATGGCCTGAGAAGACCTTGCTCTAGTTTTTAAAAGCTTTGGGTTCTGTCCTTCCCGTGATGAGTACAAGTTACTCTCTTTAAAGTTAATCAATCAACACTTAATAAAATATGCTTTGACCATTAATGGAAGTAATGTGTGTGCATAGAGAGGAGGATGAAGCTGTATGTGTAATGACAGCATGCAGGATATGAGAACTGAAGGAGTAAAGCGGGATGCTTCGTGTGCTTGTCTGTACCCTAGACATTTTTCATAGCCCTTTGACATGGCTGAGCTTTGGGAAAGACTGACAGATTTAGAGCTGCTGGTGAGTGGAGTGTCGCTGTCAGTGCTGTGCTGTGCATACCAGGAAATGGAAACAGAACAAGCTTTAAAAGAATCAGTGAAAATTACATTGAGGAGGGAAAGAATGTCTTATTTTAAAGGAAGTATAATACACACTTTTCCTTCCTTTCTTGACCTGCAGTGCAAGTTTGTTTTTAAAAAGGCCTCCATTTGTACAGAGCACATCCATGTAGTCACCAGCTGTACCATATATAGGCACATTTCCGGAATATTCCACTGGAAGGTGTTCTGAGATATTTGGTAATATATAACAATTTATATTGTTTGGGGGATAGAACCAGAGACCTTCACCTCCAAAGCATAAGACTTTCCACACCTTCAGATAAGGAGAGGGCTGCATTAGTGAGTGGTAGTAGTACTATGCTTTTATTCTTTGTGTACCTTCTCTAGGAGGACCCGAAACACTTAACCACATAACCCAATGAAATGCCCATAAATGATCCTCTGAGGTCAAGTGGAATTCACTGTGATCACTAATCACTATAGAGGAAAAAGCTAAGGAGGCTTTAACTCACTTGCTCTGTCTTTAGCTTAGAAATCCATCTCCATTAATGAATTCAAGGAGCATGTGATGAGCATCAAGCATGGTCACATATGACCCCAGCACACTCTGGCAGTGTTCAGCGCTGCAGTAGACACTGACATTGGCTGCAGACTCTTTGGCAGCTACATTGTGGCACAGATGTTGTACAAGTTGTGAACCTCTGCTTTGCTTTGTTCAGTAGCAGGTGTTCAACAAAAAGAAATAGTAATGAGTTAAAATTTGTTTTGCCAAAAAAGAAAAGAAAAAAAAAAAGGTAAGATAAAAATTAAAGGTATGGGGAAGTGTGTGTACAGTCAGTACATGGCCTGGCATTGTGCAGTGTGCCAGGCAGAAAATAGCAGGCCTGAGACAGATGTGGCCAAGAGCATACAATGACATACATGGTCACATTTAGGAGTGATTTGCAAGAAGATATAAATGACATTAGTATATGAGAGTGAGGGCATCTAATGGAGGGTAAGAGAGTATAAGTTGGTGTGATTTAAGTGTCAGCGTGCTAGCGGAATGGCTTGATTCTTGTCACTCACACCAGCTTTACCCTGGCGTAACTCCATTGACTTCAATAGAGCTAGCACACTGATGTAGGTGATAGGAGATTCAAGTCAGTAAGAAGGAGTTGACTTTGCTTGTTCCTATATGCACCTTGTTAGTTGTTATCTTGCCATACTCTTCTCTTTGCAGTCTGTCTGTGTGCATAATGCATCAGTTTAGCCTCCCTCAGATTCAGTTTGACTCAGTGAGCCAATCTCAGATTTTATATGTAAAAAGCAAAAAGTTACATATTAGCAAGTGAGTGTAAGTCTAAGGGTGTCTAATTTGATGTCCCTTACATGCTTAGGGTCTGAAGAAGGAGCAAGTTGCATTGTTACTGTAGATGCCCAGGGATTCACCTGTGAGTTTGGCCCATCATGGCACAGTTTCTTTAGTCAGGATTCATGAATTGAAATTTCTTAGAAAATATCAGTGTGTGTGTATATGTACAAATACATGTTATGTATTCAATTTTCCAGCAGAGTCAGTGGAGCTGTACCTTCTAAACCAAAGCTGACTCAAACCCATAGTTACTTATGAGTTGATGAAGCTATAATTGTAAGCAGGCAAATGAAAAAGGAATCAATATTCAAACAGTGGTGCTTTATTTTTGCAGTGGTTATCATGGCATCCAGGAAAATCTATATAGTTTTGTTGGTAGCTGCAAGTGTTTCACTTTTTGATGGAATTTTTTTATAATATAATAAACTTGGAGGTGAAGGACTTTTTTCTGAGGCTGAGATTTTTGTTGCTGTTTTTAAATTTAAAACTAGTGTATTCCCAGAAAATGAATTCCATGTCTACTAAATGTTTTTCTGAATTTGAGCAACTTCTTTTCAATATACCATATTTTGTCTTTGGAAAGAAATGTAAAGGATTGGAGCACATCTTTTGATTTTTATCATTTTCTAGTAGATGACTTACAGCAAACTTATTTTTTGAAACGATTTGTTTTCCAGTAAAAATAATAAAGATGACATTGGGCATAATTTTATTAACTTATTATTTCTTTCTAAAGTGGAATTTTATGAATTAATTCAGTTGACCAGGTGAATTGCAGAGTCTTTCCTTAGTTGTGTAACTTAATAACTCTGCACTCAGGATAGAGAGGAATTTCCTGTGAAGATCATATTAACTCATGCTAAGTTGAAATAGCGTCTGAATTTTGAGTCATTTTTTATAGTAAGGAAACACTAGTGCATTGTCTCCCTTCTATAGTTTTAGTTCTACACTGTCTTGAATTATGCATGAGTGACTTAAACGGAATCTCAAGCATGACAAATATCTGTTGAAGGAACTATAAAGAAGCCCTGTATAATCTCAGAAAGCAAAATCTTAGAATGGGACATACAAGCAATCACTGATTGCAGGCTGAAGTTGGCAGTGGTGCCAGCTATCTTTTAGTTACTCCCTGCAATAGAGGTTTCTGATAACTCCCAATTTGTTTCTTTTTGGTTCAGAAAAAATTACAGGTGCTGCTCTTTTGTAGAGCTGGTTACCGATTTTCTGATGGAACATATTTCTGTTGGAAAATGCTGATTTGTCAAAAGTGAAAGATTTTGCAG
Organism: Gopherus flavomarginatus; assembly: GCF_025201925.1. Taxonomy (NCBI): domain Eukaryota; kingdom Metazoa; phylum Chordata; order Testudines; family Testudinidae; genus Gopherus; species Gopherus flavomarginatus. Next base: position 74,205,569 of record NC_066621.1, on the reverse strand, counting down.
AAATGTGTCAATTTCAATGAAAATTCAATCTACAGAAAAATTGAGATGACTTGTTTTAATCTGTTCTGAAATTTTTGGAACGTAATGTTTTGATTTTTCTTTTCAAAATAAATTTGAAAATGAAAAGTCACTTTATATTTTAAAAGTTTAAAATGTCAGTTGGAACAATGTGTTTCACTTTTATCAACATTAATTTTTTTTTCAATTCATTCTATGGGAAATTTTGATTATTTTTTTTTGGTTTTTGTCCATTTTGGAATAGAAAAGAACTTCAAACTCTCAGAATTTTCCTCTAAATGGAAAATCTGCTTTCTGTCTAGCTTTACCTGTACGGCTCTTGGGGTTCATTTAAATAACAAAGCAGTGAACGAGAGAGGAATAAATCTTTAATAAAACAAACTGGAAAGCTACTGTGGTGAACTGCTGCACACAGCCATGCGGTGTCCCCCTTATTCCCCTCCTCCTCCACTCTAGGGCACATCAAATTCCGACACTCACAACTCTCTTATGAGAGAGCATCTCCAAATCACAGTCTTCCATAGACCTAAATCTCCATTACACTTTTGACTTTAAAGTGTTACTTAAATTGCTAGGATATTTTGTGGGCTCTCCTGGGCATTTTATACACTAAACCATATTCTTACGACCCTCATCTGGGAGACCCAGGGTCCAATCCCTGCTCCAGTGAATATTTATATATAGACCAAGTAACATCATTAAAACTGTTCATGTTACCTCAGATCCATTCATCAGTGATATTCCATACTGATGATTTACCTGCTTCTTCATGTGCAGGGAAGTAATGATTTCCATCAGGATAAATGTTTAATCTTTCTGGCTGAACCTTGGCTTATACCTTGCCTTCCAGATGGAATAAGAAAAGATATCCCTCTTTGCTTTCACTGACACCTACGGTATAGCATTGCATAATTGGCCAAATATATTACAGGTGTCTGTTGCTGTTTTTTAAAAGCATACATTTAATCCATTGTTCAAGTACAGTTCATGTGTGCAGGGTGTCCTCCAGTGTGCAAAAGCAGTGAGACCTGTATCATATACCAGTTTCATTCTGTGATTTAAGAAATCTTAGAGAACAGGATAAACTAGTGATTACAAGTTGTGGACCATGGACCACAGGTGGCCCAGCGAACACTTAGTGGTGGTTATTGGAGATCTGACTGGTTATGCTGGGTTTCATTCTGTAAGGTGTTGAACAGTCTGGCCCTGATCCAGCAAAGTATTTAAGCACATGAGTAGTCAGACTGATGGCCTATATTCCCTATATGGATTTGCCACAAGGATGTGTCACAATCACAAGTGGAAGAGTCACCATGAAACCATCTCTGTATTAAGATGCGGTTCATACTAGGAAAAAGGTTACTGTTATAGAGTGTAAGGCCCGAAGGGGCCACCAGATCATCTAATCTGACCTCCTGTATACCATGGGCCACCAACACCCCCCAGTTCCCACATTCTAACCACAAAAATTAGACCATAATATTATAGCCCACAAGAAGGAATGGCGCCAGGGTTTTTGCCACCCCAGGTGGCAGTGCTACTCCTCTGAGCATTCGGCAGCAGGGGTCCTTCCGCTCCGCGTCTTTGGGGCACTTCGGCGGTGGGTCCCAGAGTGAGTGAAGGACCTGCCACTGAATTTCCGCCGAAGACCCAGAGCAGAAGGACCCCCCGCCACTGAATTTCTGCCAAGGGTGACAAAATGCCGCCCCCCAAATCCTGCCGTCCTAGGCGGCCACCTAGGGTCGCCTAGTGGAAGCTCCGGCCCTGCCCACAAGGGACTAGACTGTTGTGTCACAGGCAGAGAATAGGAGGGACTGAGGTGCACCAGTGCCTGAGACCCCTGCAATAGCAGGAAAATTCTAAGTGAGATATACCCAGCTAAGCCTGGCACCCACACTCTGCAGCAGAAGGCAGAAACCCCCAAGGTTGCTTCCAATCTGATCTTGAGGAAAATTCCTTCCTGACCCATATATGGCAATCACATTCTAAGCATGTGTGGAAGAATGAGCCAGGCAAGCCCCTGAGAGAGAGAATGTCTGGTGCCTCCTCAGAGCACCGGCCCACTGGTCAAGGGCCCTTGTTACAAATGTTAGTCACATCTTTGGATTAGTTCTTCCCTTTTTCCTCTAGTTTTGTTCAACTTTGGAAGTATGTTGTTTCCTCAGCTTCCATAAACCTGGCAATGTTCCATGTGATGCCCTAGAATTTATAAGGGAAATATCTTTCCTTTTATGCCACTAAACAGAGAAGAAGAGGAAAGAGAGAGAGAGGGAGAGAGAGACAGCATGAGAAGGAGAAGAATTGAGAGTTTGCACTGGTGTAGAAAACAATGGAAACTGCCATCAAAATTTCATTACCTCTTTTTCCCTGATTACTGCAAAAAAAATACACTTTTTGAAATCTTACCATCTAATTTGATAGATGTAACACTGGTTGTGAAAACAGCTCATGCTCAAATTTGTAGTATAGTTTTTCTTCTCCCTTCTGTTTTTTTTTTAATGCAATTTGTTGCGTGAGAGCATAGGAGCATTGCATATATTTTATGGATTACAGCTTCATGGAATGATAAAATAATACAGGAATCACTGCAAAAGAATAGTAATGTTTAAACCATCTGTGAAGGACATCTTAATTTCATTTAGTTATTTCCAAATACTATACTGTAACACTGGAGGAACAGAAATGTTGAATTTTTGTGATCCCAAAGTACTTCAAGCTTCACTGCACCTGTTAAATACAGTTGTCATATTAAAAACAGTCCATTTCTGCTTTCTAATTAGAGAACTGAGCAGTTAATAGGAGAATGCATAAAATAATTGTGGGTTTGGAGACCTAATTCTGAGAAGTACTTAACAAGTGGCTGATCTCAGTGGAAGGTTTTTTTATTTTTAGTTTAATTATTAAATATTAGTATTATGGCAGTGCCTACAAGCCTTAAAAAGGGATTGGAGCCCCAGCATATCAGGCATATACATGTTACATGTAGAGAAAATATTATCTCAGGATGTGAATTTTTGCAAGCCATAAACAATATTCAACTGATTCTTTAAAAAAAAATGTAAAAAAAATGAAGAAACTGACCTTGGGGTATAACGTTCAATTTAACAGTATGATTTTTCCAAGCTATAAACCATAGTTTGAATTTTCATTATGGCAACCTTCAATTATTAAAAACCAAAAGCACATACACGCAAACCAGGGAAATGTTCTAACTTGGAGGTTTTATTGTTTTCAGTAACCTAATGGGTTGGATGCTTCTTCCAGTTGTAGACCTCTTGTTAAATCATCATGCTGACTCACCTAATGGGGAAAGTTGTTTTCCTGATGCACTGATGCAGCACCCACACATAATGCATTCACATCCCTTTGATTCAATTTCTCTGTGGTCAAGGGGTGGCTGTGCTGATAAAGGTTTGAAATCTGTTATAGAGGGTTTGTGCTGATGAGGGCTTATGAGCAAATTAAATTCTCATGGAAATAATTAAATGGCCACTTAGCAATGGGAGCAATTTCTCTCTCTCTAAGTATTTTGGCCAGGTGCAGTTAAAAATAGCTGTGATATATTTCTCTTTCCAAATACTACACTAGGAAATGTTGACTAGAGTGGCACTATCAAGATATTATATACTGCTCACAGAGCTTTTTGAGGAAGCTCTCATTCCTGCTTTCTTGTTTGTACTGGCCCAGAGAAGGATTCTTTTGCTATTTGTTTATTAGCCTTGTTAAGGATTTCCAGTCTCCTGAAGGAACAATCTCAGGCCTCAACTTATTACAGCAAGGCAACAACATCCTACAATTGCTGATTTATGTTTTGCTTTTTAACTAAGCACATTGTTAAAATATGATAAAGTATTGCATTAAACTATAACATCGTGTACAAGAAGAACCCAGCATATAATGAAAGGGAAGAAAAAAGAACAAACAAATGTACACTGCTTAATACTGTTCATTTACCAGTTAGCTGTCTCTAGTTTTTTATACTGTATTTGTCACCATAATATGTGAGCACCTCAAGTAAGTGTCACCTCAAAAGAAAAGGGTGTTCTTCCATGATAATCCTTTTCACACCTTGTTTAGACCTGTTCATCCTTTTCTGTCAGTATTTTTAGTCTGAAGCCTTAGTCTAGTGGCAGGATAGAGGAGAGTCAGAGTAATTTCCATGTTTATGATTATCAGTTCCAGTAATAACAGCAACTGTTACAAGAAATGGAGATGCAGTTTTTACTCATGGGACTAAAATCTGACAGGGGAGCTGTCAAGGTTTTTTCCCCCACTTTGAACTTTAGGGTACAAAAAGTGGGGACCTGCATGAACATTTTTAAGCTTAATTGCTTGCTTAAATCTGGTACCCTGCCACCAGCCAGAATTTAGTGTCTGGCACACTCTGTTCCCCCAAAACCTTCCCTGGGGAACCCAGACCCAAACCTCTTGGGTCTTAAAACAAGGAGAAATTAACCATCCCCCTCCTTTTCCCCCCAGACTTTCCCCTCCCTGGGTTGCCTTGAGAGGGTTCACACTGATCCAAACTCCTTGGATCTTAAAACAAGGAGGAATTAACCATCCCTCCTCCTTTCCCCCCACCAATCCCCGATGAGTTCAGACTCAATCCCTTGGATTTTAAAACAATCAGGTTCTTTAAAAGAAAGCTTTTAATTACAGAAAAAAATAAGTTATTTCTGTAAAATCAGGATGGAAAATGCTTTACAGGGTACTCAGATTCATATAGACTAGAGGGACCCCGCATGCCCCCAGCCTTAGATTCAAAGTTACAGCAAACAGAGGTAAAAAATCCTTCCAGCAAAAAGACACATTTACAAGTTAAGAAAACAAACATAAGACTAATCTGCCTTGCCTGGCTACTACTTAAAATTTTGAAACATGAGAGACTGATTCAGAAAGATTGGGAAAGCCTGGAATGATGTCCCGTCCCTTTCAGTCCCGAGAGCAAACAACGAATCAAAACAAAAAGCACAAACAAAGACTTCCCTCCACCAAGATTTGAAAGTATCTTGTCCCCCTATTGGTCCTCTGGTCAGGTGTCAGCCAGGTTTACTGAGCTTCTTAACACTTTACAGGTAAAAGAGACATTAACCCTTAACCATCTGTTCAGGACATGCCCCCCAAATCTCAGACAGTGTGGAACCACACTGGCGGTTATTTCTTCCTAGAACTTTAGAATAAACAGATTAATAAAACACATGCACCTTTACATATACTACTAATTATGTAAACTACTCATGCTCATGCTCCAAAACGCCTGTTAGTCTATAAGGTGCCACAGGACTCTTTGCTGCTTTTACAGATCCAGACTAACACGGCTACCCCTCTGATACTATGTAAACTACAAGACTTTTCACATTTAAAGGACAATTTTTAACCAGTTGATTTTGGGAAACTTTCACAGGAGAATGCATCAGCTACTTTGTTAGAAGCTCCTGAAATGTGTTGAATTTCAAAATCAAAATCTTGGAGAGCTAAACTCCATCGAAGCAGTTTTTTGTTGTTTCCCCTGGCAGTATGAAGCCACTTTAGCGCAGCATGGTTGATTTGTAGCTGGAAACGCCGTCCCTAAACGTATGGGCGTAGCTTTTCCAGGGCATACACAATGGCGTAGCATTCTATTTCACTGATTGACCAGTGGCTTTCAGATGCATCTGTGGTTACTAGGAATGGTTTGTCAAAATCTGGGGCCCTTAGCACAGAGTCAGACATGAGTGTCGCCTTAAGCTGGGTAAAGGCCTTCTGACACTTATTAGTCCACTTAACTGCATTTGGCTGGGTCTTTTTGGTCAGGTCTGTTAGTGGGGCAGCGATATGGCTGTAGTGTGGTACAAATCACCTGTAATACCCGACCAAGCCTAAGAAGGATTGGACCTGTTTCTTTGACTTTGGGACAGGCCACTTTTGGATAGCATCCACCTTGGCCTGTAGGGGGTTTATTGTTCCTTGACCCACCTGGTGTCCAAGGTAAGTCACTCCGTTTTGGCCTATTTGACATTTTTTAGCCTTAACAGTTATTCCTGCCTCCCTGATGCGCTCAAAGACTTTTTCCAGGTGTTCTAGGTGTTCTGCCCATGAATCAGGAAAAATGGCCACATCATCGAGGTAGGCAACTGCATATTCTCCCAATCCTGCTAGGAGACCATCTACAAGTCTTTGGAAGGTGGCGGGTGCATTTCGTAGCCCGAAAGTAAGCACATTAAATTCATACACCCCTGCATGGGTGATGAAGGCTGACCTTTCTTTGCCGGGCTCCTCTAGCGGTACTTGCCAGTACCCCTTGGTTAAGTCTATTGTAGAGATGAACTGGGCACGTCCCAGTTTCTCCAATAACTCATTGGTGCGTGGCATTGGATAGTTGTCGGGACGAGTTACAGCATTTAGCTTATGGTAGTCCACGCAAAAGCGTATTTCCCCATCTGGTTTGGGAACTAGAACCACTGGAGATGCCCATTCACTGTTAGGGGGCGGATTATACCCATCTGTACAATGTTTTGGATCTCCCATTTTATAGCAGCTTGGGCATGAGGAGACACCCGGTAGGGTGGGGTTCTAATTGGGTGAGCATTACCTGTGTCAATGGAGTGGTATGCCTGTTCAGTCCATCCTGGGGTGGCTGAGAACAATGGGGTGAAGCTAGTGCACAGCTTCTTGATCTGTTGCCGCTGCAGACGTTCCAAGGTAGTGGAGAGGTTCACCTCTTCCATGCCACCATCACTTTTTCCTTCGTAGTAGACACCTTCAGGCCACTCAGCGTCATCTTCTCCCTGGGCTGTAAACTGACAAACCTTTAAGTCTCTGGAATAAAAGGTCTTGAGAGAATAACATGGCACACTTTAGGCTTTAGGGTGGAGGTGGGGAATGCTATGAGATAGTTCACAGCTCCCAGGTGCTCTTGGACCGTGAATGGCCCTTCCCATGACACTTGCATCTTATGGGCCTTTTGCGCCTTCAAGACCATAACCTGGTCTCCTACTTTGAAAGAATGCTCTCTGGTATGTTTATCATACCAGGCCTTTTGCTCTTCTTGAGTATTCTTTAGGTTTCCTTTAGCAAGGGCTAAAGAGTGTCAGAGGGTGCTTTGTAGGTTGCTTACAAAGTCCAGAATGTTAGTTCCTGGAGAAGGCGTAAACCCCTCCCATTGCTACTTCCCCAACTGTAATGACCCCTTAACATCGTGACCATACACAAGTTCGAATGGTGAAAACCCCAAACTGGGATGCGGTACAGCCCTGTAGGCAAAAAGCAACTGCTGGAACACTAGGTCCCAGTCACTGGAGTGTTCATTTACAAATTTACTTATCATGGCCCCCAAAGTTCCATTAAATCTCTCAACCAGGCCATTGGTTTGATGGTGGTAAGGGGTGGCAACGAAGTGATTCACCCCATGAGCTTCCCACAGATTTTTCATGGTCCCTGCCAGGAAATTAGTTTCTGAATCTGTAAGGATGTCTGAGGGCCAACCTACCCTGGCAAAAATGTCTGCTAAGGCCTGGCACACAGTCTTAGCCCTGGTGTTACTTAGAGCTACTGCTTCTGGCCATCGGGTAGCAAAGTCCACGAAAGTCAGTATGTACTGCTTTCCTCTGGGGGTCTCTTTTGAGAGGGGACCTAGAATATCCACAGCTACTCATTGAAATGGGACCTCAATTATGGGGAGTGGCTGGAAAGGGGCTCTGACCTGGTCTTGGAGCTTTCCCACTCTTTGGCACACCTCACAAGACCAACATAATTAGCATCGTCCTTGCCCATCCCCTCCCCATGGAAGGACTTCCCCAATCGGTCTTTGGTTCTGTTCACCCCAGAATGCCCACTGGGATGATCATGGGTTAAGTTTAAGAGCTTTCCCCGGTACTTAGTTGGAACTACCAACTGTTTTTGAGGATGCCAGTCTTCCTGGTGTCCACCAGAAAGAGTCTCCTTGTATAAAAGTCCTTGTTCTACAACAAACCGGGATCAGTTAGAAGAGCTGAGAGGCAGTGGGGTGCTCCGTGCCGCCGCCCAAGCTTTCTGAAGGCTGTCATCTGCTTCCTGCTCAGTCTGGAACTGTTCCCTTGAGGCTGGAGACATCAGTTCCTCTTTAGACTATGGACTTGGGCTTGGTCCCTCTGGAAGCGATGTAGGTGATGGGGTTGTTTTCGTTGATGGTGAACCGCTTTCTGCTGGTGCACTATGTGATATTTCGGGCTCTGGCTGAGCCTCTTGGGTAGGTTTGTCTGCTGCTTTTGCCAGGTTTACTGAGCTTCTTAACCCTTTACAGGTAAAAGAGACATTATCCCTTAACCATCTGTTTATGACAAGAGCAGGTTCAGACTGCTCTCTAGCCTGAAGGAGGCTGGTTGTGCTTTTTCTGGCTTCTTCATTCTGTCACAGGCTTGGTGATTAAGACTCTGAATAAGTTAGTTTTTACAGTGTGAATAGCAAATGTTTCACAACACTAGTAACCACGCAGGTTCTGAAAACAGTTTTATGCTGTATGCCATCACTTCTGTCTGCCAGAATGACTAAGCATTCCAATCAGCAAGTTAAGACTCCCTGCATCTGCTCCTACATCTTCCACAGAGTCATAATGCCCACCAGTGGGCTGGGTGCTGCTGACAGATGAAAGGGAAAGGTTTATTATCAGAGGTAGTGGGGACCTAAAGTGAATCTTGTGAACATCTGAATGTGACTATGGCTATGTCTACGCTATCACTTAAGCGACATAAGTTATATCGACATAGGGGTGTGAATAAGCCACCAATCCTGAGTGACTGTCTCCAAGGAAGCTGTCTTTTCCTTCACTTAGACCTGTTACTTATAAGCTGTCTACAAGCACAGCATAATAGCATTTTCATTCACACCACAATTGTTTAATTAAGTTTGTGTCAGCTGCTTGATGTGTAATGGAAATCTGGCAGAAAATAACTAGATTAGTTGAAACCTGCTGTTAAAAGGGAGCCAATTAAAAAAAAAACACTTTTAGCATCCTTGTGCAGTGTTTGTATTTTACAGTTAGCGCTTTCAGAACAGCACAATAGATGAGAGCAGTTAGTGGCATACTGTTTTTACTATTTATGTTTGCATTAATTGTATGTTGAATTGAATTTTGGAAACATGTCTGTCTCCTTGATACGTCATGTCACAGTAGTACATCAGCTTGTTAAAGCTTCATTTTGTGCTGTATTTTTTACAAATAAATTTGAAAAGTACTGAAGCATCAGAGTGCAACTTCCCCTCCATAACATCCTCTCCTTCACCCCTGTGATTTGACACATGAATTTACAATCCATTCTCTTATAAGCTTTAAGAACAGGAGTACTTGTGGCACATTAGAGACTAACAGATTTATTTGAGCATAAGCTTTTGTGGGTTACAGCCCACTTCTTCCGATGTAAGCTTTGTTACATTAGGGTTGTGATGGGTTTCCTGTGGGGTGCCACCTGGAACTGGGGTACTGCTGAGCTCTCGATCCACCAGCCTGGGCTCTCTCTTACACTGTACTGCTGTGACAATCTGCAAAGCCCTCCAGCCTGCACTCTCACCACCATTCATAGAGGTAGGAGGACACCCAGCTACAGTTACACGCAGGCTCTCTGACCAGCCTCAGCATAGGAAGGCTACAGTTACGACAACTGCTAGCTTCCCAGGCACGCACGCCCTCTGGAGTATAAACCCAAAATTATACCGCCTTGCGCTGCACCGGAAACTACACAATTTAAGCTCATAAAGTTTGTCCCCTCCCTCAATGTGGAGAGGAATATACCCCTTGAGCCATGATGCCCATACACTTCACTCCAACACACTAGTTTAGATAAAGCAAAAACAAGTTTATTAAATAAACAAAAAATGCAACTAAGCTTAATATACTAAATTGACTGGAAATGAATTAGCAGATTCTTAAGGGGCAAGCATTTATAGCTTGGAATCCCCAGGTGTTTCATTCACAGGCTCGAAATCCCTTTAGCCTGGGTCCAGCACTTCCCCCAGTTCAGTCTTTGTTCCTCAGGTGTTTCCAGGAGTCTTCCTGGGAGTGGAGTGAAGAAGCCAGATGATGTCATGCCCTGCCTTATTTAGTTTTTGCATATGGCAGGAACCCTTTGTTCCAAAGCTTGGTTCCCAGACCAGTCTGTGGAAAATACTACATCTCAAATTGGAGACCAGCATCATGTGGCCTGGTCACATGTCCTTGTAGAGTCATAGCAGTCATTACTTGCAGGCTATTTGGAGCGTTCTCAGGAAGACTCACCAGGTGGGAGATAAGCTTCTCCTAAGGCCTATTGTTCTTTCTAATGTGTCATTGCCCTGAATACGCCCTTCCCAACTGCTATCTAGACTGAAAGCATCTTCTCTAGTGGGTGTTACCCAGGTGTAACTACATTTCAAGTACAGATACATAGTCAGTATTTATAACTGCCTGTGCAAAAATGATACATGCATACAAATAGGATAATCATATTTAGCAAATCAGACTTTTTCACTGCGAAGAATATGGGGTGCAGTGTCACAAGGGTTACTTGCATAAATTATTGTGTTTAATGATGGAGAAACTGAGGACTCTGCATGGCATGCTTGGCAATTCCATGAAGACTCTCGCAGGTCAGTAAGAAGCCTGTCCATTGGCTCATTGTTGTATTCAGCTCATGTAACCTTTCCTGTCAGAGGAATTGCTCTGAGGCATTACAGCAGGTGTAGGCAACCTATGGCACTTGTGGCAAAAGCGGCACGTGAGCTGTTTGTCAGTGGCACTCACAGTGCCCAGGTCCTGGCCACCGGTCCGAGAGCTCTGCATTTTAATTTAATTTTAAATGAAGCTTCTTAAACATTTTGAGACCTTATTTACTTTACATACTACAATAGTTTAGTTATATATTATAGATGTATAGAAAGAGACCTTCTAAAAACGTTAAAATGTATTACTGGCATGCAAAACCTTAAATTAGAGTGAATAAGTCAAGACTCTGCACACCACTTCTGAAAGGTTGCCAACTCCTGCATTACAGTAACCTAGGACATGTAGTAATGTTGACACTTAAAACAAACTACAAAGACATTACTAGTGACTTGAACAATAGACACTGATTGTTTGTCCTCACGTTTTACTGTTGTAAAATATTCATGGCTGAAACTCATGATTCTGAGCAAGTTCCAGTTTCAAGAATTACTTAACAGCACGTTTATCCCCAATTAAGTTATTATGACACAAAGACCATCTGTCATGTCCGTGTGTGTGTGTGTACCTTGTCTGAGAATTTGGTCTGTGTATGGGTATTCTACATATACGCTACACACAGGACCACATTCTCAGTCATTATATACATACAATATTAAATATCAGAGGGGTAGCCGTGTTAGTCTGGATCTGTAAAAGCAGCAAAGAATCCTGTGGCACCTTATAGATTAACAGATGTTTTGGAGCATGAGCTTTCGTGGGTGAATACCCACTTCCTCATGCATCTGAAGAAGTGGGTATTCACCCACAAAAGCTCATGCTCCAAAACATCTGTTAGTCTATAAGGTGCCACAGGATTCTTTGCTGCTTTTACAATATTAAATGTGCATATTTCTATTCTAATCCTGATGTTTGAATATAGCTGATTCTTTCCAGCAAATGAAGACATGGCAAAGGACATAATTTTCCTGTACAATTTTGTCTTCATAGTTCAGAGTCCCTAGTTTCTTCTGTCACCAATATTTGTTTCTTATTACTACACAACTGTCATCAACTCCTCAGCATATATGTATACAGGCACATGGGCAGAGAAGACAAAGTTGACACAATGTGTGCACTGAAACACTCAGTCCCCAAAATCTGAGGCTCTCCCAAGCTCTTCCCCTTTAACACAGGGTTTGCACTATGTGCTGAAGGCCAACAAATTAAGGCTCCTTTGTACTACATTGGAGAGTAAGTTCCAGAGTCAAAGAACTTTCATTGAGAATATCCTGTCCCTTCACACATTTATCTAGAAGTCTAGCCTTTTTCTAGGTAAGAGTTCTCAGATCTTCACTGCTAAACATCTACATGAAAATCATTAGGACATCTAGACATGTTTGACAAAAGCTATGTGTTGAGCATGGGAGCTCTGTCTGATGCTGCCTTTGGTAGGAAAGTTGCACAATTTTTCCTCAGATAATTCTGTACTATTTTGGGACATGCCAAATGTCTGAACTATGTTATATATAGTGTGGTTGTGCAGTCCCAGGATACTAAAGAGACTGGGTAGGTAAAGTGTTATCTTTTATTGGACCAATTCTGGTTGGCAAGAGAGACAAGCTTTTGAGTCACACAGAGCTTTTCTTCAGGTCTGGGAAAGGAACTGCCAGTGTCATAGCAAAATGCAAGGTGGAACACATTGTTAAGCAAAAGTAGTTAGCACATATTGTAAGGGACTGTTCAAGGAAGAGTAGCCCGGTAACAACTCTGGAGTCATAGGACAAAAAGGGGGGCAGGAGTGAGTAATGGATTGTTGTAATAAGCCCCAAACCCAGTGTGTCTGTTCAGTCCGTTGTTTTTAGTGTCTAGTACAATAACGAATTTAAGTTCTCAGGATTTGCCTATTGAAAATGTTATGCATGTTTCCTTCGAGGAGAGGACTGATAGGTCATGTATAGAGTGATCGCTTTGTGAAGTGTTCACCCACAGGAGATAGGATGCTTTTGTCTTTTATCATTTCCCTGTGTGAGCTCATTTGAGTGTGTAGCGATTGCCTGGTTTCACCCACACAGTTGTTATTGGGACAGTTAGTGCACTGGATGAGGTACGTCACATGTTGTGATATGGAATGTGTAGGATCCATGCATCTTGAAAGGTGTGTTGTGGGGGGGTGTTGTAGCAGCAGAGATGTGTGTTCTGGCAGGTGTGGTGAGTTGCTGTGTCCCACTAACCTTCTCTTTTTGTCCTATGACTGCCAGTCTACCTTGAATGGTTCCTTACAATATGTGCTAACTACCTATGCTTAACCAGCTATTCCACCTTGCAGTTTGCGGTGATACTGGGAGATCCAGACCTTAAGAAGAGCTGTGTGTGGCTTGAAAGCTTCACTCTCTCACTAACGGAAGTTGTTCCAGTAGAAGATATTACTTCACCCACTTTATCTTGACTCTGTCTGGACTAGTATACAAAAACAACGAGAGTGGTACAATTCTTTATTATGGGCTTTTGTTTTATACCAAATCAGACACCCACCTTTGTCCTCAGTCAAGAAATTACCATATAAGGGAGTGTTTGATGTATAGTTTGTGGGTGCTTTGCAAGTCTCATTGTACGATTCTGGCCTGATAAGCCTATTTTGTACAGGCAGCATTAATGCTACATGAGCCTTTCTATGACTAGCCTCAGCTAGGGGCTGAAGGGAACGTAATGTACCTCCGTGACACCACCTTCCATGCCAGGTCCACACCGTGGGGCGAGGTGGCACCCACTACTCACAGAGACAGAGCATCTTGCTTATAATCTTTTCTCCCTTCAGATGGACCCCTCCCCACCATGCAGTGGGGTTGGGATATGGACATGAGTGTTCAGACAGACTATAATGTAAAATCCATATGGGTAATAGATAGTCAGTTACCTAGCTGAGATATCAAAAGAGACCTTGCCAAATGTAATTTTATTAGGTTACATTTATAGTTGAGATATTGAATTTGACTTTAAAAGCCAGCCTCCCATTTTCAACCCACAAATAACTATGGTCACAATCACAGGCTCAAATGTTGGTGGTACATATCTACCTACCTACTATTTGAGCACACTTAGGAAGTTCGATGCCACATGGCCTTCCTTGGCACCTTAGGACCTAAACAGAACTTAATTCATGAAGAGGCCTTGTGCTGGACCCTCGGTCCACTGCATTGATACATTTCACTAAATAATATATGCCTTTCTGGGATATTTTCCAATACATCCTTGATAACCAGTTGCTATAGTTTTCTCTCTGCTGTAATTTTCCTCCCACTTATGCTTAAACTAATAATAGATTTTGATGTCAATACTTACCTCAAACTGAGCAGTTCTTTACAAGGTTTGGTCCTTTAAAGGACCTGGTAAATACTTTATCCTGCACTCTATGCGGCAGATATTTGTAAGCTGCTTTTTCAAATATCACATTAAGATGCAGAGTGGGCTGGTGTATTGTTGATTTCTTTGCTCTCCTCACTTTTGTTGTGCTCTCCCACCCCTAGTTCCATTCTGGGAATCAGTAATTAATTTATGGAATGAGGGTGGTTGCTTCACTGTGAATACAGTGCCTGGGGAACAAAAGAATGAAGTAGACTTTGAAAAGAAACCAGATAGTGAAAAATGATTACAGCTTTCGTAATCATAGGTTTTCACAGCAGCAGGTTTCGTTTTGCATCACTCCAAAATCTAAAAACAAGACAGTAAAAAGAAATCTGCAGTACATTTTATTTGTGTATTTATTTTTATATATAAAAGAGAAGAAAGAAGTAAATGAAAAAACCTGGCATTTTTTTTCTCTATCTGGAAAAGCTTAGTCTTGAGCATAATTTAAATCACTACATCATTTTAGAAAAAGAAAACAAATATCCACTCAAACTACAACAAACATGATTCACCATTTCCACCCAGCTGTTTGATCAGGATTCTGGTATCTGATCCTGCTTCTATTCATCATGTCTTTGACTTCAGTGGGAACAGTTCAAGCTCAGGGTGAGGAAGATTTTCTGGCACTGATTTGCTTTTACTTCCAAAAACTCCTGTTCCAGTTAAAACAGAACATTTCCTTCATTCAAGGCTGAGGATTGGGTGGCAAAAGTTTGCCCTGAGTCCCCTTTTCAAGAGGGCCCCCAAACCGAGTGGACTGTGTAAGAGAGAAGGTGGTATCCTTTTCTAGATATTACCCTAGGCTTAGGGAGATCCACTTGAGCTTCTGTCCTCTTCTCTTTGAGGTTTCTACACTGTGCTACCTTCTCAGTTGCAGCTGCTCGGTAGCTCCCAGCTCCTAGCTCCTCTCTGTAAAAATGGGGCTGATTCAAGGTGGAGCAGGGAACACGTTTTCAATGAATCAAAATCAGTTTTTCTTAACATAGTCACCTTTCAGAGGTGACAATGTAGAGGTCTGGAAGTGGTTCTTAGGCCACAGATTGACCAACAATTACCTAAACCTTTTATACGGCTTTCTTGGCAGGGGAATTTATTTTGCTGGATAAGAAAACTTTCATCCAGTGTAATGTTCCTAGTAAATCTGTTCAATCAGGGCAAATTGGGCTGATTTTTACTACTCTTCCAGATCCAGGTGTGAGACGACTCCTTCTCTTGTGGCGCTTCAGTCTCTTACCTGATTGTTCGCATTCCCTCCTTCAAAAATTGCAGTTTTACTAACAGGTTGACAGACTTCTATTCACTCTCTCCCTAATGGAGCTGATGATGAGATACAGGATGCCGAGTGGGTACATATCCCAGTTGTACATCTTACAGATCTTGGCAAGTCTGTGCTTTTCATATAATAGAAAAGGCACAAATGAGTACTTTAAACACATCCTTATTCCAGTGACTACAGTCATAGAAATCACACAAATGTAGGGCTGGAAGGGACCTTAAGAGGTCCTCTAGTCCATCATCCTGTGCTGAGGTAGGATCAAGTATACTTAGGCCATCCCTGACAGGTGTTTGTCCAACCTGTTCATAAAAACCTCCAATGGCAGGGATCTCACAGCCTCCCTTGGAAGCCTATTCCAGAGCTTAAGTATCCTTACAGTTAGAAAGTTTTTCCTAATATGTAACCTAAATCTTCCTTGCTGCAGATTAAGCTCATTAGTTCTTGTCTTACCTACAGTGGACATGGAGAACAATTGATCACTGTCCTATTTAGAACAGCCCTTATTATAGCTGAAGATTGTTATCAGGTCCCTCCTCAGTTTTCTGCTTCTTGACTAAACACCTAGGTATTTTTTTAAACTTTCCTGACTAGTCAGGTTTTCTATACAATTATCATTTTTGTTGCTCTCCTTTGGGCTCTCTCTACATCTTTCCTGAAGTGTGGGACCCAAAACTGGACTCAGTACCCCAGTTGAGGCCTCGCTAGTGCTGTGTAGAGCAGGACAATTATCTTCTGTATCTTCATACCACATTCCTGTTAATATATCCCAGAATGACGTTCACCTTTAGAGCAATTGAATTATATTGTTGGCTCATATTCAACTTTGATCCACTGTAACTCCCAGATACTATTCTGCAGTATTATCTAGCCAGTTATTCCCCATTTGTAGATGTGCATTTGATTTTTTCCTAAGAACAGTAATATATACTTTGCTGAATTTCATCTTGTTGATTTCAGACTAATTCTCCAATTTGTCATGGTTCTTTCGAATTCTAATCCTGTCCTCCAAACTGATAGCAACCCCTCCCAGCTTGCTGGTATTCACAGATTTTAGAAGCATACTTTCCACCCCAATATCCAAGTTATTATGCAAATATTGAATAATACCAAACCCAGGACACACCCCATCAGACTTGATGAGATATGTTCTCTCGTTTTGACAACAAACCATTGAAAACTACTCGGTACGTAATTTGTGCCAGGAGTTGCCAGGGCTGAGCTCTGGTACCTGTGGGCTTGGCAGTTCATAGCCCCGACACCTCTGGGCTTGCCGCATCAAAGTAAAAAATTGCTGAGTTCTGGCACATAATTGTTTGAGCTCCAGTACCTCTTTGATTACAAATTAAGCATTGAAAATACTGAGTACATTTTTTTTCCAACTATCTTTTAGAAATGGTACATTTTTCAGTATTAGAATTCAGCAGCTGGAATGGGCCATTTTCACTGAGCCTGATCTTAGCACAGGCAGGGTGTTTAGGGGGAAAGCTGGGCTCCTTAAATTACTGGGACTCAGCCTAGTCATCATTCAAATGTTGGTTTAGCAGGATCCTGTGTTTGCCAATAGCTGAATACTCGTGTTAGTCTCATGACATTAAATCTTTTATTCAAAGAAATAGGATATCAGACTAACAGCCAAATCTGCTAAGTGTTGTCAAAAGCTGTATTTTTCATTGTGGCGTTTTACACCGTGTAATGTGCTCTGATATGAATCATGAAGACAGGTGTCATTTTACATTAATTACACAGCCGCTCCTTCTAAAATACCATTGTAATGTTGACTGATTTAGTGGTACAGCATACCGAGTATACATGAGGTGTGTGTTAAGTCCCCGGTTTATTGCAAAAAGTGACTGAAATTTGATGACTTGAGAGGAGTTGTGATTTTTTTTAAATCAGACTGTTTAAAACACTTTTGTATGCAGTAGCATTGTAGCCATGTCAGTTCCAGGTCTCTCTCACCAACCGAAATTGGTCCAATAAAAGATATTACCTCATCTTTCCTTGTCTCTCTCAAACACTTTTGGGTCTTTGGCTGTTTTTGCTAACTATCTTTTAACACAAACGGCTGCATCAGCAGTTGGGGGAAAATCTCTTTGCTAAACATTCAACCCTGTCCTGGCTTTTCAATGGGATACTGAGGAGGCTCACTCATAATCTACATCTAAGTTCTCCAGCACGTGCCCTAGAAAAAAACCATATTAGACTCCACACTCCTCATATTTATAAAGTAAACAAGAAATGGCGGGGAGGACCCACATCTTTTAAAAACCAGCCAACCAACTGACCAAAAATCATTTCAGACCCTTTTCTTTATACATCACAAAGAAATAAAATAAACATAAAATAAAAATTGCACAGCCCTCCTCCCTTTATATTTAAAATTTGCAGATCACTTTTAACACAAAATCAAAAGGGACAAGCAAGTTAATTAGTTTTAAGAGTGAGTTGGACACATTTATGAGTGTGATTGTATGATGGGGTTGCTTGTGATGGTATGCAGCAGGGCTCAGCAGCCCTCGGGCTCACTTCTAGTTTGTCTTATGTTCCTAAAAGCTCATGCTTCAGGGCTTCAGCTGGACACTGGCAGGGGTTAGGAAGGGATTTCTTCCTCCCCTTCTCCATGTATTCTGGAAGGATTTTTAAAAAAAATTCCTTCCTCTGAAGCATTCAGGATGGGCATAGCTGGAGATTGGACATTGGATAGGTAGGGCCTGGACTCTGAGATGGTACCAAGCATTCTCTCTTGCAGGTGCCTGGCTAGCTGGTTCTTGCTAACATGCCTAGCATCTGATTGATTACCGTCTGTGGCGCTGGGAAAGAATTTTCCCTAAATCAGATTGACAGTGATCTTGGGTTTCTTCTTTGCCTTCCTTTGCAATGTGTGGGTGCACATCACTTATCAGACTTATCTGGGTACATCTCACTTAACATTTCTCTGTCACTGCAGGTGCCTCTGGCACTGGTGCACCTCAGTCCCTCCTGTTCTCTGTCTGTCATCCTTCATATGTAACTCTAGTCACCTATGGGCTGTAGTACTATGGTCTACTTGAGTTTCTTGGGTTTAGTGTGTGGGTGCTGAGTGGTGCTGGTGGCCTGTGCTATATAGGAGATCAGACTAGATGATATGGTGGTCTCTTCTGGCCTTACACTCCATGACTCTGATATTCTTAGCTCCCATCTCTGCAGCCAGGTACCTGCTTCAGCCAGTGTAATAACTGTACATAAAATTTATGGAGCAAAGCCCTTTGCACCTTGCATCAAATATGCAAAGTTTCTATTGGTTTGTAAGGTGCAAATCACTATTGTACCTAGGCACTTAGAGTACTACCAATGTTCAAGTTTTATTTTGCAAATTTATCTACATAATTGAAAGGGAGGGGGGAATAATAAATAAATAAATTTTTTTATTCAACCAACCATGTCAAATTCCTGAAATTTTGTTTGGATAAATCAATATTTTAGCAAAACATAGCTTGGAGGACAAAGGTGCTTAAAAATGAAAGCAAGAACATGGAATCTGTAATTACCTTATGAAAGACTGAAAAAATACCATTTCCCCCATCCCAACCAAAACACAGCATACTGCAGTCACTGTCTGACCTTCCAAGTTGCAGGCATATCCACTTATGTTGCAAATTCCGGGCCTGATCCAAAACCCATTGAAGTCCATAGAAAAACCCATTAGCTGCCCTGGGCTTTGGACCAGGCCAGCATGAAAACCTTGCACAGCACTGAGGTGAGAAGTCTGGCTTCTCTGTGAGATAGGGTCTGAGGAGGCCATGGGTGGAGAGCAGGGAAGGACTAGGTTAGGGGAAAAGTGGTGCTGGAAGATAGGAAAGATTGTCTGTTGGTTAGGATTTTAGCCTGGGACTTGCGAGACCTAGGTTTAATGTGGACTCTCTGCTTCAGTCATTTATCTCTCTCTTTCTCAGTTCCCCATCTGTAAAATGAAGATAACTTCCCTACCTCACAGGGTTGTTGGGGATAAATGCTTTAAAGATTGTGTGGTGTTCAGGTAAGCAAGTATGGGTGGGGGGGATATAAATATCCTAGAGAGACCAATTTCCTACTTCCGCTTTTGCCCACCCTCTCAGGCTGGTTGCTGAACCCCTCATGAACCACTGTACAGATAGGTGTACATAGGTTGTCACTTGCTGCTTTTTTCCCACCTCCCTATTATCTAATGTACTAGCTTTTCTCCCCCAGCCTTCCAGGCCCTCATATTCACAACTGGGGCCTGCCTCTTCTCTAGCAACATACAGCCCCAAAGGGCTGTCCCTTCCAAAATCCCAGGAGAAATGTTATTCTGGAAAGGGGTAGGTTGGCAGGGGGAATTTTGAAGGCACACAATAATAAATGTCAGTTTTCCACACTGAACTTCAGCCTCTAAGAACTTAAAACCTTCACGCTGACAACATCAGTAAAAGCAGGAATTAGACTAGATAAATTCTGCTCTCATTCATTTCATGGAAATTGAGAGGGATTCCACTTTCAGTGGTGTCACTTAGATAGTAACTGTGAATAGAACATGGCCTTGCCTCTCTGCCATTGGCATCTTCCTCTGAAAAGCCTAGAAAACATTTATAAAATGTGATGTTTTGTTTTTTACTGCAGCACAAAGGCCAGTGTTTACGTTCAGTGCTACGGCATTCTGCAAACATACCCTTCTTTGATGGCATCTAGTCAGATCGCAACAAGCTTAGGTCACTGTGCCTGCATTGCCAGAAGGGCTGGTTCTTATATACATCTCTGTGTGGGGGACATAAGTGTCAGAAAGCTGAGTGAAGCTTTATTTGAACAGACACGTTTTCTTAAAAAATGACTCTGTGGAGCTTTAAAGCAAAACATTGTGTCCCTTAAGAGAGCTGTAAGAATTGTTTTCTCATGAGGGAGGTACCTCTATTTAGGGGTAGATACAGGCTGCTTACACGAAAGGGGAACAAGAACTGATAAATGATCCAACTTGAAAGTGTGTGCTTGGCAGGCTCCATTCTACCTGGCCCTCCACAAGGCTGATTACCATTTTGTGGGAACCAAGCTATCCTCCCATGGCATGCCAACTCATAATATTTGGCCCCACGCTTATTTTTCCACACTATAGTCCTTTGTGGCTTGGGAGCATGTTTGTCTGTTTGCATGACTTTTCAGTTACAAGCACAAAAGTGGCATGAATGAAGGTAAATGCAAAAATGCTCCTTGGATTGAGCATATGTTGGACTAAGAGCTCTCAAAATACCCATTGTTCACTTACCTACATTTCTGCGATAAGCCTAAATATCATGTTGGCAGATTGAAACTACTGAGCCCTCCTCCCATGCTTAAAAATAGTCTGGCATGTATATAAGGCCTTTCGCTGTAAAAGTTGTCAAAAGCACAGTGCAAATTATGGGCTTGATCTGGAGATCTGAATCTTATTTGGTCCTTACTCAGGCAAACTCCCTCTGATGTCAGTGTCTGTTTCCCTGAATAAGGACTGAGTGAGAATCTTAGGCTTTTGCTCTGAATGCATATGGGAATTTTCTCTGGCTGAGCGTGAGTGAGTGTGCATCACACCCTGTAACAGTGGGAAGATGAGGCAGACAAGACCATTTGGGGAAACGTGTGCAGTTGTAAAAGGAGCTGTGGGATCTGTGCTGTTCATGTGGAGTGCGTAGGCCCTTGGTTTTTAAGGGCTCCTCTGAAAGACACCCCACTACAGAAATTGTATGTAACATGATCGAGTGATGTGGGTAGAGTGAACCCTACCAACTTTGACTGAAGAGAAAGAATCTGCGCTTTTTAAACCTGGTGTTTAGATCCTCTGTCCAGAACAATAATACGCAAGAAAAACACACCTTAAAGAACAAAACTCACAATATTAAGTTCTCCTTGTAGTTACAATGTTACATCAGCTTAACTGAGAGGAGAATGTAGCCCTCTACAGGTTAAGGGAGCAGGTCTTGAATGAGCCACTGCCCCTCCTTTTATGTTTTGTAATAACAGCCTAAGCTGCTGCATTGGAAGGTCATTGAGAAGGTGGTGTTCTTAATGTATTTGAAGCATCAGTTCTCAATGACTTTACTCTAAATGCTGTAAATTCCCATGGTATCAAATCAGGGCCGCCCAGAGGATTCCGGGGGCCTGGGGCCATCGGCGGCAGGCGGCTCCGGTGGACCTCCTGCAGGCGTGCCTGCGGAGGGTCCGCTGGTCCCGCGGCTCCAGTGGAGCATCTGCAAGCACGCCTGCGGGAGGTCCACCAGAGCCGTGAGACCAGCAAGCGACAGGGGGCCCCCCGCGCGGCGAAATGTCTAGAGCCGGCCCTGTTTGGTGGCGGGGGCCCTTCCGTTCTGGGACCTGCCGCTGAAGTGCCCCGAAGACCCGTGGCGGGGGCCCCCGCCGGTGAATTACTGCCGAAGCGGGACCCGCCGCCGAAGTGCAGCCCGCTCTTCGGCGGTAATTCGGTGGCAGGGGGCCCCCGCCGCGGGTCTACGGGGCACTTCGGCGGCGGGTCCCTGAGCAGAAGACCCCCCCACCGCCGAATTACCACCGAAGACCGGGTTGCACTTCGGCGGCAGGTACCTCTTCGGCGGTAATTCGCTGGTGGGGGGTCCTTCCGCCCCGGAGCAGAAGGACTCCCCCGCCAGCGAAGACCAGGAGCGGAAGAAGCTCCAGGGCCCGGCCCCGCAAGAGTTTTCTGAGGCCCCCGAGCGAGTGAAGGACCCCGCTCCAGGGGCCCCCCGAAAAACTCTCGTGGAGCCCCCTGCGGAGCCCGGGCCTGGGGCAAATTACCCCTCTTGGCCCCCCCCCCCGGGCGTCCCTGTATCAAATAGCCCCAAAGCCCACTGCTGACCTTAGAATGAGCTGGTCTACTGGGTACACATTGGGCTGTAAACATTATGACAATTCACTGTCTTAAAGAAATTTGTTTTTACAACTGGTTGTGACGTGTCTCTGTTTGTATTTATTTATGTGTAATTCTCTGTTTGCATTCAATGCAAGACAAAAGTGGGGTGAAATATGCTACTTCTAACGGTAAGAACACACATAAGCTATCTAAAGAGCCTGACAGAGCGAAGGTACAAGGTTAGCTCTGAAGCTGAGACTCCCTCAGTGCAATAAAAAGCATTAGAGGTAAGTCATAGATATACATCACATGAATGGGTTTAAACAGGGAGAGATGTTTTGATAGGACTAAGTACAAGGGGCCACATTAGTTCCTAGTGTAACTCCACTGAGTTGAAGGGATTTGACCCAGTATGGTTATCACAAGATGAACTTGTGTAACTGTGTTTATTGTCCATGAACAGATTTATAAGTTGTAAAAGTATCAGTATCTAACAGAGGACAAAAATAGACTTTTAACAGAAGGGTTCTATGAGTCAGTGGGGGAGACAGGATGGACAAACTTGCTGTGCATTGTAATAGACAGGAATACGTCGATAGTTTAGGGAACAGTGCCATTCCTGTACCTCCAATCCATTTGAAATAATCCTCCCTTACATTAGTAACTACTTGATCCATAGGTATAACAGTAGGCATAATGGAGCTGTTTGCCAAAATTGTCATGAATAGCTGAACTGAGGGGGAAAAGATGTGTTTTGTCAGATTTGTGTCCAGTGGAAAATGTGGCTTTATTTCCTCTGTGAGTGTCCCTCCCCTTTTTTCTGGAGAAACTGTGCTAAATGCACAGCCAGAATTATCTAAAGAGGAAACCATGCCACTCCCATTCCTCCATTGTGATTTTGGAGGTCCCCCAACTAATGAGAGTCTAATGAGATGTCCCCTAGCTTCCTTTGAGTTGTTAGCCTCTCCAGAATGAAGATAAATTACAATGAACTACCTCTCCCAACAGGCACATGCTGTACTGTCGGCATTCTCAATAAATTTTCAAAATGCTTAAAAGGACAGGAATGGAAAAAAAATAGTGATTTGTGACAGCGTGATTAGCAGAGTTAGCTTTACTCTGTGATTTCAGAACCATGGGGGCTTCAGTACTTTTATGTTAATTATTTAAATTAAATGGACTTCTAACTTTAAAAAATAGATCCTAATTGCATTGTGAGCATGTGCAGGCTGGGGCATTTCACTGAAACACAAGCTGTGCTTTCAGCATTTGAATTAGTGTGGTGCTGCCAGTGTCTTTCATTGTTGGCTTTCCCTCAATGACAGTCATAAGGTGATTTCAGAGTTCCGGTGAATGCATTAAATGGTTTGGAGAGCTGCCTGCCTCTCTTTATCTTTTTTTCTTTTGAGCATGACATTTAAGAATATAACTCCCCCCTTTTCCTCTCCTAATCTGAAAATGGGCTCCTTGCTCAAACCTTGCCTCTCACATCATGTTCCCCTGCTAATATTTGTTTTATTAACCCCCTTCTTTCTCTGGCAGTACACACAATGACGTGGCATCCAGGGCACCTTTCCAGGCTATGAATTTTACAAGCAATACACAGTGGAAACATTTCCAAATCAGTTCCAAGACACACATACGCTGTGTGTATATACTCAATTGTAGATGTTCAGAGCGTTCATTAGGATTTCTATTTGTTAACTTGTTAAGAGTTTCTTTTCATGTGCCCATTGAGGAACTTTTCTTTCTGCAGGCCAAGTGACAGCAGGTTCCTCTGGGAAATGAAATGACTACTTCAAAACTTGGTGTCTCTCAAAGTGATATAGAATCCTTAAGCACCAGATTGCTGTATGTTGACAAGGAGAGAATTTGCAGTGTGACCTGGTCCTGCGTTGCTGGATTGTCCTTGCTATATAATAATCTGTTAAAGTGATTGGCTGCTCCAGGTTTAAGGTGCTCACTGGGCACTCAGCCTATTCAATCTCTTAATGAGATTGTTTTCTATTGCTTCGATGAATCAAAACTTTTGCTGAAGAGACAAGACTTTCCTGAAGTTCGATATTTGCTACATTAAAAGCGCTTGTACTTTTAGACTCTTCGGAGCAGGAGAGACTGGAGGCCTTGTGCCAGCATGGGTAATGGATGTAATTACTAAAAAAGTAACACTCTACTCTCCACAAGGGGAAAATGACACTGTTTGGGTTTTCTGAGGTCAGAGTAATTTTAATAGTTTGAAATTTGATTTTATTGGGTGTGTTACATGGAATATTGAAAAACTTGCAATTAAGGTATTGGCTCAAATTAGACAGAATCCCTTTGGTTTTCTGGTAGATCATCAGATTCTCTTTAAAAAGATCATCAGAGATAGGTTTAAATCAAAACTGCATATCTGGAAAAGCAAAAATTTTGCAGAAGTTCCATTCCAGATTCGGATCTGACTTTTGCAGCTGGGCTTATTTTTGTAATGGACTGAACCCAACAACCTGTATCCAAAACTGCTTGAATTTAGACGTCCAGATCCTGAGCTAAATGTTCTGGTTTGAGCCTCTCTCTGGGATTTAGTGTGGGAAACTGTTCTGTACCTGGAGTACCTTTTCAAGAACCCCTGGGATTTTACTCATCTAGTCAGGTGCCAATGAACAGTGTGTTCCTTTTTTGAGAACTATAACTGGCAGTTGTTCAAGATCCCATATGTCAAATGGCAATGAATACAGAAGTGGAGACGCTAAGCCAACTTTTTTGGCACAAGATTGCCCCCAGGCTCATTAGAATCCATCAGAGGTAAAGCAATAAATTTAGCAGCATGTAAATACATCCTTCTTCATTGTCATATTGCAGTAACCCAAGTCAGCTTGCTTCTTTGTAGCTTTACCAGGAAGGCTGTGATTTAATTCCAAAATAAATGCAAAATAAGGGAAGCTTCATAAGAATGGGAAATAATATTGGGAAAGCTTGGAATAGTTGCAATAATATATATTTTTAAATTCACAAGGGTTGCTGTTATTTTGAAGGCTGAATTCCAGGCATGTTGTAAGATTTATGTTTTTATGCTGGCAACTAATGGCCTGTTGCCCACTTCTGCATACAGAAAACTTTTAGGGAATCTTGAAATAAGGAAGATTAACCACCTAGAGTCGGACTCAGAGAACCCTTAATAATAAGCTCTTTGGAGCAGGGGCCATCTTTTTGTTTTATGTTTGTATGGTACCTAGTATAGTGTGGTCCTGGTCCATGACTAAGGTTCCTAATAAGCCATTTGCAGGTCGTAACCACCCTGGAATATATTGTTCTTTAGAATGATTTACACCAATGGTGGCATCTTACAGTAGTTGACAAATACTCTGTGTTACATTTCTATTTGGACTATTCTGATCCAGTTTAAGACAATATTGCATGCTACTGCTGAAATATTGACCTAATGGTGTAATGGAAAAGCAAGGCATAGCCAAGCCGAGTCCTCTGATTTCCAGGTCAGCAGCATCTGCAAATGATATGAAGTCAGCATACTTGGGTCTTGCTTCACCACAGCACTTAACATGGGCTTTAAGTCCCATTGATTTCAATCTGATTTATGAACCTGTTTAAAGATAAGCACATGCTTAAGTGGTTTGTTGAATCATGGCCCCAGGCTTCTTGTAGGAGGGGGAAATAGTGGTTTTGCTGTTAGGAATGCCATCTGATCATCAAAGAATTTGTTTGACTAACTCCATCATGAGTAATATGTAGCTCTCTTGGCTGGGAGAGAGGGTGAATCTTGAAAGACTTTCTTATAAAGAAAAAAATATGTAGGTTCCAATTTTCAGTTGGCCTCCAAATTTTGCAGGCAGTCCAGATGGAATTCACAAAGTACAAGTAATTACCAATTTTGGCACTCATGTACACAGTTAAACCTGAAGAAAAATAGTCCCCATATGTCAAATATTTAGACTGGTAGCAAAACACATTTGAATAAGACAGCCATTGCATTTTTTATTTTCTGGTTGTGCCTAAGTTTTAGAATACATGTTACAGTGGGCTCACCCAAACATAGAAGCCCATATGTGCTGCAAGACATCTAATGAACCAGAATCTTCTCAATACACAATGTTGAAAAATGTTTACATTATTTATGCTGTATCCATCTGCAAGTAAGCTGCACAGCAATCTTGCCTTTGGCTTATTGTTTTACTAATTTCAAATGTTGCCTATGATCTTCTACTACAAGTATATGTAAGGGAAGACATTACTCACCCCCCCAAAAAAAATCTAGGGCACCCCGCCTATACCCTACCAAAGACTCAAGGTGTGACCAAATCAATTTAGGCCCCCTCACCCTTTCCTTTCTGAGGGCTCAGGGTGTAAGGCACCTATCCTTACCCATGGGGCTTAAGAAGAAACCTGATCAATATAAGTATTCGCCCTTTCCCTCAGGGCTCAGGGCTTTATGGGTCTGTGGAACTTTTTCCCAGTGAGAGAGCCTTACACAGCAGTGCGCTAAACATCTATTTATTAGCAACAGACACAGAATACATATATCAAGCAGATCTCTTATGCTCACCACTCCCAATATGCAGACAAAATTCACCCAATGGCCACTCAGGATCTTCTCCTCTGGGGGTTCTGGTGATGCCTCTGCACGTCACGGTTGTACAGCGGGGTCAAAGTTCTAGCAGCTTGATGTTAAATTCCAGTCCAGAGATGGTTCCGAAAGAGCACGTTTTGGGGTTTTTTTTGGTTACATTATATAGGTAAAACTAGCTACCTCCTTTAACTTCTCTAAACCTATCACATTATTCAGTACTCCTGGGTAAATTGGTAAAATTTAACCAATCACACACTGACACCTATGTTTTCTCCTTCCTGCTCAACTCTTTTTACATTTTATCTCTCATGCCTAAATTGTAACTTATTTATGTCCTCCTTTGTGCAGATGGTCAGCATAAATTCACTGATCAGAGCTTCTCTGATCTATTTTACCAAATCTTGGAGTCTTTCTGTTTCCTCCCTAAACTTCCCAGCATCTGGGTGTCTCTGCTTTACAAACCTGGGTGTTATAACTCTGGGTAGGGACATTCCTGAGGTGGGGGCACCTTAGCAGTAGTGGAGCATTTCTCCCCGCCCTCCCCCCCCCGCCCCTTAATTTTAATGTTGAAATCCCTGAGTTTCACCCCAGGCTGGTTTAGTATGAGGTGAGTTAAATCTCAGGCCTACACACAGGACACAATTAGAAGGAAATAATGAACAGGCTCCAAATTTATAGAAACAGATTGGGTTACAAAATAAACAAAAGCCAGTAGATCTTATGGCAATGGAGTGTCACAGTTGCAGAAACCTGATGGTCCCAGGACTATTTGGCTCTTATCCTCCCTGAATCTGGCCATTTAAACTAGATAATTGTGTACTCTTGTGGAAGGTATTGGAATAACTACTAAGTTAACTGGAGATTTTTTCAAACCCTTTTGGTTTGAGATCCAGCATCAGGTTGGGAAGCACCTCTCCAATTTCAATAATTTAACTCTCCTGCATGGTTACCTGACTTTTTCCAAATAACACAAGTTGCAAAAAAGTTTCATACCAACAGGTAGAACCCACACAGTGATTTTGCATTCCTGATGTGGTTTACTACAACAAATAATAAATTAAATATAATGTGACACAATAATATAGTGCAAACATGGTAAATAATACAAACATACTGTACATATAGATTAGGTGTTCCGTTGATTTCTCCAAAACATCCTACATGACCACATTTATACTGGCATGTGTGGGGATTCCAACACATCTCACTGAACTTGTAACAAGCCTCTGCTGTCAACAACAGATCACGGTACAAATAACAGGGGTGCCAGTGAGTGCTTTTTTCCACGGGGCAAGGTGTGAGACAAGGGCGCATTATGTCCCCAGTTCTTTTCAACATGAACACAATTTATGGTGAGACAAGCTCGAGAAGGTTTTAATGAAGTGGGAGGAGCTGGGATTTCCATTGGTGGGCACCTCCTAAAGGATCTGAGATATGTTGATATGATTCTTTTTGCTGCGACCATTGTTGCCATACAATGAATATTGGCATCTGTAAAAACAGTTAATGAGGAATATGGACTATACCTAAGTGTGGTGAAAACAAAATGGATGTATGTTGACATGATCAATACTAACAGGTGTGATGGGGAGCACTGTTTGTCGAGCTGGGCCGCCTCTGTTGGCCCAACGTGAAGTTGGTATACTCTGTCATGCAGGTGTCGAGACTCCCTGTTAGATCAGGTAATTGCAGCAAGGTGGACTCCAGACCCCTTGGGTGGGGCTGAGCAAGAAAACAGTCTATGGCTGGCCCCTAAGCTTCTGGGCTGGGGCAGGCAGTAGCAGTTGGGGTTCTGGCCCTCTAGGCAGGGCGAACAGTCTATGGCCTCTGAGCGTCCAGGCTGGGGCCGAGAGCAAGCAGCAGCCAGACTTAGTGACCTGTGGGGTGTGGTAGGGTAATCTAGTCCCACCCGCTCCACTGGGGTCTGATCCAGGGCCCTATGAAGTCAGGGACTTCCCCATTAAAGGTTTAGGCATCGGCTTCTACTACATTCCCTGGATCACTTCCTTCCATAAGTTGCATCCCAGGCATTTGCTTGGCTGGTGGCAGCTTGACATCCCCATCTGTCTCCACAGTTGGAGAGTCTGGGTCCACAGGCTCTATTGCCTGGAGTGTCTCCAGCACCTCTGCAGAAGCCTACAGTACATGTCCACCCCCACCCCTTCCTCCTCCTCAGCTAGCCCCAACTGAGCTGGGCTGCTTATTGTTATCTGTCTCTTACATCTGGAGTATGCATAGCAGGGGAAAGGGGGCGTGGCCTCCTGGGCCCACAGTGATTGGTCCGTCCCTGTTGGCCCTGTGTGGGGTTGGTACACCCTGTCACAACAGGATACAATCCAACATCATGAATAATGGTCAAGGTGTAGAGGTAGTTGATGCATTTAATTATTGGGGAATCATGCAACCCAATCAGGGATGCTGCTCCAGAGAAATCAGAGGATGACTAGGGATGGCTTGATCAGCCATGACCTACCTTACGAAAATATAGAAAAAACATAGCATCTTGAAATATACAAAAGTTTGACTTGTGGAAAGCTTAATTTTGTCCATTTCCAAAGCAACTTGTGGATATGAATCCTGGGAAACTAATTCTGCTGATGAGGAAAACTGAAGACTGTCAGATGTGGTGCTGATGAAGATTCTCATATATCTCCTGGGTGTTAAAGAAGATAAACACTCCTATTAGAAAAATTATAGGAGACAAGCGGACTGCTTTTGGAAATCAACAAGTGCAAATTTATGTACTTTGGGCACATTGGCATAGAGGTGGAAATAACCTTGACAAAGTTATCATGTAAGGAATAGGGGTCAGGTCATTGTAGTATGGTGTGATCAGCAAGGAAATGGATACATAGCATATGACGGATCAGTTGGGAGGTCATCTGCTGAGTGCCTAATGGTAAGGATGGATCAAGAAGGCTTCAGAATATTCTGCTGTGATGTCACCAGTATTCAGACGTGAATAAATGAACTTCCGTATTTCTAACTAACACTACTCCACTCTAGGGTAGGCAAAGCTTGCTTAAAGGTGGGATAAAGGAAAATGGCTTAGTGTTTGGCAGCTCTACTCATGTACAGAATCTGTCTCTGAGTCAGCCAGCCGATCAATTGCTGTTGCCCTTCAGGATAAGTAATAGGGAAACAAAGTGGCTTGACTTTAAAATCAGTGACAGTGATTAGTTAGCTGGCCAGGAACCTATTGGATTACTTGTGCTGTCTTCTC
Organism: Gopherus flavomarginatus; assembly: GCF_025201925.1. Lineage (NCBI taxonomy): Eukaryota > Metazoa > Chordata > Testudines > Testudinidae > Gopherus > Gopherus flavomarginatus. Next base: position 74,175,627 of record NC_066621.1, on the reverse strand, counting down.
CTTCCATGACAATTCCAGTAATACAGCCATGCCTTCCAGGCTAGGCAGGACAGCTTAGCACCTCATACATTTCCTTGTTTGTTTATAGTGAGATGCTATGTAGGCCAAATGGGGTGATGCTGCTCTTTCCAAAACTTAGTTTTTCTTTTAATTGACAATAATTTATTGAATTTTAAATATAGTCAGCAACACAAGAAATGAGATCTCATTTGAGGTCAAGACAGTATAACACATTCATCGTATCAGTCAGTGACAGATAACTGAAGATATACCCATTTAATTGCAAACAAAAATATGCCTAATAAAATAAAAACAGAAATTGAACTCTCTCTGCTAATCCACATGGTCCTTAGGCTCATCTATTCAAAAGAAACCTGTTGCCCCTGTTAATAGTTTCTGGTTCAAATAGATTCTTCATTCGAACTGAGCATAGGTACAGTGCTCTTTGCTGCCGCCTAGTTGTAGGGATAGGTTTTGGAGACTTCTAACAGGTCATAATAGCTTTTAAGCAGCAACTAACAAATAGGGTAGGAGCTTTTTTGGTGTTGGGAAGATGCAGTTTCCACAAACAAAGCCAGCAAAGCCAAAAGAGTTGGCATCCCACTTTTCGGACTTGAAACATAGTCCCAAGTCTTTAAACTATATCCTTATTTTTGCAGTGACGGGTGGCCTGAATAATTCGGGGGGCTAATTCTCTGGGGTGATGGGTTATGTTTTCCAAGTCAGAGAAAGGAGGTGGTCTGTGGCCTGAACCCAGGATTTGTGTAATACAAGTATTATGGGGACTGTTCACTACCAATCTTTGCAAAGTATTCGCTTCACTTCAGGATTCAGAGAGGAATCTAAACTGATCTGCAGATGGGAAGGCCATCTTCTTCCCTTTCCCTGGAGCTGTGATTGATAAGGATGATGATAAAGCCAAAAATAAAAACATTGTTTAAAAAAAACAACTGAGTTCAGTTGCTAAGTGACAACAATATAATTCCTTAGCACATCATTTACAAAACCAAAGCACTTAAAGGTCAGAAAAGCAGTAGATAAGGACAATATAAGTTCTATTTTACCAACATGATAAATGAAATATTCTTATCTCCTATAAAGAAAGGCTAGTAAAGGCTCCTCTGGGGCCCTCTTCAGTTAATACACACCTTACAAAATATGGCAGGTAAGTGTTAGACTTAACTTCAGAACACAACTTACTTCATTCTATAGCCAATATTGAAGCCATTAGGTTGCTGTACCTCATTTCCATGGCACTCAATTTTTTTGTGCCTTAGTTAGAGCATCTAAAACTATGTAGCTAATACTTTTGCACTTGCCTGGTAGCTTTCTGGCTGAGCACTTTACCAAGATAGGTTAGCAGTATTATCCCCATATTACAAGTGTCCTAAGCACAGAGTTTTGAGCCAGCTTGTATAAGGGGCATTGTAGATAAACAATGATAAGCAGGTTCTGTGCTCATCTCAGGCACAAGTTTAACCATTGGCAAACCATTTAAACTGTGTTCCTCAGTTACTCTGCTAAGAAATGGACGTTTGCACATCCTCTCTAGCAAAGGTAGCATTTGACTGAAGAATGCAGGAGGAAGAGACATTTTACCAGATCCTGGAGCTTCCCCTTCCTTTTAAAAAGTAACTCCAGCCTGCCCAGCGGACGCACTGTAATATTTGCATTTCTATAGCATTTTGTTTCTGAGCTGCCTGCAGTTCTATAACAGTGCAGCACTTCACATATGTTAATGGATTAAGCCATTCAGTATTCCTGTGAGATATGTAAATATTATTATCCTCATTATATAGAAGGGAAACTGAGACACAGAAAGGAAAAATGATTTTCTCAATGTACAGCAAGTGAGCCGTCATGGCACCCAGGAGTCCTGGATCCCTATTCTAACCACTAGGTGGCACTTTTTTCCTAACTACCCAGATGGTTGGTCTGAAAATTCATCAGAACATTACAATGTGATTTGTCATTAAAACCGCTTGGATATAGATAGTTTTTCAGCATAACATACTGAAGACAAAAGTTGTCATGGACTACAGTATTCCTTACTTTAAAAACAGCAAGAATATGATTAAATTCTAAATGAACGTCATTGGCTATTACATCAAGGTATGAAGGCAACTGTAGTGTCTGAAAACAAAGAATCAAATGCCTCTGATATCAACACTAGGGTGAAAAAGGGGAGTGTCATAGCCCTCGTGCTTTTTAACATCTACTTTTCATTCCTGCTTCTTCATACATTTATGGACAGCAGTGATGGCATTTATCCCGAACCAGACTAGATGGAGGCTTATGTAATATTGCAAAGTTGCGAGTGAAAAGCAAGGTGAAGGCTAGTTCTGAGACATTTCCAGATTGCAAATGACGTGGTTTTGGTTGGCCACAGTGAATCTTTTCTGCAAAATCTCTTGGGTAGTTTTTCTGCGTCATGCAGGAGCTTTGTGTTGACAATTGGTTTCCAGAAGACTGTGATCATGTTCTTGGGGGTGGAAGAACCAATGCCTGACATTCTGGAGGGTAAATCGCTTAGCGTCATTGACAGCTTTTGCTGCTTGGGGTTTTATGATCAGCAGGAATCTTGACCTTCAGCTTGAACTGACTAACAGAATTTTGGGCTTTTACAGAAATGTGCATGGAATAACAGCACACTATTGACTAAGGTGAAGATGCAAATCTACAAGACTTGTGTGCTTTCATCAGGGTTCTGAAATGTGGACTGCATATGCTAGGCATGTCAGAAGACTGAAAAACTTCCATGTGAAATGCCTGTGCAAGATCCTGAAAATAAAGTAGAAAAACCAAATACAGAGGTGCTGGGGTGTGCAGGACTTGCACATGTAAAAACCACTATTCAGAGAAGGAGGTTGCAATGGCTTGGTAATGTCAGAAGAATGGGAGGAGACCATATTGCCAAGAATATTTTGTACAGTGAGATTCGTGATGGCTATAGAAAGTGGGGTCACTCTTTAGGTCGGTACCATGATGTGTGTAAAAATGATATGAAGTCGTTCAACATCAATGTAGAAAGCTGGGAGGAGTGTGCAGAATCCCATCCAATCTGGAGGAAATATTTGGCACTGGGTGCAGCTCAACATGAAGTGGCTTTGATCCAGAGTATGGAAGCAAAGTGAGAAAGAAGAAACAGCATGCTGTAATCTTGGATTCCAACTCAGACAAAACATGAATCTGTGAAACTTGTAACTAGCTGTGTCGCTCTCAAATTGGGCTTGTCAGCCGTAAGCTGATTCATTGGGCATGTGACTAGACCTCTTACACATATGATCCAGTGGCTCGATGGTTGCCTAGGATAACAAACGTGCAGACTGTGACCTTCAATGAACGAGGGGAAATTTATCTTCCATTCAAATATACATAGAAAGGTCCCTGCTTCTCTCTGAGCACACTTGTCTCTTTGAGCTAAAGATGCTGGAGCTTAATGGCCCAGCAGATGAAAAGATCAAGCAAGCAGGGGGAAAGGAGGGAAAGAAAAGGGGGAAAAAAGGGTTAACTTACTTTGACCTGCAATAATCTAGAAAATTTTAGACAGTTGTTTGGACCATAGATACTAAGGTGATAGGCGCCATAAAAATACCTTGGATAGACAGGCAGATTTGTGTAGCAGAGTGTAAGGGCTGGAATGTTCAGAATGTTTTGATGTTATAGATGCAGCCATGGTATTTTGCCTTTAATGATTTGGGACTCTGTGAAAAGATTGGCCAGCAGACTGGTCTTCGGTTTGGTTGCCAGATGTGACCTTTAACAGTGTTTAAAACTTGTCTTGCAAATTATCCTTACTAAAGGGTATTTACACCTCTACCTTGATATAACTCTGTCCTTGGGAGCCAAAAAGTCTTACCGCGTTATAGATGAAACCGCGTTATATTGAACTTGCTTTGATCCACTGGAGTGGATCACCCCTCTAGAGCACTGCTTTACTGCGTTTTATCCAAATTTGTGTTATATCGGGTCGCGTTATATTTAGGTAGTGGTGTATTTGTTAAGGTTAAACTAGAATCCACTTTAAAAAAAATCCATTTGTCTGAAATGGGTTTAGTTAGCTCTTTAATTGGCATAGAAGAAAGTATTTGTTTTTTCTGTAGGGGAAATGAATAGGTTTATGCATTTTAGATACATAGTTCATTAAATATGCTGTTGTGGGGCTATTTATCTCAGTCTTCAGATAACCTTGAGGTACTAAAAGCAAGGTAATAATACTGATGAAATATTCCTTGCCAAGCTTCAATATCTCATCTGCATTTCTGTCCCACTTGCCTTTTCCCCTTCCCTCATGGAGTAACTTACACAGAAAGACTAATTGGTGTAATTTTATGTGCCATCACATTGTGTTACTCTTCTGTCAGATCTCATGCAGATCAGGGTTGGGCCAGTTTAGACTTTGAGCGGGAGGACTAGATGCTGCAGAAAATTGTGCTGGCAATTTACTAGATCGTGTCCCTCCATCCAAGTCAAAATTATTCCATTGATGTTTGGGGTTGGTGCTCTGCTGGAGGGTGTGCTGCTCTGGTGGTAAGGCACAAAGGATGTAAAGTTTTCAAATGTCAGACTTGAACTGACTCTAATCTGACTAGCACGGGTGCCAGTAACAGTGAAACTGCTGCAGCGTGGGCTTCAGTGTAGGCTGTGCAAGCCTGCCTGGGACCCTGGGTACGTACTCAGGCTGCTTGCTTGTGTTGCCACAGCTTCACTGCTATGGGTACCTGAACTAGATAGATTAAAAATAAATTAACTTTCTATTGCCATGTAGACATACCCTAAGTGCCTTAGAAGTCTGAGTCCAATTTTCAAAAGAAACTTAGGAACCTACATCTCAATGAAATCCAGTAGGTCTTCGGCACCTAAGTAGCTTTTGAAAATGGAACTTTAGGCTTGCAAATTACTTGGATGATTTTGAAAATTTTACCCAATACCAATTTCTTGATCACTTGTAACTGTTAAAGATACCCAGGGCACTTTCTGCAAGATTGTGCATAACAGGCCTGGTTGTCCTGGGCAAATTCCAGCTTCGATTTAAAATGCTTATTTTAAACGACACCTCATCCCCCATTTAATTTTTGGCTTCTGAATGCATCTAACACACAATCCCTTGACAATACATTTCAAGTATTTACAAAATAATTGCACATGTACACTTGAGTCAAATTTCTGATAGTGACTAGTGCTGGGCACTCACCTTCTGAAAATCAGGCTCCTTTAAGATGTTTCAGGTTGGGCCTCCACAAAATTGAAGCACTCAAAATCACTTGTCACTAAAATTGATACATCTTAAACTGCATGATACTACACATTCACCCCACAGGTTGTTGCATTTCATTGTGGAATGAAGTGATTCCTGCATGTAGTTTGTATATCAGTTTGTAAAGTGCTCTGGGATCTTTGAGAACAAAAGACAGGCATAAGGTGATTGACTCAAAATGATGATTTCTCAAGGTTTGTTTAACTGAATCCACTCAAGGGTTCTGATTAAATGGAGCTGTCATGGCCAAGTCCTTTGTATATTGTAAACGTTGTGCAATAGAAACATAATTGCACCAACAAGGTCCATGTTACTTTAAAACGCTTAAACCAGTGCAATTTGACAAAAGAAAAAGCAGCTAGAATCACTTTGTCTTGGGCTTATTAATAAATGATCACTTTCTGCTTTTCCTTGTTACCTGCACTGTATGTTTGTCTTCCCAGGTTCCAAATGCGAGTATTGTTCTTAACTGCATATCTGTGCAGAATTTCATTGTCTTTATTCAGCCCCTTATTTAAAAATAAAACAGTTATGTGCATCCAAGTGTCACAATGAATTGCAAAGTATTTACATGAGGTATTGAAGAGAAAAGACAGCTGCATGCAGATGGATTTGGAAATACTGGTCCAAGAGAGAGCACTGTAATCATTTTGAGCACTATCAGTGCACATAAACTAGTTATTAATGTTTGCTGCCTACTGTGAGATAACAGCAGGGGAAAATGCAAAGGTAGTTTTGTTGGGTCACTGTATAACATTAAATAAAAAAAAATCAAACCATCCATGTTTAAATTTTAATTCCTTTGCTTCTTTTCATTAAGAAATCCTGAAGGAGGTGGGTGGTGGTGTGGTTAGCTCTATTATCTGTGGGCAAGAGACTCAAACTGAATGCAACGTCATTTTGAACTGTAGCTCATTATTTTTGTATTGCTGTAAACTACTTGTGTGGGTGTTGTCATCTTTAGCCTTTTCCGTGAGCTTCGGCATTAACAAACTGAAAAATAAGTCTTATTTTTGACCCTCTGATTCATGATTTGAAGCCTTGTGCTTCGCTAAGATGCATTTGTTCACTTGGAGGACTTTCAATATGTGAATATTCATTTATGCATCAAATCTCAAATTCCTTGGTAAGGAATGATGAAGCTTTTCAGTGCTGTAAAATGATGTAGAAAATGAGTCATAAATCAGTCTAAGAATTGTCTTATTTTTAATCCTTACTTCTGTCACAATTACTACAGAACATGTGTTCTACTTCCAACAGCCTTAGTGAGTGTTTTGTAAGGTAGCCAACACTTACTATGATGAGAACTTGATCTTGTGCCTGACGGAGGCTGCAGAATTGGCTCCTACCTGAAAAATGTATTTGCTGCTTAACGTAACTTGAGGATTCCCCATAGCACTGGCATTTCTGTGCATCATCTACTTCTATTAGAACACTAGAATTATCTAAAGGTCACAGCAAAGGCTCCTCATTTTGTGTGTGTGTTATGATCTCTGAAAGTGATCTATGTGTGTTTGTTACTGTGATCACCTGCTAGTTACACATACCAGTAAATGCACACTCTGTGTCTTTAAATGATATTTTATAAGAACGTGGTTTGATTTTCAATTATCTGTAGCTACAGAACTTCTGTGTTTTAGTGAGCTGTAGAGAAAGATGAGAGAAGTTGATCTCCTGGTGTGTGCTAGGTTCTAGCTTCATTTGTTTAAACAAATGTATGCTCAGAAAATCTTGTTTTATCTTAAGCATGGAAAAAGAGTGGAGAAACTAAAGATAAACTGATTGGTTCAGGGTCTAACATGCCTCAAAGCAGTTTGTGACAATACAACTTTTAAGTTTGAATGTGGCATAAGTAGTGCAAATGTTTCTATTAGGACATGTATGTGGTACCCATACATGTACATTCTAAACACTCAAGAGAAAAGCTGCAAAAGGCAGGTGCTGGGTGGAGCTGAATGGATCAGGGAATTGGTAATAGGATCTGGAGCTTTATACTTCTAGGTCACTGGTTCAAGCCCAGTCTGGGTCAGTAGTGATTAAAAGGTTTTTCTGTTTTTTTATAGTGTAATGGCTCTTCAGTGGCCTCTGTAAAATGAGTTAGCAGTTTCTGCCTGGTTTCTAGTGGCAGAGTGTTGACACTGCACACACAGCAATGACATTAACACTAAACAGTCTCTGCAGAGGGTCAAAAATGGGCATGGAGACTCCTCTCTTATCATTAGGTACAACAACTACTGAGTGGGGGTGGGGGTTATACCTGTCTGCCCTGTAGATAGGGATTTTCCCCCTCCATTACCATTAGTCTGGGACCTGGTTCTATAATTTTTCAAGTTAGTTCCTTCCCACAGATAATGCGTTATTTTAAAATATCTAAGATTCCAATCCTCCAATAACGACTGTGCTCCCGTGCCCAGGCTGCAAATCATGCTCCATTCTAAGAACAAGAGGATCAAAGACAAAGATTTTCTTTTTCAGTTTGTTAATGCCAAAGCACACAGAAAAGGCTTAAGATGTCAGAAGGCTCACACTAGTGGTTTACACCAATGCACTCTGAAGTCAATGGGGTTGTGCCCGTGTAGAATTCATTGCAGGATCAAGGCCTTTGTCTTCTTTTGGTATCTGGTAAATACTTGTTAGTGTCTCAAAGGGCATTTCCTTGCCAGGAATATCCTGGAGAATCATAATGCCAAGTTGGGTCTCACAGCTAACAAAGGGTTGTCCATTAAGGCTTCTGGGAATTGTGGATTGTTAATAATTTGTCACGGTGGTGGTCTCCTTTGGACTGCTTTCAAACGCAATATGATGAAAGCTGTGTGGATGGTATAATTCTTAGTAAGTACTACTCTGCTATAACCTCTCGTTTAATCAATTCTTGTCCTGTAGTAGACATTTAAAAACAACAACAAAAAAAACAAAAAAAAAACCCTAGTGTCTGATCCAGATGGCTAGTACTACAGTTATCTGTTTCATCTAAGCAGGTATCGTATTTTATGGGCATCATTTAAACGTCTCCTGAAATTAATTTGCTTTGCAATAAATTGGTTACTTAAATATGATCACCACTCTGTACTTTAATCTGTGTTTATATGAACAAGAGGGATGGGTCATTACTGGAAGGAGATGTCCTCTCTGCAATGAATCTTATAGAAGAGAGGTTTAATTTGTCAAGGGTATTGTGAAGATATATTTTAAGAGACTTGAGCTCTTATTCATTTCTACTGTAAGTGCCACAGCTGTATCCTTTGCATACCAATATGCTGCTGGATTAAGTCAGTCACACGCTTACAGAATGCTACCCCAAAAAGTCTCAAAGCAGCCATTCAGTGTATGTGAATAAGCATGCATGTGGGTAAAGAGAGGTGTAGAAGAAAAGAAGACTTTGATGTTCATCCTTGAAGGTGGAAAGCATCTCCAAGTGAACCAAGAAAGTAAGTTGCATGGAACATTTGGTCCAAAATATTTTCATTTTCAATTGCAGAAACTGTAAGACATGCCTAGTTTGGGATGATAGCTGGGAAGATGCAGGTTGGAGTTGTGAATCCAGCAAGTTCTCTCCTATTCAGATCTTCTCTACCAGGCAGATGAAGATATGCAAAGCTATGTGTATGGTGTTTTGCCCTAGGTTTGCCCCATCTTCCTAGCAATAACAGCAGTAATCACAGCAGACCAGCGATTTCTAGCAAGTCCACATAGTTCATTGTAGATTTTCACTTGGCTTGTTTTTACAGTCATGCTGCTGATGTTGCATGAACAAATGACAATATAGATCTACATGAGAGGTTGTGTAGTTTCATTGCTGTCATCTGCTTGTAGATGCTTTTCAAAAGCTATTGCTTTTCTCTTCGTGGCCTCAGACAAGTGAATCTCCTTGAGTTATTATGGAAAGTATCAATATTGATGACAAGCTTGTTGGAACAATGTATTCAGGGTCATGGTGGATTCTCCATTGCTAGCAATTTTTAAATTAAGATTGGATGTTATTCTAAAAGATATGCTTTAAAAATTATTTTTGGGATGTTCTCTGGCCTGTTATACGAGTCAGACTAGGTGATCACAGTAGTCCCTTCTGGCATTGGAATCTGTGAGCAAATATTACCCTGTGAGAGTTAACTGAGGTGCAGTTAAGCGTCCTGTAGCTACAGTGCCTTTCGCTATGATCATATCAAACCTCACATACTAAGTAACATCAGTTTTTAAATGGGAGACCTTCAATGAGCACCTTATTACTGTGGATGGTACAATAAGTAGTATTCCTTGAGTGGTGCTAAATGGGACACAGTACTGCTGCAGTTGCCATCTTTTGGATGGAAGTAAAAATCTTGGTCTTGACCATTTGTTGTTGATACATGTCTCGTTGCACTTTTGAGAGTCTGAGCAAAATCCAGTTTGGATTGAGGTTCCAGCTCCCCTGGCATATTCTGTCCTCAACTGTTGCATTGTGTTACTGTGTGTTGTTAAATAACCACTCAGAGCTTCACCTTTGAGGTGGCTATATTTGTGTTGTGGGTAGGGTGACCATATGTCCCATTTTGGCCACGACAGTCCTCCTTTTTGGGGGGCAAAACTGGTCGTTAATCATCAGTTAGCAAGAACAAATGGGACAAATGCCCAGTTTTGCGCAAAAAAAAAAAGTTGGACGTGCCCCCTTAGGGGTGTGTGGAGGAACATTGTGCAGGGGGTGGCTTGGGTGAGCAGTGGTGCCATGGTGGGGATCCCTTGGGCCAGCCCCACTCAGGGGGGAGAGTGGATGGGGTGACCCTCAGGCCAGACCTGCTCGGGGGAGGGTCAGGAGGGCTGGGAAGGGCAATTCCTTGGGCCAGCCCCGCATGGCGTCTCGTTTCCACTTTTGGACGTATAGTCACCCTAGTGGTGGGTGAAGTGAGCCCTACCCAATAGCACAAGGGTGTTGTAATGCTTAATTAATGTTTTGAGCTCATTGCCTGGGTGGTGCTGTAGAGCTGTGTATGTTGACTTTTGTTATATAGCACAGCAGATCAATGGCAGAGATATGTGTAGAACCTAGGAGTCTAGAATTCAAGTCTTTTCTGTAACAGTGAGAGAATGTTCTCTCCCTATCAATATAAACCCCTAGTATAATTTTAAATGGATGCATTTCTGTGTCTCTTGTCAGGAGTGGTACATTTTGCGCCCACAGTTTATCAAGTTTCACATCTCAAGACTGTGCCTGGTGCCACTCCTGACAGAGAAAGGGAAGCACATCCATTAAGAGCTTCTTTTTCATTGTGATAATGTTAGACACTCTGGTTTTGTTAACGTTTTAAGGTGGGTTCCAGGGCATTAGGAGAAGTACACCAAAAGTGACACTGAAGTATGTGTATCAAACTGCTTGAGCCTACTCATTTACATCCTGGTCTGCAAAGCATCCCTATTCAGGCAAGTACATACTTAACTTAGGTCACTTGAAGTCAATGGGCAGCAAGCATGTGCTGAAGTGCATTCCCAAATTAGGGTCTCATTCAGTGATACTTTAGTGCTTCTAAAGAGAAGTCTGTAGTTCAAGTTATTAGTAATAATACAATCCCTTCAATAAGGCATTCCCAAAGGTTGATCATTTGTGTTAGTTATGGGAGTATTACATTTTTCTAGTTACAAGCATTTGTTTCATTTGCTTTTAATTCATAATGTCTGTCTGAAAATTAATTTTTCCCATGGACTATCTCCTTTCCCCTTGTGGGAAACACTTTCTTTTCTGTATGTTTTGGAGCTTTAAGTTGGTTTTCTGCTATTATGCCTTATGACTAAACGCCTTATGGGTGCACTAGCATACCAGCTGATGTATTTACTGTACTTTGTAAAGCACAGCAGTTCTAGTTGGCATGCTATAAGTCTTAGGTACCAAAATGTCTACCCAAATGTTCATAGCCTTACTGATTAACAAATAGCATCTGCTCTACATGTATATAGTCACCTTCACCCTGTGTTTTAAGTCATAGATTCCTTTAACAATTCTCATAGCATGAGGTTTGATCTAATATTTCACTGTACTTAGATTCTAATCACTTGACTCAACAAATTAGGAGGAACATTAAGCCTGTACAACTGCTTCATTGGGAGTTGAATGCTGTTCCAAATTCTCCAGATTACTTTTAACTTTTATTTCTCTTTCTTGAGGTTTCACTGTGAGCTGCTTTGTGTCCAAAACCTGTGAAGAGCTTCAAAAGATTTCTTGCTACTGGAAAATGAGAGTATTCTCCATCTCCAATACTTCTTTGTACTACACAGCCTCTCCCCTGTTCAGCCCTGCTGAGTCTGCTTCCCTCTCATTCTGAGGGAAGTTTCCATAGGCTTAATTCAAATTCTCCATGCCCCTGTAGCTATTGAACTATAAGTCCTACATGGTAACTTTTATGAACGTGGCAATCTTATGAGTCTAAAATCAAAATATTCGTTACCTCAGAGCTGTTGGGTGGACATGTTATGTGCTTTATTTCTACCCAGTCCCTTGTATATTTATGGTGGTTCTTAGCTATGTTTAGTTTATATGATTGACTTCTTTTAATGTAAACAAAAAGTGTTTAGAAAGAAAATGTTCCGAAGTGGGCCACATGCTTTCCTCTTGCATGGTATTTTTGTTTGTTTACCCAGCATACTGTGTCAGTGGAACTGTGGTATTTAAAGAAAATATACATTATAAACTCCAGAGAATATTGATTTACGCAGCAATGTTAATGCTTAACAAATGGTCTTCTTGATCACAAGTAAACAGGGACTGAGGAATTTTAGAAGTCTGTTTTAATTTTGTACTTTCTTTAAAATTGAAAAATCTATATAATAGTATGGCTCTTTGTTCCGTGTTGCTGTATAATTTTTTGAGTGCGAGAGCTGAAGAGCAGTGACTCAGTCTGGGGACTCAATTGTGAATTCCAGAATATCTTCAGTTTTGCCCACACAAATCATGAAGAGAATTTGAGTTGCCCAGCTTATATAGCTGTTATCTATATTCACATGGCTAAATCACCATGCTCCACTTTGAAAATTCACCTTTATATCTTCCACATAGCTGAGAATAATTGACTAATCCTAGTTCATGATAAGTAGTTCTAAATGGCCTACAGTGGTTTTGGGTTACACAGATGCCTTAAACACTGAGATCTGGTAAGGGTATAGCATGGGTTGCTAGCTATCATAACTATACTAAATCAGTGGTATCATTTTAGTATTGCTTAGGACTCTGCTGTGGCTTTTAAAGTAAGCAAAGTGTTGCCAGAGAGGTGCCGAACCTGATTGGCAGCTGCATTTGGCTTGTGGACTGCTCCAGGCAGACTATTCTAGGGACCCTGCTTAAGAGACTCTTACAGGTCCTGTCTGGAGATTCAGGGCTGGTTACACTGAAGAGTTGCAGCGCTGGTGGTGGGTTTACAGCGCTGCAACTTAGTAACTGTCCACACCTGCAAGGCACATCCAGCGCTGCAACTCCCTGGCTGCAGCGCTGGCTGTACACCTGGTCTGCTTGGGGTGTAAGGATTGCAGTGCTGGTGACGCAGCACTGCTTGTCAAGTGTGGCCACCAAAAGCGCTGTTATTGGCCTCCAGGGTATTAGGAGGTATCCCAGAATTCCTGTCCACAACAAACCGGAAGAATGGCTGAACTCCGAGCTCCCGAGCTCCCCGGAGCTACTTATCTAAAAAACAAACACAGCTGCTCTTTGCTCCAGCGAGCGAGCGGAGGCAGGGGAATTGCTTTGGAATGTTCACAGCTGTTTGCTTGAGGAGAGAGGGGAGTCCGTGTTGAGCCGCTGCTTATGTGGTCTGAAGGCTATTTAGGAGTGCATAATTTGCATTTAGTGAATAAGAGAGGGGTGGGGTCAAAACTTTTAAAATGATTGAAGGTAGGTGCTGTGTATGTTCCAGTCCTTAGAACTTGCAAAGCAGGGAGCTGAGAACAGTGTCAGCTCCAAAAATCCACTCTCTATGTCTCCCTTACGCTCCCTGTCACACTCCACCCCACCCCCCTGTTTTGAAAAGCACGTTGCAGCCACTTGAATGCTGAGATAGCTGCCCACAATGCACCACTCCCAACAGCGCTGCAAATGCTGCAAATGTAGCCACACTGCAGCGCTGGTAGCTGTCAGTGTGGCCACACTGCAGCGCTTTCCCTACACAGCTGTACGAAGACAGCTGTAACTCCCAGCGCTTTACAACTGTAAGTGTAGCCATACCCTCAGTATGCACTTCCCTCGAATGCCCACTGATGCACAGGAGGGAAAGGCTTTAGCCATGCTTTGGCTGTTCTTCAAAGATGTGTAGCACTTTTTTATTTCTCCCCCAGGTCTTGCACTCAAGGAGCGGGCACAGGGAGCTTGGTTCCCAATAAACAAATGCACCAAAGAGGGGAAAGATACCCAGTACTTTCTAGCCCACCTCTTGAATAATCATGACAGCCAGGATATGGCCTTTGATGTTTTATGGTCTTCTAAGATACAGCGTTCTAGCTCCTTAATTAAAGTGGCTGTGCTTGTATTAGTCATGTGGAATGCACATCTTGGATTGTTGAATCCAGTCCCCTGAATCTATCAGGAAGGACCCTACACTCCTTAGAAGTGTATAAAACACTTAGAAGACCATAAAACACGATTATTCAAGAGGTGGGCTAGAAAGTACTGGGTATCTTTCCTCCTCTTTGGTGCATTTGTTTATTGGGAACCAAGCTCCCTGTGCCTGCTCCTTGAGTGCAAGATTAGAAAGGCAAAGGCACAAAATGAACTCAAACTAGCTATGGGAATAAAGGGAAACAAGAAGACTTTTTATCAATACATTAGAAGCAAGAGGAAGACCAAGGACAGGGTAGGCCCACTGCTCAGTAAGGAGGGGGAAACAGTAACGAGAGACTTGGAAATGGCAGAGATGCTTAATGGCTTCTTTGTTTCGGTCTTCACTGAGAAGTCTGAAGGAATGTCTAATATAGTGAATGCTTACAGGAAGAGGGTAAGTTTAGAAGATAAAATAAAAATAAAAAAAGAGCAAGTAAAAAATCACTTAGAAAAGTTAGATGCCTGCAAGTCACCAGAACCTGATGAAATGCATCCTAGAATACTCAAGGAGTTAATAGAGGAGGTATCTGAGCCTCTAGCTATTATCTTTGCGAAATCATGGGAGACGGGGGAGATTCTAGAAGACTGGAAGGGGGCAAATATAGTGCCCATCTATAAAAAGGGAAATAAAAACAACCCAGGAAACTACAGACCAGTTAGTTTAACTTCTGTGCCAGGGAAGATAATGGAGCAGGTAATTAAAGAAATCATCTGCAAACACTTGGAAGGTGGTAAGGTGATAGGGAATAGCCAGCATGGATTTGTAAAGAACAAATCGTGTCAAACTAATCTGATAGCGTTCTTTGAAAGGATAACGAGCCTTGTGGATAAGGCAGAAGCAGTGGATGTGATATACCTAGACTTTAGTAAGGCATTTGATACGGTCTCGCATGATATTCTTATAGATAAACTAGGAAAGTACAATTTAGATGGGGCTGCTATAAGGTGGGTGCATAACTGGCTGGATAACCGTACTCAGAGAGTAGTTGTTAATGGCTCCCAATCCTGCTGGAAAGGTATAACAAGTGGGGTTCAGCAGGGGTCTGTTTTGGGACCGGTTCTGTTCAATATCTTCATCAACGATTTAGATGTTGGCATAGAAAGTACGCTTATTAAGTTTGCGGACGATACCAAACTGGGAGGGATTGCAACTGCTTTGGAGGACAGGGTCAAAATTCAAAATGATCTGGACAAATTGGAGAAATGGTCTGAGGTAAACAGGATGAAGTTCAATAAAGATAAATGCAAAGTGCTCCACTTAGGAAGGAACAATCAGTTTCACACATACAGAATGGGAAGTGACTGTCTAGGAAGGAGTATGGCAGAAAGAGATCTAGGGGTCATAGTAGACCACAAGTTTAATATGAGTCGTCAGTGTGATACTGTTGCAAAAAAACCAAACATGATTCTGGGATGCATTAACAGGTGTGTTGTAAACAAGACACAAGAAGTCATTCTTCCGCTTTACTCTGCACTGGTCAGGCCTCAACTGGAGTATTGTGTCCAGTTCTGGGCACCACATTTCAAGAAAGATGTGGAAAAATTGGAGAGGGTCCAGAGAAGAGCAACAAGAATGATTAAAGGTCTTGAGAACATGACCTGTGAAGGAAGGCTGAAGGAATTGGGTTTGTTTAGTTTGGAAAAGAGAAGACTGAGAGGGGACATGATAGCAGTTTTCAGGTATCTAAAAGGGTGTCATCAGGAGGAGGGAAAAAACTTGTTCACCTTAGCCTCCAATGATAGAACAAGAAGCAATGGGCTTAAACTGCAGCAAGGGAGATTTAGGTTGGACATTAGGAAAAAGTTCCTAACTGTCAGGGTAGTTAAACACTGGAATAGATTGCCTAGAGAAGTTGTGGAATCTCCATCTCTGGAGATATTTAAGAGTAGGTTAGATTAATGGCTATTGGGGATGGTCTAGACAATATTTGGTCCTGCCATGAGGGCAGGGGACTGGACTCGATGACCTCTCGAGGTCCCTTCCAGTCCTGGAGTCTATGAGTCTTACTCCCGCAGTTTATCTAACATTTCCTTCAACACTTCCAGAGATACAACTACTTCATAAGTGTTAGTTGGCAGAATGTCAGTGGTAGGTAAATCCTGTCTTAGACAAAACATAGCCTCTGATACACATCACATACGCAACCCAGTAAAGTTTTGCAGAGGTTCAGAGGTGAAATCTTGGCCTCATTGAAGTCACTGGAAAACCTTATATTGACTTCATTGGGATCAGGTTTTTGCCCTAGATGTCTTATTTGCTAAATGTGTTGAGATTAGTCCATAACTTACGTGGAGCAGGGATTGCTAATGAAGGAGGTGCATTTAGAAGTTGTACCATTTTCACAGAGACCTTTGGAGGCCTGAACTACTCATGTTTTGTCATGACCAGTGTGATGTGTGCCCCAGTTGAGGATCATCTTCTCATATCTTTTCCATAGCATCTTGTCTTTTGTCATAGTTACTACTTCCACTTTATAGAACAGATTGGGGGTAGAGTGGGGGAAGTACTCCTGGAATATGAATCCTCACTATCCCCTGTGAGGGAGGTAAGCATGCTTAGATTGGAAGCTCTTTGGAGCAGGGACTATATTTTCGTTCTGTGTTTGTGCTGTGTTGATTACAGATTGCTCTCGCCCCTTGCTCCACCGATATGGCCACCAGGTGCCCGTTATCTACCGGGTAATGAGCGTTGGAATAGGGCGGAGGTTCGATCACTGGATGCCCCGGGGGGGGGTGACAAGTGCCCAAGGGCAGTGACGGGGATAACGCAAGCAATCAGGCGTAGTGTTAAAAATTAAGGATTTATTAAAGGAGTCACAGATAAGGATAAGGGATAACACAATTAGTTACAGCTTGGGCTTACAATATAATACTAGAACAAATAACACAAACACTACAATTACAAATAGAAGTTGGCCCTGGTATTTTTCTAAGTCCCAGTAATTATTCAGGTCGTCCCAGGGGTTAATAAAAGTGATATTGGTGCTGTTAATACTCATAAATGCAGCAACTAATCTTAGTAGACACAAATTGCTAGGCTCAACTGGTCCCCCTTGCGTTCAAGGTTTCCTGGTCAACGGGTTTCCCCTAGCAGGAGCCTTGGGGCGGCTGGAACCAGTCTCTGCCTCTTATCTAACAATACAGATATACAGATATCCTTAACAACTAATTATACTTACACATACAAACCACAAAAGTTTCATTACGGCCGGCAAGCAGTCAGGCTCTGGGGAATGCGTGAGCCAGGAGAGAGCCAGGTTGATCAATCCTGGATACGGTTCGACGGGAATTCGAGTTCTCTCTCCCCCCGTCCCCAGGAGGGGGTCAGGAATATATAGCGAATTTTTCGTCATAATTTGTGATAAGCCAATTGTGGGGTCGCGAGTGGCTTATGCCCATACAAGGGAGGCAGTCGGGCCCCTACATCCTTACCCAGGTAGCAACCGTCGTGAGGGGAACTTCGTCCCTTCAGACCGGCTGACCACAAGGCTGCTTTTCCTGTTACAAGTTCTGCTTTCCAAGCAGCTACATGATCAGTGGCAGCTATGGGGGCTGGGGGAAAAATCCGTTGGGGGTGGAGGCCGGGGCACTAGCTGCCTGGCCCTAGGGCCCAACTTGGGGGTCCAACATGCCCCCATGCTCCGGCCGACAACACCCAACGTACCTAAACCTCAGTGTCCGAGTCAGCGTCCGCTCCTACGAGCGGATGCGTCTCAGTGGCCGAGGCAATAAGGGCACTTCCCACCATCCGCCGAACACAGGCCTTAACAAAAGCACACCCGAGGCAGAGGAGGCAGAGGCCCACCACGAGCGACACCAAAAGGGACTGAAAATAAGCCTTATAGGCACCAAGGCCCAGCCACTCCAGCCATGACCAGAAGCGGAAGGTCTCTCTGGACTCACGCACAGCAGTTCCCAAGGCCTGAAGGTCATCAATCACTTCACTTAAGTTTCCAGAGATAGAAGAAAGAGAGATACAGCACTTATCTTTAAACTGCGGATACATAGATATGAGGGTTTCACAAAAATCTCGTGATTGTAACAAAAATTGTATCATTAAGCGATTTTGAAAAGAATACTCTGCTAATTCATCTAACCGCTGATTAACTAAGCTGAAGCCCCGTGCAGTGGTGTTAGCTAGCGTTTCAATAGCCAATGATTGGAATAATACTTGCTCACGCAATAACATATATCCCACGGGGTTGAATAAAACCGCTGAAGATACTACAGAGGATAACGCACCCTTTGCCCTCTCCCACCATCCCCAAGAACGTCGAACCCGCCCGGCCGAACTGGGCTGCCGGGTCTTGACATAAAGACCACCCCCTTTTATTAGGATAGACCCGATGGTACATATACCTTTGGGATTGGGGGGGAGTGCTGCAAAGGCCGTCTCGCCACATAGCCAAAAGTGACCGGGTCTTATCTTATTTAAAACCCAACTAAAATAAAAATAGGTGTGCCTAAGAGGGTTAAAGAAGTCACTAAAGGGTGGGTCCATGACATTTATTTCCACGACAGTTTTATTGGTTATCGGCAGGGGGGTGTCCCGATTCATAACAGCGTTGCCGTGGGATACGTTGTCATAGATAAGGGTTTGGGAACAGTTTGGATACGTGCCTACCCAGTAGGGTGAGTTTGACCGGCCTCGTCGTCCCTTATTGCCATAAAACACCCAACAGTGGGACGCCATGGGTCTCTGTCCGGGTGACAAGGGGAGTGGGCCTAGATAACGTGCCGAAGTTTTATTAAAAATAGGAAAGACACGGGGGGAGATGGGGTTAAAATAATCATTTATACAACCTGTCCACTGCACGATAGGGAGCCACTGAGCAAAGGAGGAAGAACAATTAAGGGGACTATTAATACTACTAAAGTTAAACACTAATGGCAATAAATCAAACAAAGGCCTATTTACAGACAGCCTATTGGAACATGCAAGACAGTTGTCAGGTGTCAGTGAGGATAAGTCGATGTTTCCTCCCAGGACTTCTTGGATCCAATAGGCCGCGAACATAAGCTTATGGGCGTTCTCATCTACAGGATACGGCTGTCCTAGGTTCCGCGGATCGGGGCCCTTCTGGTTGTCGTCCCGTTTTCCTGCTGCCATTGCGAGCTGCAAGACAAACAGAAGGCGGCCTTATTGGCCCCCGTTAGTTCGTTCCTGACTCGGAACGCTTGCTTATCCAGTTATGATGGACCAAGGTGTGGGTGCCCCGGGCATCCACAATCGTGTAGGTATTAGGATATTTACCTATACTTACAATTTGTGCAGCGTAGGGTTCTCGGTGACCTGAGGCCTGTGGCTCAGCCACCCAGACTAGTTGGTCAGGCTGATATACGGGTGTCCAGGGGCCTCTAGGTCTGGGGCTGATTTCAGGCCAACGAGAATAGTTTGCATTGAGAGAGATTAAAACCTGTGGTAATAGTGCACTCCAACCCTTATAGTCAGCATTGGGATTAACTGAACGAATCATGGTTTTTAGAACCCCGATTTTCCGCTCTACAACACCATTACTTTCGGGGTGATACTTTAAGTGAATATGGAGGGAAGCCCCCCATCCCAGCACTAATGCTTCAAAACGTTTGCTGGTAAACGGGGGTCCTCCATCTGCTTGAACTTCGGAGGGCACACCCCATGCTGCGGCTACCTGTTGCAGTGCCCCAGCCACAGCCGCAGCCGTGGTGGTATTTAGAGGGATACAGTGAGTTTGACGGGAGCCCAAATCTACCACTACCAGAGCCTTTGGGTGGCGACGGGCTCCAGGCAGGGGTCCCATTAAATCTATTTGCCACACCGCGCCAGGAGGGAAATACTCCGCAGCGTACGCCCACCGCTCATAACGTGGGCGGTTTTGGGACTTGATTTGTGCACACTTAAGGCAGGACTGCACGATTCTTTCACAGTCCTGCCGCCGTACCTCAGGTTTTCCCTGAGCACCTAGGGCTAACTGATTATATAGGCGGCCGCTAGGCAAATGCCCCCAATCCTCATGAAGCCATTGGAGGAATGGGTCGGTGTTAAGCTGGGGCTGCTGCCCCAGGCACACTTGGGGTGCTTGAATTTCCCTCATTTTGTGATCCAATTCAGAGTGGAGGGGGTTAGAGTCAGGACGATGTGATGGGCAATGGGTTATAAACCAGGGCCGGGAGAACTTACGTATGAGGTCAAAAATAGTCTCCCACAGGGGCATAAACGCTGTGGGGTTAGCCTCTCCCGTGAGGATGCTGAGACAAAATTGTGAGTCTATACCCAATACAACCTGATCAGAAACAAAATGGGCCTGGGTAACATGCTGGGCAGCGAGAAGGACCCCATGAACTTCGCTCTGCTGGGCCGATGAACCCGGGGGAAGGAGATCAACCTGAAAGTGGTCGCATTTAGCACAGAGGACTCCTGCCCGGGGGGTCGGGGAAGTGCCCCCGTCGGACACAATCCAGGGGTCATATTTTGTTTCTATACACAAGGGCTCCGAGGCTGCTGGGAATCGGACATCGTTTGGCAGCGATTTAAGCGTCCATTCCCGCCACGTGATTTCCCCCAAATAACACAGCTGTTGCCAAGTTAGGCTGGTCCCGTGAAAACTGGGGGGGGGCAGGCGCGTGAGCCAAGGAATAAGGTGTACCTCGGGGCCTATCAGGGTCCCTTTACTAGATAGCGGGGCCCAAATGCGTGCCTCGCCTGCGGCTAGTAACATAAGTCCTATGGGTCCATATCGATACTGAGGACCCTTGAGCCGTCGGGCCCAGTTATAAACCGGTTGCCCATCTTGTGATACCGAGTACCCATAGTGATGTTGTGTAAAGAAAAGGGTAATGGTAAAAGGTGAATCCCTTTTATATCGCGCTAGCCGTGGGTTGGAGGCAAACCAGGTGGCTATGTGTTCCAAGCTTTTTTGGGCCTCAGGACTCCATATTTCCCGTTTCCGTTTGGACGAGAGGGGTTCCTGGATCGTTTCCAGGTCTACAAGGTGTTTATCTGGGATGAAGTGTCGGTGATAATTAATCAGGCCTAAAAGTCTCTGCAGTTGCTTTTTATTCTCGGGTGGGTCTTTAACCCAAGGGTCTAAAATTCCCGAGGTGGGTTGGCCACAGTTATAAGGGTCATAATGTTGGCCTAAGAAGGAGAAGCTTTGAGAGGGCACGAGGTGGCTTTTTGCCTCATTAATTCGCCACCCATTGGCCTTTAGTTCGGCTACCACGGTATTAGTTACGTGTTGGACTATGTGTTCGTTGGGTCCAATTATAATTATGTCGTCCACATAGGCCAAAATGGTGGTGCCCCCAGTGGCTTCTACCCCCTTTAAGGTTTTTGCAAGAGCGGACGTGGCCAAGGTGGGGGAATTACAGAATCCTTGAGGGCACACCTTCCACTGGTACTGTGCGCCCTGAAAAGCGAAATTTAGGATTTGGGGTTTGTCCTCCAATGGGATTTGATAGAACATATCCTTTAAATCTAGGGTGCAGGCCCACCTTCCACTGGCATCGCTTAGCTGTTGCCGTATTTCTGGAATGGTGGCTGGGCCTGCAAATGGGAGGTGTCGGACTCGGCTATTTGCCTGCCTATAGTCAATTACCAATCGAAATTCAGAGGGGTTGCCGGGCTTGGGGATACCCCAGCCGGGAGATAGATAGTTTGACGCGATCGCCTGTGATATCCGTCCCTCCTTTAACAACTGGGCGAGCAGTTGCTTAATGAGGGGGATGCCTTCAGGCTTCGTGGGAATGGGGGAAAATTTCCATGAACTGTCATTAACAAGCTCGGGGCAATAAGGGGGGGGGGCTTCGGGCGACAGGGTGACAGGCAGAGCCTGACAGACTTGTTTTTGTAATCGCAGTCGTTTTATATCCCCAACCCCCAGCAAATTTGTTCCCCCCAACAAAGCCTTAACTTTTCGCTTATACCCCTTATGAATCAGAATAAAGGTGACTACAGGCTTTTCTTCAATACTGTTAAGACCCTGAATAAACATAGTAGAACTTGTGGGTACATGGGGTACATCGGATTTTATAACGGAGATTTGAGCTCCGGTGTCCAACAAAAAAGATACAGGGGTATAAGGGGGTTTGGGACCGGCTACCAATAGGGTGTGATATGGTCGATCATCCCAAGTCTCTGTGGAGGCCGGGGCGCACCCGGCCTCTACTCGTTTTTTGTTCTCAAATAGTCGTCCCAGTCCCTCCATCCTAACTGTCTCCCCAAATCTAGCTGCTGGGTATCAGACATTTTCCGCAGTGCCTCCTTGGGGATCCCCTTATGTAACAGGAACCCAAAAAGTGCTCTTTCAGCCTTAGTTCGTTCAGGGTGTTTAGACTGACCCTTGTTAACAGGGCTCTCAGCTGGAAGGGCTGAAATGGGGTCCTTCGAGGCTGGTGGCATTCGAAGCCGGGACATGACTTCATATAAGGTAATAAGGGGTTGCCCAACCCAACCATGGAGCAGCAGGGTCCCCCCTGTGTCAATCGGTGGGGCGCCTTCTACGGCCATGTCCACTGCGTCCCGGTTGACCGGAATTTGAGTGGGGTCTGCGACAAAAATAAAGGGGAAGCCCGACTGGAGCTGTTGCGGGTTTAAATTTAACGGCGTCGCTTGTGGGTCCCACGTTAAGATGGACGCTCCGGCAATGGCCCATATAACTTCGTGGGGGGTGTTTATGCTGCCAGGGGGAATATACATGCCCTTAAAACTTCCCTTCATTGTTAGGGCGGCCGCGGCTGGTATAGTAAGCGGCCAGACCCCATTTCCTAAGAGGTGATGACCCGGGAACCCCGACGACCAATTAGACGTTTTGGCCAGAACAGCGGCCTCCTCCTTATCCACTACCTCCGCCCCATAATCCAGAGCCAGACGACCCAGCCATATTAGGGGTGCCTCGCCCTCCCTGCGCCTCGTGTCTGCTAAGAATTCCTTCAACTCCGCCTTAGTGCGAGTTCGAAGCTCGGTGGTCGTAACCGTCTGGCCTGTATTAGAATCCAACTTACTTTTGGTGAGAACAACGGGCATTGCCTCTATCTGCCCCTCCTTCTCAGGCGCAGGTGGGGCTGAGGGGAGTGCGGGGTAAATTAAAGGGGAAGGGGGGTCTTCATAGGGGGGTGGGCTTTTACTAGTCTGACTCCCGTCCTCCTGCTCTTTTTCACTTATCTCACATTCTGCGCTGTCAGTGCTGTTAGCAGCGGCTTGTTTAGCAGCAAACATAGTGCTTCCATGAAGGACCGCGCAGAGGTCCAGCGCCTTATTCAGTGCGCTGAACAAGACCGTGGACACGTCCTCTGACTTATACTCGTCTGGTCTAAGTTTCTTTGTTCGCCTGGTCTGTTCTAATTCCTGCACTAACTGGGCTAGCAACCCATGGGCAGGATCACCCGGCTGTACCCGGGGCGGGGGTATGAGTTTGGAAACGGTGGCCCCGGATCTTTTTATGATACGGCTACACTCCTTCCAAATGCCCAACGGTGTCTCGGTCCGACTAGTCTCCGCAACCCCCGTGCACTGGGGCTGCAGGGAGCTAGCGGCCGGCTGACATTTAAAGGTGGGATGGCAATGGAGGAGACATCCTACGGCGGGCAGGGTTAATGAGGTCGTATAGCTTTTTGACCCTGACCCTGACTCTATAATACAAACCCAGTCTAGGGTGGGCTTCGCAGACTGTCTGCTGGCCACTTGGTGAAATTGCAGGTGTTGAAATTGCTCGAGCTCAGATTGCTCACGGTCCCCACTACACCACGGGCACTGACCCTCCCGAAGGCATCCTGTTCGTGACGCCATGTTGATTACAGATTGCTCTCGCCCCTTGCTCCACCGATATGGCCACCAGGTGCCCGTTATCTACCGGGTAATGAGCGTTGGAATAGGGCGGAGGTTCGATCACTGGATGCCCCGGGGGGGGGTGACAAGTGCCCAAGGGCAGTGACGGGGATAACGCAAGCAATCAGGCGTAGTGTTAAAAATTAAGGATTTATTAAAGGAGTCACAGATAAGGATAAGGGATAACACAATTAGTTACAGCTTGGGCTTACAATATAATACTAGAACAAATAACACAAACACTACAATTACAAATAGAAGTTGGCCCTGGTATTTTTCTAAGTCCCAGTAATTATTCAGGTCGTCCCAGGGGTTAATAAAAGTGATATTGGTGCTGTTAATACTCATAAATGCAGCAACTAATCTTAGTAGACACAAATTGCTAGGCTCAACTGGTCCCCCTTGCGTTCAAGGTTTCCTGGTCAACGGGTTTCCCCTAGCAGGAGCCTTGGGGCGGCTGGAACCAGTCTCTGCCTCTTATCTAACAATACAGATATACAGATATCCTTAACAACTAATTATACTTACACATACAAACCACAAAAGTTTCATTACG
Organism: Gopherus flavomarginatus; assembly: GCF_025201925.1. NCBI lineage: Eukaryota > Metazoa > Chordata > Testudines > Testudinidae > Gopherus > Gopherus flavomarginatus. The sequence continues at coordinate 74,151,458 of NC_066621.1, read as the reverse complement.
GCCGGCAAGCAGTCAGGCTCTGGGGAATGCGTGAGCCAGGAGAGAGCCAGGTTGATCAATCCTGGATACGGTTCGACGGGAATTCGAGTTCTCTCTCCCCCCGTCCCCAGGAGGGGGTCAGGAATATATAGCGAATTTTTCGTCATAATTTGTGATAAGCCAATTGTGGGGTCGCGAGTGGCTTATGCCCATACAAGGGAGGCAGTCGGGCCCCTACATCCTTACCCAGGTAGCAACCGTCGTGAGGGGAACTTCGTCCCTTCAGACCGGCTGACCACAAGGCTGCTTTTCCTGTTACAAGTTCTGCTTTCCAAGCAGCTACATGATCAGTGGCAGCTATGGGGGCTGGGGGAAAAATCCGTTGGGGGTGGAGGCCGGGGCACTAGCTGCCTGGCCCTAGGGCCCAACTTGGGGGTCCAACATGCTGCACCTAGTAAAATTGGGTCCTGGTCTCTGATTGGGGCTCCCAGATGCTATGATGATACAAATAATAAATTATTATTCTGTTCAATTTACAGATGGGGAAACCAAGGCAGAGAAATGTTAAGTGACTTGTCCAAGGAAATACAGGAAATCTGTAGCAGATCTGAGTATTTGTTATTTGTCACATTCTGCTATAACTCTTAAACGACTCCATCCCCTATGGAATATAATATACCTTATATCCAGCTTGAAAAGTTATAGATAATGACATTTGAGAGCTAATATTTGAAAACTTACATGTCTGTGGCTGTCTGACCGCATTTTAGCTGTCATCCAGGTTTGAACATGGAACCTAGAGAGCTAAAAGCATGAGCTTCTACTTGAATAAAGGAACGAAAGATGGAGTTTTCCAAAGCACCTAGTTGGCAGGTGTAGCAGAATTATTTGCATCTTACGTGGGCCAGCCACTAGAGGAGAATAGACACACTTACTTCTAGTATGAGTCACGTGCATTTTCTGTGTAAGAACTGATGTCATCCCAAGCACATAAAATAAAGTGTTTCCCCATATGCCCTACCTTGCCTTGCCAGTCACTCTGAAAAACTGCAGGCAGGTTGAGGCTGTAATGCCATGAGTCAGTTTAATCGTGATGCAAATAATAATATACTGTGCTTCTACAGCACCAAAAGAAAGTCTTACCTACCTCACAGTGGATGTTGTGAAAAGTGCTGAAATACAGCCACTTCTGTGGTAGAATCTAGCAGCTGTCTTCAAGGCATAAAGCAATACTACATCATGTGAGAGGATGTGAAGAACAAATTCAAACTGCCCCCAGTATAGGCATAGGTACATTGCGTGACTTGGAGTCTTCTCTTGCTTTCACAGAAAATGGCAAATGAGAAGTGCCTAATGGTCAGGATATCACTTTTGCATCCTCTTCAAAGGTCAGCTATATGTGAAGACAGTGGATTAGTGCCAACTCACTCACTAAGCCACCACCATCACTTCCTGCAGCACATAGGCATCCCACAGAGCTCTCCCACCCAAGTAATATTTCAGCTGGGCACTGCTTCCTTTAAGATCTGACAGAATCATAGCCTGATATGGTATGGTTTACATGAGAAGTTGCTGTTTAATTAGTGAACCGTAGAGCAGGCCAAGAGTTTGTGGTTAACAAAAAGATAAATTAACCAGGGTGCAATGCAGTGACACTCCATAAGGGTACCCTGGGTTGTAAGGCAGCTCATCACTACCTGTCTGTAGCAATGTCTTCAATGGAGCTAAGATTTTACTCCAGGTTTATAGCACCAACATTTTTGTAAATGTGTTAGAGATTCAAGATAGTTACACTCTGTTGTTTTTAAATGTGCGGGCATCCTTGAGAGTGGAGCATTTGGAGCAATATAAAGAAGTAGCAGAGGAATTTGGCTCTTTGTAAGGGAGAGTGATCAAGTGGGAAGCTCAGGTAGTAGAGCAGAGAGAGGAATGTGGGTATATTTGATGTCTTGTCTTTGCAAAGCTTTATATACTGCATATTGGCCTTGCCGTATTGCAACTCTCCTGCACGTGCTGTGTGCCCAGAGTGTTTTGTGTTATGCTTTGGGAGGTAAGATGAGTGCTGAGAAGCACTAACTCCTTATGCCGCTTGTGAGATATGGTGCTAGAGCAAAGCGCTCAGAGCAGTGACTTTGAAACACAAAACTAATATTTTTTTCAGATAACTTTATTTTCTTTGTGTTTCTTAGGCTCCTATCTACGGAATCTGTCTTCTATCCTAGTGTTTTTGTAACATTGTAATGTTTGTTGCTGTTCAGTTCTTTAGATATGGGTTGTTCATCTCTTCCCCACCTCCCTCCCACCCCCGTTTTAATTTCTGCTAGCACCTTAACAAATGATGTCTTTGTTTGGCTTTACATCTGCAAATGTTAACATATCCTTATCACATGGGAAATGTTGGTTTAGCATGTGTCCATCTGCCCATCTGTATATTTCAAGCCAGCAGTTTTGCTGTATGAGTAGGTTTCTCTTTCAAAGTATGCTAAATAGACCCATGCTGATTTTCACAGTAGGTCAGCCTGCAGCTTGCATGTATGAAAGCATTAGATTAGCAACTAAAGATGGTCAACCAGCAAGATGTAGGTTTGCAGATTCATACAGTATTTATGCTGTTAATTGACATGGAAGACAAATCCACATAAGCCAAATTTGCCTTTAACAAAGATGAATTGTCAGTCTCTAAAACTAATTGCAGTTTGCCAACCACGAGAATGAAGAATTAAAATGTATCAACCCAGCTGTACTAAGAAGAGATCTAAAAATACAAATATCCGCTAGAATTATTATAGTTACTTGCATCATCTACACAGTATAAAATTATATAAATAAATGGCTTTGTATAATTTATGGCGATGTCTGCTTTAAGCTTCTAAGTATTGATTAACACATTTCAGAGTCTGCTGTATGCAGAAATTTCTTAAACAGAATAGAATTTAAATAGTTTAATAAGAGAAGTTGTCATTGATCAGTCCAGTTACATTTATAGAACAACTATGTCCGTGTAGGTATTGATAGAATGTGATGAAGCTCTTAAAGGTGCTTCATAGCCCAGTAAATAGGTATACTTTGATGAAGACTTATTTTCGCACAATCTTGCAAATTCCAAGTAAAATTGTCATAATGGTATTATTATAAGCTTCTTTCACAGAATATGTTAGTGGAAGGGAAATATAAGATAACCAATGAGGAAAGGTTGTTAAAGATTCAGCCATCAGGTTGAAAACAATTAAGTACCAAATCGCTAACATATGTAGAGATGAGCAAATAATAGAAAAAGTACATTTTATATATAATCTCTACTGCAGTACAGGAAAATGGAACCTGTTTTCTTTACACAGAACAGTACAACAAGCCAACAGAGGCTACATTAAATATTATTGCTGATGATGTTGTTAGGGCTGGATTCCAGGAGAAGGCCTATGGACAAAGGACCTTGAGCTGGAGATTGCTGCTTTGTGTCACTTAATGTTAGAAAAATCATGCATTTTTATATTTAAAAATAAATAATTGTTCTCTGTGAAAGGGATAATTAACAATTATCATATGGTTACTTCTGAGTCCCACTGTGAGGCTGTATTTGAAGTGTGTGTTTCTGCCTCCTGTTTCTTCTGTTTAAGTGAATGGCAAGTATAACTTGTTTCGTAGCAGCTGGATTTATGTCATTGGCATCTCAGCAGGGTGCCTTATTCAAGGAGTCATTACATTGTTTGTATTAAACCTCTTAGATGTTTATGAATTTCTTTTGTCTGAAAATTCTTGAGAATAACTGAGTGTTTCTACAGCAAGTAAGGAAACCAGAATGACATGGATGCTTTGTCTTGATACCTGCCATAGCTGCCATTAACAGCATAAATGCTGATCAGTTGAACTGTGACGGACTGGATCACAGAAACCCACTTGGGGCTGCCAACTGATGTGCTAAGACTGCCTCTGCAAGCTTGGAACTCCAGAACCTTGCCTGGTTGTGCCTGACATGTTTGCCGGCCACAAACACAGACCCAGGTCTGAACCACGTCCCACAAACTGCAAGCTTAACTGAAAGCTGCTTAAGAAGTGTTCCTGTCTTTAACACTCAGATGCCCAACTCCCAGTGGGGTCCAAACCCCAAATAAATCCGTTTTACCCTGTATAAAGCTTACACAGGGTAAACTCATAAATTGTCCGCCCTCTGTAACACTGATAGAGAGAGATGCACAGCTGTTTGCTCCCCCAAGTATTAATACATACTCTCAGTTAATAAGTAAAAAGTGATTGTATTAAATACAAAAAGTAGGATTAAGTGGTTTCAAGTGATAACAGACAGAACAAAGTGAATTACCAAGCAAAATAAAATAAAATATAAAACAAAACATGCAAGCCTATGCCTATTACACTAAGAAGACTGAATACAGATAAAACCTTACCCTCAGCAAGGTTCCAGTAAGTTTCCTTTTACACATTAGTCTCCTCCTAGTCTCGGACCAGCAATCACTCACACCCTCTGTAGTTACTGTTCTTTGTTCCAGTGTCCTTCAGGCATCCTTTGGGGGTGGAGAGGCTATCTCTTGAGCCAGCTGAAGACCAAAATGGAGGGGTCTCCCAGGGGTTTAAATAGACTTTCTCTTGCGGGTGGGTGCCCCCCTCCCCCTATATAGAATCCCAGCTACAAGATGTAGTTTTGGAGTCACATGGGCAAGTCACATGTCCATGCATGACTCAGAACTTACAGGTAGCAGCCATTGTTCATATGCTACCTTGAACGTCCTCAGGCAGACTTCTTATGTGGATTGAAGCCTTCCAAGATAGGGCACAACTCATTGCAGAGTGCATAAGCTGGCAGTAGGGCATAAGGACGGTGGTAGGGTGGTGGGACTTGAACAAAATGAAGCATTCCTACCAGGGGTGGAATATGCTGCCTCCATAGTGTTGTTCCTACAGAACCAAGGAAATGAGATCTCGAATCCCTGGAATGGTGGTGTGTTTTACTGCTACTAGCCCACTTGTCCAGTTGGTGCTGTAGTATCTTTAATAGATTTCAGAAATACTTTACTAAGGTTTCAGAGTGTTAGCCGTGTTAGTCTGTATCAGCAAAAAGAACGAGGATGCATGCATGAATGCGATGAAGTGGGTTTTAGCCCATGAAAGCTTATGCCCAAATAAATGTTAGTCTCTAAGGTGCCACAAGTACTCCTCGTTCTTTTTACTAAGGTTGAGAGTTCCATTGTAACAAACAATACAAAGCAAACCTCAAAACAAAGAGCACAATGCCACAGCTTTATTTTCAAACAGAGTGATGAGCCCTGTGGATAAATTTGTGCACTGGAACTAATATTGAATCTGAAAGCTTATGCAGCTGAGTACAGGAGGAGCCTAACTGACTGTCAGCTTTAGTTTATCATTCATAGTATATTTCTATATTCCTCTAGTAAAGATCAGTGTGTCTGAAAGCCAGGGGGCTCACTTTAAATCAGTCTGGGTGTTCATGACTGTTTGAAAATGTGCTTTGTATAGGAAAGCTTTGTCTCAGCGCGCAATGTGGGTTGGTGCCAACCACTGAAATAGGGGAGTCTCTCTAAGTATGGTCTCACTAACAGTGAAGTTAGTCTTGACACTGCAGTTGCAAGTGTGATTGAAGCTCAGGTAGGCGTACCTGCGCTAACTTTAGCTTGCACAGCTAAAAATAGCAGGAAGATGTGGCATTGCAGAGCCTGGTGTGGACAAGCAACACAACTAGGTACCGGGGTTCTGGGCAGACTTGTACAGCCAATGCTGAAACCTGTTCCACTGCATGTTCACTGCTGTTTTCACCCACGCTAGCTAGATTACAGCTAGCACGGGTATGCCTGTCCAAGCTGCAGTCATACCTCTGATTGCAGTGTAGATGGACCCTGAAGAAGAGTCTGTGAATATGTCTAAAAGTTACTGGCTAAATAAAACTACAAATTCTCTTTGGTGGTATTTGAGGAGAGGTGGGAGTGGGGGGTTAATTTGTTTTCTGCAAACACTGGTATGAGTGGCTTTTGCTCACAAGAATGTTTGCAGATGCTGAACTCTACAAATGGCTCTGCCAGAGACCTTGAGTGAATCTCTTAATCTGTCTATGCTTCAGTTCTCCATTGGTGAAATGGAGAGGATACTTCCTTTTTCCTATCCTTTATCTGTCTGTTTAGACTGTAAGATCTTTGAGGCAGGGAATGTCTCTTACTCTATGTACAACAACTAGCAAAATGGGGCTCCAATCTCCATTGGGGCCTTTAGGTGCTAAAGTAATACTAATGAAAGGGCTGGTCAAAACTGTTTTTAGATGTAAAATTCGGGTTTTCAAATAGATATTTTTCAGTGTCCTTTGCCACTTTTGTTACTGTTGCTTTGGTCGGGCTCAAAACAGATTCAGTGTCAGAACATTGTTTCAATAATGCTGAAAACTTCTATTTTGCTTATATCATTCCATTTATTTTTCCCAAGTTTTATATTGTATTGAAATATCAGTTCAAATACTTAATATTTTATAGCTTTTATAATATAATGTTTCAATATTAGTGAAATGAAACATTTCTATATTTATAAATCAGATACTTGGAAATTTCCATTCTATGATAAATTTAAAAATTTCAACTTTTCCAATTCAGGACAAACAAATTTCAAAATGCTGGAATTCCTGCAGAATGGAAGTTGTTTTCTGACCACCCCCAACCGCAAAGTTCTTCAGGAGGGTGTTTTGAAATGAGTGTGGACTGGAGGAAGATGAAAGAGGCTGAGGAGATACATGATAGCAGAGGCAGTGAAGGAGTTATGCAGAAACCTGATGATGAATGTTATAGCTACAGGGCTGGCAGCAACTCTGTCCCATTTCTGGTTTCTCTGAGTGCACCTATGTCATGTCTTTGGCCTCTTCCCATTAACTGTCTCAGAGTGGAATCTTGAGATTCTTAAATGACGACCTGGTAGCACTACCCTTCTTATACCAACCACTATCATCCTGAAGGCCCTATGTGGTCTCAGCATCTGTTTTTCTTCCCTTTGGGAGCCTGTGACCACTGATACAATGACCAGCAGCCTTCTTCAAGCCCAAGTATGTTTATTAGCAATTGGAACAAAGCATTCAAGAAAAAAGAATTTTAAGATAAGCATTCCACATGTGTGCCTAACGTCCCATAATGGCAACCTAAGTAGGCTATCTTCTTCAGTCACCCCATAGGTTCATGTGGCTGAGTGTCTTTCATTCTGGTTCTCTCCTTACACCTCCAAGAAAGTGTGCTTCTAAATGCTACAAGTTTTCTTTGTTTCTGAGACAATACTTATTACTGCATTGGTGGATTTTATGCCTTTCCTGGTCAAAAAAAAAAAAAAAAAAAACAGTTTGACAGGCTTGCAGGCGACTGAGCCAGAATTGTCAGAATATATATTTGTGGCATTGGCTCTTAATATCTCTTAAGTGGAATATGATAAGGTGAGCAGTTTGATCCATCTCCTCCTCTTTTGTGCCTACCCCATCAGACAGACCCTCATCTAGAAGCATTTCAACCAAAATGTTCATTCAGAAAACAGCAGGCCAACACTCAGTATTAACATATTATTACAGAGCAGCTCCGTGTTCATCACTCTGAGAATGAGACACTTGAATGTGATGCACAAGAAAAGAGGAAGCCGTTTACGAGAGAGAGACAGTGCAGCTGGGTACATACTATTTTCACAGGACAGGAGGGGAGGAAGAGGACTATAACAGAAGCAGGAGGAAAAGCAGGTCTCATCTGTTGGGCTCTTTCTGCCCCTTTCTTCCCCCTTTTGTCCTGTGAAAAATGTGTGAGCCCTGCCTGCTCCCTTCCTATTGAAAATCGACTGTTGTCCCCAGGCCTCTCTCTGCGCCTTGGAAGGAAAGGGAGCAAAGGGCTCAGAGCTGTTGGAGGAAGTTCTCCTTCCCTCACCTCCTGGCTACTTTCTGTCCTGTGAAATGTCGCCTGACTGTGCAGTGAAAGCCAGTAGGGAGCCAGAATCCTCTGTGATACAGGATATGCTACCTAATGTGCTACAGTGGAAAGTTCTGTTTATACAGCAGTTACTGTAAATTCCTATTGGACAGGATGCACCCCTTCTGTAACAATTAGGGATGACCGTGCTGTATTGATTGTATTTCCAGTTATAGTGAGTAAACTGAAATGCTAAATATTAAACACATCTGGTTTGTACATCATGCACTTCAAAATTAGCCATGATTGTTGCTTAAAGGTTGGTGCTTAAGCCACAGTTCTTACCTCCACTTGGGCATTAAGGGCCAGATTTTAAAACATATTTAGATGCCTAAAGATGCAGATAGGCATCAAGTAAGATTTTCAAAAAATATTTTGGTGAAATGAGTTGGAATTGGTCACCTTTTGAAAATCCCTTTAGGCACGTGTCTGCATTTTAGGTGCCTAAATACCTTGAAAAATCTAGGCCCAACTATCTAGAGACTAACTGCTACTGCTGTCTGTTTTCTAGAGTTTCTGTAATGCAGCTAAATACTTTAATGCTGAAAACAATATGTTGCTGGGTTTCTGTGATAACTTGAAGGCAAAATTCTATTTTTTGCCTTGCGTGCTTTTCCTACTTAATAGTACAGTCATGTTGTAGACATGCATTAACTATATTGGAAAATGCAATATTGCATAGAACATATTGACTATACAGCAGAAATTATTAGCTTACAATTGTTTTAGCTGAAACAAGAATCTGCTGGTTACGGAAGCTAATATGGGATAATAAAATATTTATATAAATAACAAGGTAAAATAATGTATTCTTATGTACCGTCAGAGTTTTTAATTTCATTAAATTAACAAAATCAGTCTTTGTTTCTGACTTGTTAAACAAATCACGTTTCTCATTTCTTGGGCAGCTAGTGATGATGTAGTTGATTATTTGTTTCGGAGAAGGTTTTGGCAGGTCACATTTAAAATATATCTTTCATGGCTCAGTGATCAAGGTATAATTGAACTTTAAACAATGCAGTCAAACATGTCAATCCTAACAAGTTCCTTGAAAAATAAAATCTGTTAACCTCTTCTTAAAGCTGGGGCTTCCCATACTGTAATCTCACTGCAGGATTGTAAAGCAGATGATTGACCATATCTGTCAGGGTGCTGCAGCTGACTTTATACCAGTTGTCCATACGCAAGCACCGTGTGTTTAAAACCTTCTGCTACCAGTGTAGATTCACCTTTGAAATGGTAGCAGGTCAGCACGTTGCTGTATCTCTGTGTGGTAGAGTGGCTTGGAAGCAAAAGGCATAAGGGAGGATGCTATGCTTTTACCACTGGATGTATAATGTACCCCTGAATTGCCACTGGACTTTCAGAAAATGGAATGTTGTTTGCAGTGTACAGACTGAAAAATAGAGACAATAGGAGGATACCAGACCTCAGACTTTTCTTTCTTTACACGCTAAAGATCCCTCTTTATAGTACAGAATGTTTGGAGATTCCTTTTTTAAATTAGGGAATGATTCCTGAATGTTAAATATATTCAAGCTACTGTATATCAGGCGTCAGTCAGTTTTTGCCTACACCAGTGAGACTGATTCCATACTGAAATGAATTAATCTACTTTACTTTCCCCTTTGCTGAAGTAGTTTCAGAAGATCTTCTTTCTCATCATTATTAAGAAAAATACTCCAACATCATGAGCATCACAAGTGTAACTCTTATTGTAAGGTCCCAGCAGGGAATAAACTCCCACCAAGTGGAGAATAATGCCACTGGTAAAATGAGCAAATGTCCTTGCCTCTGGAATCAGCAACTCTTTTGAAGGGTATTATCCTTTTACTCATTTGCTAAACTTGTCATCCACTTTAAGTGGAAGTTGGAGTGAGAAATGTACATATATTTCTTAACATGCTTTTCAAAGCATTCCTACTCCACTGTGTGTGGATTAGAGATCTAAAGCTGCTGCAATTTCACTGAATCTTTCTGCATCTCATTTAACCATTCTTAAATTGATATGCTGGTCAAAGCGGCTACCTCTGCATATAGTAATAAGAGGTGTGTGAGCCAAGTAAAAAGAAATGTTCTGATTGGCCTGAATATTAACCTTCTTCAGGAATTCAACTGTTTCTTAAGAGTAGTCAGAAAATATTTGACACCTGTATATTGAGGAACTTAGGTGCCAGATTGGGTATGAAATAGATAGATATAGAAAAGATGTGGGTTAGGTGTTCACAAGGTTATTAGTTAGTGAGATTTCCAAGTTTCACAAGCACATTCCGGCCAGTTGGTGCTTGAATTATGTGACCTGTGTGACAGGCCTAGTAAAAATAAATTGAGGAAGGCCCTCTGTTTCCTTTTCTCCTCTGCTCCCCATAATTTTTTGCCCATCTGAGTTAACCTCTCTTAACTTTAAAATGGCTGATTGGCATTATTTGGATACAGATATCCTATTAGCTCCTAAATACCAGGACCAATCTCTCATAGTCTTTGGAGTGTGCTAGGTGACATTTTGGAGACTGAACTAAGGGACAAAAACCTGTAGTCAGAGCAATCTGTTATTAGCAAGGCTGATACTTTAAACAAGACACACACATTCTAGCTCGCTCTCTCTCGTACCTATAATATTTAACTGTTTTTATGTGTATGCATGCATACTCAGCTACTTAGGTGATCTACCTTACTCCTTGAAGTAGTTAAGTGTGAGAGACTATAAATACACTAGCAAATTATTTTTTCATTGCACAGTACTAGTAGGCTGACAGAAAAGAGAAACTTTTGTACAAGATCTCTCCACTGTGCTTCAGATATCAGGATTCTAAGGGTATGTCTACACTGCCCATGTTACCACACGGCCGCAGCAGCGCGTGATGTGGGCAGTGTAATCATGCTTTATCGCTGGGGGAGAGCTCTCCCAGGATAACACCCCCCACCCCGCACAGTCCCGGCGATACAGCTCTATCTATACTGGTGCTTTTCAGCACTAAAACTTTTGTCGCTCGGGGTGTTTTTTCACACCCCTGAACAATTAAAGTTTTAGCGCTGAAAGTGGCAGTGCAGCCACAGCCTAAGATTCACTCTGCTGTCAGCCCATCATGCAGAGCAAGGATAATGAGTGAAGCTTGATTGCAGTTCTTATCCTCTTACTTTTACTCCTTGGATAATGAATATACTTTCTGGTAGAACACATACAACAACAAAAAAATCTCCAATTCAGTTCTCATCATGTATTCATCCATTCTACTTTAGTATGTGTGAGGAAAAATTCAGTAAAGCCTGTGATTTTCACCTATTGTATATCTTCTCAGGATATCTCAGCTGAATGTTAGGATGATCATTATGTAGAGTCAGCTATCACCGTACAAACCCACTACTTTATAAAACAAAAAGCACATGGTTCTCAACCTAAGTCAGTAAGGATTTCATGGAATAACGGAAAAGGATAAATGGACACAAATCAGACATTAGGAATGGCAATATACAAAAACCTGTAGGAGAGCACTTCAACCTCCCTGGCCACACTATAGCAGACCTTAAGGTGGCCATCCTGCAGCAAAAAAACTTCAGGACCAGACTTCAAAGAGAAACTGCCGAGCTTCAGTTCATCTGCAAATTTGACACCATCAGCTCAGGATTGAACAAAGACTGTGAATGGCTTGCCAATTACAGAACCAGTTTCTCCTCTCTTGGTTTTCACACCTCAACTGCTAGAACAGGGCCTCATCCTCCCTGATTGAACTGACCTCGTTATCTCTAGCTTGCTTGCTAGCACACATATATATACCTGCCCCTGGATATTTCCATTACATGCATCTGAGGAAGTGGGTATTCACCCACGAAAGCTCATGCTCCAAAACGTCTGTTAGTCTATAAGGTGCCACAGGATTCTTTGCTGCTTTTACAGATCCAGACTAACACGGCTACCCTCTGATACATGGAATAACACAGCACACTCAGAACAGTGTATCCATTTTAAAGTTGAAATGTGCCACTGTGAATAAACAGAGAAGAAGGTTTCAGTTTTTAATAGCCCAACTTCAAATGATGCCTGAAGCCGTGCCACTCTGGGCTTTGATCTTGTCAGATTTAGCAAGCTGCACAGACTCAGAACTGCTTTGTATATGGATGGAGACCACCAAGGAATATCCAGCTGCTACAGCTAGTGATGTAGGTGATTTTAACAAATACCCCTTTTCCCTTGAATGGGTGTGGAACCAGTACCCCAACTTAGTAGTAAAGGTCCCTGTTGCTAGAGGTACCACCTGTTAGATAAAATGAAACTGGTGATGGTTCATGATCATTAAAGATTATGGCACTTTTTATATAAAAACAGGGAACTAATGCTATCCTGGCTAGATTTCAGTGTGGATTATTATATTTTGCTTACCTAAAAATCTTCTGCAGTTTCCACTGGTTATGGCATTTCTCTTCCCTTAGTGTTCAGTAGTGCAGGATATTGTTGCTGAAAACTGTTACACAGCTACTGAATTCACTTCAGAAATGGCTGTTTTACATATGTAGTTTGCAAAAGGAGTTAACAGTGAACTAGTCCCCTTGAGCGGTGAAATCAGTCAGCTTTAAAATTTTACAGTATTTGAATAACATCAATAATTAAACTGATAGTGTGAGTCCACACTGCAGTGCATGCACTTCTTTAAGATACCTCATCTGAAGCACTGTGTCTGCACAGCACTGTTTTGGTATAGATGCATTATATTCTGGGTGGGCTATCCCAGGGTGCCAAGTACGGTGACAAGTGTCTGTGCATTCTGGGTGATTTTCAGGAACATGTTAGCTTTCATAATTTGTACTTATAATGAGCTCTGGTCACAAATAGGTGCTTGTGGGTGTGTGCCAGCAAAATTTAAAGAGAGCGGGGCCACTTGGTCCAGATGATTTCAGAATTTCATAGCAGTAGGGTGCACACAGGAAACCTGAGAGAAGATCACTTCAGTTGTGAACTGATGTAGTGTGGGAGGACTACATGAGTCGTGGGGTAGTATTATCAGAAAGGTGAAGCATCCATGTGGACCTTGCACCGGTATAACTCCCACTGGAAAAAAATGAAGTTGATTGATTCCAAAGCAATTTAGTGATTTCATTTTAAGTGGTGAGACAAAGTGGTATAAGATGATTTGTGCCTAGACTCAAGGCAATTTCTGCTGCCCTCCACTGAGAACAAAAAACTCAGCACATCATCATCTGATCTCTAGCTATACCCAGCAGAGCCTGGACAGAAACATGGAAGCAGGGCCGGCTCCAGCTTTTTTGCCGCCCCAAGAGGCAAAGGGGGGGGGAAAAATTAAAAAAACAGAAAAAGCCAATTGAGCCGCCGCCGAACAGGAAGAGACAGGGAAGGAACTGCCGCCGAATTTCCGATGACTAAAACGGAGCACTTGAGCTGCCGCCGAAGACCCGGACGTGCTGCACTTTTCTATTGCCCGCCCCAGGCACCTGCTTCCTTCGCTGGTGCCTGAAGCCAGCCCTGCATGGAAGGAGTCAATTAGTGCTTGAAGTTAGCATGCCAGCTTCTTTGAAACTAAGCGATAGTTTATGGAAGTACAGACTGAGATAATTTTAGGTGTGTGTCTGAGGACAGACAAGTGTTTCCGTAGGGCAAGTACTAAACAAATAAATAAAACTAAAATAAAAATGTTCCTTGCATATACTTGCAAGGTTGTGGATCAGGTTCTTTGTTTGACATTATATTCCTGAAAATGAGTGATGAGTGGAGGAATAACTTACAAATTGACTTATGATTGGTGAAAGGAGGTAGTTTCATCCCTGGACAATGGTGCTTTTTAAGTGATGTATTGGGGTCAGACATAGACAAACATCATTGTAAAAATATATAGCAAAGACTGAGAGTTCATGGCAATAATTTTAACATGTTCTATTTTATTGATTTTTTTTCATATCATCAGTTCTCCAGAGATAGCTTCATCTATCCTTTTATGCATACAGAGCTAATCAGGCAAATACAGTATAGGGCCATTTTTAAATGGGCTGCTTTCAGCAAGGAATAGATTTGCCTCCAGAATCATGTGTATGGTTTTGCTCTTTTAAACACCTATCTATGCCATTCATTTTACATAAAAAGATGCCTACAGAGTCCTTTTGTGGGGAAGGAATGCATAAGCATTTCTTTCCTTCCCTTTCAGTTAATGTTTATTGCAATCCATCATCAGATGCACAGTTCACATGCCATTCTTTCCTTATTACTAATAGTGATTAGAGCAGCTGTGTGCCAATTAATATAGTCAATAGTTGTACTTTATATGAACCCAGCACAGAGATGTTTGTAAAGTAGGGACCAGTGGAGTCTGGTTTTAAATTTAAGTGGTAATGATACTTTTTGCTTTATTCTCTCTGTTGCCCTGGAGTTGTGTTGAAGTTACTAGTGCTCATCTCTGGTTAATTGAGAGCTGTTTGATAAACCCAAATTATTAGACAATGTTTGTGCCTACAGTGGGAGTTATCCATCCCATGAAAAGAACATACTAGTTGTTTTCCTGCTTCGAGTGTGAGCTATTGACTCCAAAGCATCATTTTTGCTGGTCGTGCTGACCAGTATTGACTCACTGCCTGTCTGTTTCTACCTATGGTCTCTTGTCTTGTGCTTAGATTGTAATCTCTGTGGGGCCAGGATGGTATTTTTTGTTCTGTTAGTAAACTGCCTAGCATAGTGGGGCCCTTATCCAGAATAGGGGTCCCTAGGTGCGATCCCAGTACAAATAGTAAATACTGCTAGTGGTAAGGTGGTAGGGATTGGTTTGGGCTAACCAATGGGAATGGAAAACAGCTTGAAACTATGATGGTGAAAATTCTAACTCAGATCCTTCCAGTGTGGTCGTGTGATTAGAACAAAGGACCGGCAATCCGAATTTGAGTGACTGTTCCTAGCTCTGTCTCTCCCCACCCCCATCCCTTTTTCAGAATGAAAATGAAGGTGATATACAGGAATCAAAGGGTCTAGGGAAGGGACGTCTGCACTGGCTACCCAAATCCTGACAACTCCCCAGACAAAAGCTGGGAAATTGTATTTTCTCCACTTGGAAACAGTTAAGCTACTGCACTACTGTGTCCTAGATCATCTGCTTTGAGTAAACTAGACTGGTATCATTTGGGTTGCAGGGTCTCCAGTAAAACTCCTGATTTTTTGCATCCATTCTCAGATGTTTGAAAGAAGAGCCTGCCCCTGTCTGCCTGACATGATTAGTCCTGCAAAGTTGCTGCTCATCGCATGGATTTCCAGTATGGCTAGTAGCAGCAGCCAGCCTAGTGCTACCAAAATGTGCTGAATCACTGTCCAACCTTAGTTCTCAGAGAACTATATCAATCATTTAAAATGGGAGATTAGTTATAGTAAAAATGCACATGTCCAGAGCACTGATTCACCACTAATTATTGGGCATTGTCCAATACTTTTTTGCATTTTCACTAATAATGCATGTCTCTTAGGCCCTTGTTGGTCCACTTTTTAGAATATGGCACCTCTGTCCCCTCTCACTGTGAAACCATCTCTAGTTACAATGCAGTTTCACAGAAAAGGCTTTGACTTATAAAAAAGAAATATGTAGAAATCACTACAACATAGAGATACTAGTGGCTACTGGCCAAATTCTCCCTACTATTCTGCGTTGGTCCTGAGTAGCTGGATTTGGCACAGAGGAATCCCACATGGGAGTGAAAGAAGCTTGTAGCTCTGTAGCCCTTGTTCAAAAGGGGGAAAAGTCTGGTGGAATCACATATCTGTTAATATACCTCTGTCCCACCTCCACAACCTGGCTGAGCACACACACACAGAGCCCCTACGGAGGTGGACTCCTAATTAGGGGTGTGGACTCTGTGTAGGCTTCTTGAATCCTGATTGCCCCAACACAGTGGAACTGCACTGATTCTGTTGCAGATGGAAGTCCTATGAGAATGCAAAGGAGGGACCGGGATTTGCCACATGCTTTCTTGTGGCCTAATCTTATCATCAGCCTGCCTATGGCACTTAATATATGGTAACCATTACCATAGTGTCTGAGCCTTCACAGTCTTTAATGTGTTGACCTTCAGGAGTAGAATCAGGTCCTAAATGAAAAGAAACTGAAAGCAAACTGCTTAAGTTGAGACAGATCCTTAAAAGGGGAAAGGTGCTGTTCAGAGCTGAGACTTTGTGAGATCCCAGAAGCCCACTGAGTATTACAGAGCCCGACATGATGTCTTTTTTTATTACTTACTTGTCAGAAGACTCAGTGCTGGCTGTTAGTCGTTTAAACACTAATGCCTTTGATGGTCAAATGCCAGATGCTTTTCCATAATGCAGCATTACAAGTTCTTTGCATTTTATAAAAATTAAAGGGCGCTGTGCCCAGTGGTGTGGTTACTCCTCAGATGAGTCAGAGGATTTACAGTTTAAGTGACTAATAGAGTGTCTGTTTTCTCAGATGTTTTCAGTACATTATAGTCTGAGCAGCCTTCCTGAATAACTGTTTTTATTTGAATTCTAGAATGTCAGGAGTATACTGCAGTATCCAAAAAAGTAATTGAAGGTGGTAGACTTGTTGGATGCATATGGAGTATAATTACATTTTGCAGTCAGATCTGTGAAGTTTTCTTATTATTCTATGTATTTATTATTTAATTACCAAATTTAATACTTGTGAAAATTACCAGACTTGAAAGCCCTGGGAATTGGAGTCTTGTATATAGTCTGGATAGCAACAGTACCTTGCTAATCGACCTCATCTGTAACTCAGAGGGGACCCAGAGGATAGTTCAGGCTCCGGAGCCATTCAACTCTTGACCATTCTATCAACAAATAGTGCCATTCATGGTGGTAGCTTTGTGAGATGGGACACTTGTCCACTAGGAACTGGGCTCTATGATCCACTAAGTCATTTCATAGGGGCCCCTCAGTAACCGTTATTAGGTGATGACTTTCTTTCACTACCAGTCTAGACTGGGATTGAAATGGTGACCTGATTGTGAACGTTTCCCATTACCAGTCCCAAGCCATCTGACATCTCAGATATGGGATATTGCACTGTATATACTAACAATGTAACCAAGAAAACCTGTAAATACATAGGTGGACTGGAGGCTAGTGATATTGCCACCAGACTTGAGTCCAGTGCTCGCCCTCAGCAAGGAGAAAGTGCCTCATATTGCTCACCAGCCAATTCCTATAGAGTATAATGGTCTTCACTGTGATTCCATGGAGAGCTCCTTGACCAGAAACTGTGTCCATGAGATGCGGTCAAGGTTGACCTTAAACACAGCCAAAGCAAGCAGACATGTGAAATGCTGCTTCTTTGTGGGCTGTACATCTCATGCAAGCTCTAAAATTTGCAGGGTGGCCTTGTCTCCCTCTCAGGCATTAGAACTAGTGGGAGAGCTGACATCCCCTTCAAACATCTTAGAGCCTTGCTCTCTTGATTGAGGGTGGCCCACAAATTTTGTAAATTCCTATTTTCTACCCTTCTGGCTTTACAGATACAAAACAGTATAAGAAAAACAATGGAATCACTCTAATATGCAGTAATATTACATGCACAATATGGAATGAAAATAGGTCCTACGTAAAAAACACATATTCTATTGAATTGTTGGGGTGGTTTTTTTGCCTGGTCCTTTTCTGTCCCAGTCCTGATAAATTCCTACCTGTAGTAGGACTTTTACCACCTCAACCATCTCCTCAGGACCTCCTTATGTACTACTTATTCTAAATCATTTCTTCTGCAGCATTCAGGTTTAACTGTAAGTTTCCCATCAAAGTACTGATTTAGCCCTATGCGTCTTACTTTATGAGAGCTGATAATGTTGCAGCTAGAAGTTGTATGACTGCAGGCTATCAACTGTGCCCAGCAAAGAGGCACATGGATTAAGAACAAATAAATATTTGTCTTAGCTTTAATAATCTATTGGAAATATCATAAAATGGGGCTAAGGATGATAAAGAAAAGTTTTATTTGCACCAAGTCACATGAGAAAGCATTTGTTTAAATATTTCATTTTGAACTCCCCCTTGTATTTTGATCTATCCTCTTCATAGCCAGGTTGACAACTGGTTGAGAACCACTGAACTTGCCTTTCTCTGCCATTCTTCATCATCTGGAAATCTATAAACAAAGGTTTTGTTCTAAAAGACCTTCCCTGGAATTCCTTCAAACACAGCAGACATTATTATCTCTCTTTTTATGAGGAGATACAGTGAAAAGACAGCCTTGTGTAATTTCCCTGATGATATAAATCTGATAAAGTGTCCCAGAGAAGACTGAGTTACTGGAAAGGGAAGTCTTGCTTTAGTTGTGGATGATCAGATAACTCAGCCCTAATGTTCACTGAAGTCACTAAATGACCAAGGGAGTAAGTCCTTTGGGCCAAATCCTGAAGCTGAATAAGGATTCATATTTTTGTATTTAGCGGTTGGCTCAGGTAAGGAGAGGTGGAGCTGCTCTGTCCCAGGGGAGTGCAGGAAGAGATTGTACCTCACCTACTGAAAGACCTGACATGAACAGGAGACTGTACATTATTTAACACAGTGAAGCCTGATCTCCCTGCATGCCTGGCAGCTACTCCGGAGTGGAAATCCTCTGAAGTCAATGGTAGTTTTGCTTCAGTGAGGACATCAGAATTTTGGCCCTTAGCAGCTTATTTGTGTATACTGACCTTGATTCTTAGACATTATGGATGTGATTTTCAAAAGCACTTAGTATTGGTCTAACTCTGCTCTCATTCAAATCAAGGGAAAAGCTCCCTGTAGTTTCATTGGGAGCAGAGTTAGACCAATGCTATGCATTTTCAAAAGTCCTACCCACCTCAGAAAATATGTACGCTGTTGGAGAGTCAGTGTACTCTACTGAATACACTGGAGTGGGACTCAAAGACTTGGTTTCTATTCCTGGCTCTGCCACTGACGTTGGAGAACTCACTTCACTTTTCTGGGCTTCTGTTTTTCCTCCCTCCCTTTCTTTCAAAAACAACACAACCATGCTATTGGATTAATATAACAGCTTAGAATAAAACCCTAGTTTAGTAACTGTGGATATTTTGACAATGAATAAGGGGAACAATCTGCATCATGTGACCATATAAGCAAGTTAGGCTGGTGCTTCTAAGTAACAGTGTTGAGAAAAAGCTTCCATCCTCTGAGAGTCTTTAGAAACCAGAGATTAAACCACACTAGGGGTTCAGGATCTCACAAGGTCACAGGCAAACTTTTTAGTAAAGCTTTTGATACTGTCTCACATGATCGTCTCAGAAACAAACTAGGGTAATGCAACCTAGATGGAGCTACTATAAGGTGGTTGCAAAACTGGTTGGAAAACCATTCCCAGAGAGTAGTTTTCAGTGGTTCACAGTCATCCTGGAAGTACATAACAAGTGTGGTCCCACAGGGATCAGTTCTGGGTTCGGTTCTGTTCAATATCTTCATCAATGATTTAGATAATGGCATAGAGAGTACACTTATAACGCTTGCGGACAATACCAAGCCGGGAGGGGTTGCAAGCGCTTTGGAGGATAGGATTAAAATTCAAAATGATCTGGACAAAGTGGAGAAATGGTCTGAAGTAAATAGGAGGAAATTAAATAAGGACAAATGCAAAGTACTCCACTTAAGAAGGAACAATCAGTTGTGCACATACCAAATGGGAAATGACTGCCTACGAAGGAGTACTGCAGAAAAGGATCTGGGAGTCATAGTGGGCCACAAGCTAAATATGAGTCAACAGTGTTATTTTGTTGCAAAAACAGTGAACATCCTTCTGGGATGTATTAGCAGGAATGTTGTAAGCAAGACACAAGAAGTAATTCTTCCGCTCTACTCCACACTGATTAGGCCTCAACTGAAGTATTGTGTCCAGTTCTGGGCGCCACATTTCAGGAAGGATGTGGATAAACTGGAGAAAGTCCGGAGAAGAGCAACAAAAATGATTAAAGGTCTAGAAAACATGACCTATGAGGGAAGATTGAAAAAATTGGGTTTGTTTAGTCTGGAAGAGAGAAGACTGAGAGGGGACATAAGTTTTCAAGTATGCAAAATGTTGTTACAAGGAGGAGGAAGAAAAATTGTTCCTCTTAACTTGTGAGGATAGGAAAAGAAGCAATGGGCTTAGATTGCAGTAAGGGAGGTTTAGGTTGAACGTGAGGAAAAGCTTCCTAACTGTCAGGGTGGTTAAGCACTGGACTAAATTGCCTAGAGAGGTTGTAGAATCTCCATCATTGGAGATGAAGAGCAGGTTGGACAAACACCTGTCAGAGATAGTCTAGATTGGGGTGGCCAACCTGACCTTGAGAAGGAGCCAGAATTTACCAATGTACATTGCTAAAGAGCCACAGTAATATGTCAGCAGCCCCTCCCATCAGCTCCCCTCCACTCCCAGTGCCTCCTGCCCACCAGCAGTTCTGCCGATCAGCGCCTCCCACTTCTTCACTGCACCTCCTGATCAGCTGTTTCATTGTGTGCAGGAGGCTCTGGAGGGGAGGAGGAGGAGCGAGGGCATGGCATAGACTCAGGGGAGGGGGTGGAAAGGGGTGGAGTGAGGGAAGAGCCAGGGATTGAGCAGTGAGTGCTCCCCAGCACATTGGAAAGTTGGTGCCTGTAGCTCCATCCCCTGAATCAGTGCCTATACAAGGAGCCGCATATTAATTTCTGAAGAGCCGCATGTGGCTCTGGAGCCACAGATTGGCCATCCCATGTCTAGATAATACTTAGTCCTACCAGGAGTGCAGGGGATTGGACTAGATGACCTCTCAAGGTCCCTTGTAGTCCTATGATTCTATACTATTCCCGTAACCATGAAAGGGGATGTATGGGGATATTTACATTAATTTATTTTATTGAGGACTCTTAGGGATGACTGGAGGTTTTATGCTTTTCCACTGCTCCACCTCTGCACTTTTTTTTTATGTGGTTGCACTTATGGTAATAGGCTCCTAAATCCCTACAGTTGAGCTGGGCTGGTTCTGGGAAGAACATTGATATCAAAGGATGGAGGAAGCTGGTGGAAAGCGCTGAATCAAAATCAATATCAGAAGCAGACTTTTTGGCCACTGGCAAAAGTTTCTCTTTAGGAAGATATCCAGTAGGTTTTTCCTTTAGATGTTGTGCAATATTTCAAGCCTATTAGAGTTTGTGGGAGGAAAAATTATTGGTTCGAATTTAACAATGCAGGCTGGAGCATTAGTGTTCAAAAAATCTGCATTAAGAATATTTACAGGGCTGCCAATTAAACAGAGATCCTGAAGGTCATTACTAAATAAACTTTTGGAATAGCAGGTCTAGTCTCTAGGGGTAGCTTGAAATTCAGGTAGACTTGGCACAGGCTCTTTCCCTTGGATCACTGTTGTTCAGGGGCTTTCTTTTGTCCCCTTATGCTTCCTTTTTACCATTTTTGATGTCCTGTGGAAAATCCTGACCCCCATGTTACAATATAGCAACTTATCAGGCCAAACTAGACTCACCGCAGTACAAGGGTGATGGGCTTACTAAAACAGGAGCACCCTGACTTTGTGACAACAAGCTCCTTGTTGCTCACCCAAGGGACATCCGTTCAAGCTAAGCTTTTATACAGCAGTGGCTTTCAGGCACTGATCCCATGCAGTAAGATAAGATAAGAACACCACAATAAGGAATAGATTGTACAAGATACGGCCTCTCCATTCCTTTGTGACTCTCACCTCCACAAGCATTAAGTACAGTCAGAGTCCTCGTGCTCAGGGGACGAAAATAGATTGGCCCTTCCTAGTGCCCTCAAGGGTGCAAGCCGCCTCAAAGGGAGTGGAGGAGGTGGCAGCGTCAAGGCTAAAGGATGCGTGTGTTTGTTCCAGGGGTTCTGAGTGGCAGAATCCTTCCTGGAGCTTTCTGAGGCAGTGCTGTTCTGCACCACACCAGTGCAGGGTGTTCCCTATATAATGCTTGACCCTGTATTTATCATAGCCATTCAATTACCAGCATAGTACATCATCAGAATTGAGTATAAGGTGTAATGTACTGGCAGTCACTGATCTCAGCCAATATGCAAGGCTCTTTGTTTTCAGGTTTGGTTTTGTTTAAAATTTCCCAGGAATTTATCCATGTTTAGTACCAAAAAAAATTAAAAATGGATAAAAATTGGTACAAAAAATGAACTGAACAGTTTTCAGGATAAATATGGGGGATGGCGTGACAGCTTGGTAACCTGGGCCTCTCTCCTTCCAGAGTGGTGAGATCAGTCTGGGGAGTTATGGAACTTTTTTTTTTTTATAATGGAGATATACCCATCTCTTAGAACTGGAAGGGACCCCAAAGGGTCATTGAGTCCAGCCCCCTGCCTTCACTCGCAGGACCAAGTACTGATTGTGTCCCTCTCAAGGATTGAGCTCACAACCCTGGGTTTAGCAGGCCAATGCTCAAACCACTGAGCTATCCCTTCGCCCCAACTTCCAAAATTTGGGTGAAAATTGGTTTAAAAAAACACACACCAAAAAATGAATGATTGTGTTTGTAAAATCCGAGAATTTTTTAGTAAAAATTGGTAAAACTGAAAGCACGGGGGCCTTACCAATTCATTACAGAGAACCGCTGTTTCATGTCCCAGACAACGTAGTTCAAAGCAGAAAGAGCAAAAGGACTTGAGAGGGGCCTCCAGGAAAGATGTAAACAGTAAGAGAAGGTTAAGGGGCACAAGGGCATGTTGGCATGAGCTTATGGAGTGCCACCTTGCGTGTTGCTTTACCGTAGTGATATATGGATTATACATAGAAGGAAAGGATGAGAGAAACTTTCAGCTGGAGCTTGCCATTAGGGTTTGCATCCTAATTTTCAAATAAATCTGTACATACTTTTAAAAAATGTCCCTTCACAAACACAATCTTTTTGTGTACTTCTATCTTCCTTGGTGCATTAATAGAAATTGCTTGTTGTTTGAGTTCACCAGTAGCAACACCAAGGCAATTGATAGAACCATTCAAAAGGAACAGTAAGCTGAGTGGGAGGTTTTCAGAGGCACACAGGACAGTTAGGCACCCAACTCTCATTGATGTTGACCTCTCTGAATTTGAATTTCCAGCCTCATTTTAAAAGGTTTTATATACAGCTTCTAGCTGGGTGCCCTAATGTGAAAAGTAATGGTACTTTTAGTGTAGGATGCTTTGCAGCATCTGTAGCTGTGCATATTCAGGGAGCTGTATTAAAAAATAAAAGGCAGAAAGTTTTCTTCTTAGGTTAGCAGTTTACAGATTTCTTCTTTGCTGCCTAATCTTCTCATTTATATGCCATTCTTATATTATCTGTGTTGTGATTTCGATTTTTTTTGCAATTCTAAAGAGAAGCTGGAACAGAAGGTTCATTTTCATATTGCCCTTTTATCTTAAGGGTACAGAATTCTACATTTCAATGGGATCTGAAAAATGTGTGCAGATTTGCAATAAGCTGGTAAGGATAGAACAGTGACTACAGAGTTAAAGGTTAATTTTTGTCATGACTTTCTGGACAATGTTTTAAAGGACCTCACATCTGTGGTTGCACCCATTGGTTTAAGCAGTTACAGCTCTTGTGCAGTCAAATTAGGAAATGGCGTCCAACTGACATTTTGCACATGTGATTATGATAATTGTATGTGCACATGAATGCTAGTGCAAAATCTTAACATTCACAAAAGGGAAGTTCTGTCAAAATGGAGTCCTTTGCATAGCACTTATCATCACTTTATATTGTTGCATATCAGCAAACACGCTCTGGGATCTCCTGGCTAATCAAGAATGTTTCTTTGCAGGTTTTTAGAGGTGTTTTCTAAATCGTTCCAGACTCTCTTCATAACAACATTCTTTTAGGCAACGTGTTTTTTGGTGTTTGGCAAAGATGAAAGATTCATGTGTATAGCAGGGACACTTAGAGAGAGTTGGATTATCCCAATGGAAGGACCATAATTGCATCTCTGTGGTACTTTTTCTCCCTTTTTGAATTAAAAAAAACGGTTTTCACTGCTATCTGATACCAATATTTGTATTTGGCATTCATATGGCATTTTTAGTGCTCAGAGCACTTTACAAACATTGTAGCAGCCTAATGAGTCTGGGGTATGAGATCATGGTATCATGTACATTAGCTGATTGCTACATAAATGGATCAAATGAGAAAAATACTAGGGCAGTGAGTTGAAGACAAACCCATCAGTTTGGAGCATAAAAATTGTTGATCATTCAGCAGTGTAATGTTCTCTCCTTTTCCTTCCCGGCATGCTTTGTCTGCTGTGTGCATTTAGATTGTAATTTTTCAGGGCAGTGAACTATTAGTCTGGTATGCTAATATAACTTTTCAGAGTGGCCCAAGCTCTAATGTATCATGTCCCTCATATATTAACAATTTTTCTATGGAGGCAGCCCCGTTTGCCTGCACAGTCTGCAGCCTAACCACTGCTTAGCTTGTTGCTTTGGAAAATGTTTGAAATAACCATAGTGTGAAAGGTATGTTTAAAACAAATTCTGTTCTCTCTCTGTCTCTTGTCTTCCCCACTCTCCCGCTCCCCTCAAAAAATTCCTTTGATCATTGGAGCCATGATCTTTGCCTGAAGCACATTCTACACTAGAAAGTTAGGTTGATGTAAGCTGCCTTGCAAAAACCTAGTTGTGCAAGTGTCTACACTTCAATTTGTGTCTCACTGATTTAAGCACCCCAGTACACCACTTTCCCGACCGATGTTGAGCCATGGTCAATGTATTGAGGTCAATGCAGAATGAGTGTAGACACTCTGTTATTTATGTTAATGCTAACAGTCTTCCAGCAGCTGTCTCGCTATGCCTGACACTGATTGCTTTGGTCACAATTGCGAACTCCACTGCCCAGGAGTCACGGAGACATGAAGGTGCTCCCGCCCCCACCTTTAAAGCCCTATGATTTTTTGAAATGCCTTTTCTTGATTGTCCAGCTTGGTGAGCACATCTCTATCTGCTCTCCATTGTTGTGTGCAAATGCCCAGCTGACCAGGCTGGCTACACACTCCAGACTCACTCTAGCTTAGTATAGACAGGAGATATTGGATCTCCTTGACCTGTGGAGAGAAGAGGCTGTGCAGACACAGCTCTGAACCAAGCACAGAGATGTCTACATCTATGAGCAGATTGCTCACGGGATGCAGGAGAAAGAGGTATGACAGGGACCAGCAGCAGTGCCATATGAAAGGGAAGGAACTCTACAGCAGGCATATTAGAAGGCCAGGGAGGCGACCAGTCAAGCAGATGCCGAGCCACAAATCTGCAGCTTTTACAAAATGCTGTATGCCATATTGGGCAGAGACCCTCCCACCCCATACACACACCACTGAGGAGCCCAAGCCAGAGGTCCCTGGCATGAACAGCAAGGACAAGGAGGAGGTGGATGAGGATGAGAGACATGATCAGGAGGTCCAGCTATGCTGCGAGCCAGGACCAGTTTGAGATTCGACCGCAATTCAGTCAGTCCTGGCAGTTGAGCACTGGTGAGCCTGATGCAGGGGATGGAACCTCAGGTAAGTGTATAATTGTATTTCTCATTACAATGATATATTGATGGTGCCCGCAACTTAACAGGACAAAGCAATTGGCTTTTCATTCATTTACTCATATCCAAAGAGGTAGGAGTACAACAAAGACAGGTAGTCAAGTATCAGAGGGGTAGCCGTGTTAGTCTGGATCTGTAAAAGCAGCAAAGAATCCTGTGGCACCTTATAGACTAACAGACGTTTTGGAGCATGAGCTTTCGTGGGTGAATACCCACTTCGTCAGATGCATGTCAGATGCAAAGACAGGTAGTGTTATCTGCTTTTTATTCCCCTGTAAAGTTAGGTGGGAGAGGGTCATGCAGAGCAGTTTATGTACACAGGAGTGTCCCTTGAATTCTCCTGAGAGATCTTGATGAAACTTTCATGGAGCTACTCTGCAATCCTTTTCCAAAGATTTCTGGGGATGGCAGCCTTATTTCTTCCTCGGCAGTAGGACGCTTTCCCACACCACTCAGCCATAACTTCAGCAGGCACCACTGCAGTAGACAGGCTAGCAGCATGCAGGACTGGATTGCTTTGCGATGTCTGCAGCAGCTGTGCTCTCTCTGCCTCTCTTACCCTCAGGATTGAGATATCAACTAAACTCACCACTGCCTGTGGAAAATGGAGCCATTATTCAATGCCATTGCCTTGTACTCATGGTTTTATGCAACTGAGCAATTCCTTCCTCATTTTCCTCACACCTGCTGGGCCATAGCCTTGCATAAGCACTCCGAAGCAGAAGTGTCAATAAGCATTCATGTTGCCAATCCTCCAGGATTGTCCGGGAGTCTCCACGAATTAATGATTAATTTTCAATTAAAGATTGTCATCTGATGAAACCTCCAGGAATATGTCCAACCAAAGTTGGCAACCCTAGTAAGCATGTCTTGTTTAAAACTTTAGGGGAACTAGGGAAGGTAGTGTTGAATCTTAAGTTCCACTTTCCGTTGTGACCTTACTGACAACGGTACCTCTGTGTTTATCTGCAGCTGCTCCTGTTGCGGCCTGGGGGAGGAGTGTCTCCCTCCATACTCATGGAATGCTTGAGCGAGATAAGCAGGAGAAAGAAGAGGATTGCATCCCTCTTCCTACCATTCCACCCCCGGGAACATTAAGAACAACCACAACTTTGCATACACTGATCTATTGAAGCTACAGTTATTGTATGTGTAGGTGAAATGGACATAAATGTTCTTTCCCCTTGTTAAGTTAATTTATTAAGTTTTTAATGTATTTACTTTTAAACTGAATAGTTTTCTTTGCACTGATATTGTTACTAAGAAAAATTATATTATTTGGAAAACAATTCATCTTTATTATTTCACAACATATGCTGCAGAATGGCTAGCACCGCTGAACGCGCCCACTTACTTGTTACTGTACAGTGTGACACAAGTCATAGGATCAGTGATAAACACAATGTAATAATTATAAATGTACAGCAAGCGGCGCAAAATTAATAGGTGAAGAATTGACTGTTATATTACCAACAGTCCCCAGAACATCAGGGCCAGGTAGAGCACAGTACACCCCAACACATTACTGTGGATCACTATTGAAGACTCTTTCAACATCTCCCTGATCTACATAGCTCTGCATTGAGTTCTTCTAACACCCCTTGTGTCTGGCTGTTCAAACTCAATGGACAGATGCTCGACCTTGCACTCAACAGCAAGCTTTCCCCCTTTGCTTCACAGATATTATGCAGGACACAGCAGGCAGCTACAACCATTGGAATGTTTTTTCACTGTGCTCCAATCTTAAATAACTCCAGCGTCCTTTCAGTCTACAAAAAGCTCATTCAACTGTCATTCTACACCTGCTGAGCCAATAGCTGAATCTTTCCTTGGTGCTGTCGAGGTGGCTGGTGTATGGCTACATGAGCCTTGGGAGCAAGAGGTATGCTGGGTCTGCTAGGATCACTATTGACATTTAAATGGTAGTCCGTCTGTTGGGAAAGAGAGTCCCTGCTTGTAGCTTTCTGAGCAGACCTGTGTTTTTAAAGATGTGAGCATCATATGTCTTCCCTGACTAGCCAACTTTGATGTTGGTGAAGCCTCCCTGATGAGCCACCAATTCTTGCTAACCAGAGAAAAGTAGATGTACTCTGTTGATGTACTCTGAACCAAGATGGTCTGGTGCCAAAATAGGGATATGCCTGCTGTCTTTTGCTCCACCACAGTTTGGGAACCCCATTGCTGCAAATCTACCCACTGTGTCCTGCACATTTCCAGGAGGTTCAGTCCTCCTTAGAAGGATATGATTCATGGTCCTGCACACTTGCACAACAGTGACCCCCACAAGGGATTTTCCAACTCCAAAGTGATTTCCCACTGGCCAGTAGCAATCTGGCGTTGCAAGTTTTCACAGCACAATCGCCACTTGCTTCTCCACTGCCAGTGCAGCTCTCATCCTGAGCTTAGGCGAGCTCAGCACACAAATCCAGGAATGTGGCCTTGTACATCCGAAAGTTCTGCACCCACTGCTCATCATCCCAACCTTTCATTCCAGTGCAGTCTCACCAGTCAGTTCTCATTTTTGGGGCTCAAAAGCAGCACTTCACCATCTACAGCTGCACCATGATTGCCACCAGCAATCTTGAATTGGTTCTCACTATGTCTCATAGCAATCTGTCCTCTACGAAATTATCATGTTTCCCAATGATTCGTTGGTTCTTAATCTGCAAATACTGGAGGATCATGTGTCCTGTGCTTGCAATGCTTATGACAATAGTGCAGAGCGGCGCAGGTGCCATGCTTCTATCAGATGGCAGACAACAAGGAAGTCCATGTGGGTTTGTGGAAATTTTATTAAAGGCATAAAAATTATGGGTGGAGACAGTTGCATGCTGGGAAGTTGCCCCTTGCTTCCACTCACCCCTATATGACTTTTCTACTTTTCTACCCCATGTATTGCCAAAACTTCCCAAAAGACAGTGCTCTGGATGGTGATGGGTTGCACAGTGGGATACCTACCCATGATTCACTGCGTTGTGCATCGACACAAGCCCTCCTGGTGAGTATGCACAGCACCAACACAAGGAGCTATGTATACATGCGCACAAGTATTATACTACCTGCGGTGACTTTGTGCTGACATAACTGGCATCGATCAAAGTTCATAGTGAAGACATGGCATCAGAAACACAAGACAGGAATCTGGATTAATGGATCAGGCGGGATGCAACTGCTTCATTCTCCACCTTTCCCCCACCCCCAATCCCTATAATATGTTGGGAGGGAAGAAATTCCTTCCTGATTCTTTAAATGTAGTGATCAGTTCAACTCTGTACATACAAGCAAGAATCACCATGGTTAAACATCTAATCCAGGGGTAGGCAACCTATGGCACGGGTGCCAAAGGTGGCACGCGAGCTAATTTTCAGTGGCACCCACACTGCCCAGGTCCTGGCCACCAGTCCGGGGGGCTCTGCATTTTAATTTAATTTTAAATGAAGGTTCTTAAACATTCAGAAACCTTATTTACTTTACATACAATAGTTTAGTTATATATTATAGACTTACAGAAAGAGACCTTCTAAAAAGGTTTAAAATATATTATTGGGATGCAAAACCTTAAATTAAAGTGACTAGACGAAGACTCGGCACACCACTTCTGAAAGGTTGCTGACCCCTGATCTAATTCAATTTATTTCATGAGATATCACTGGTATACAAGTAAGCGTCCATTTTTATTTTCTTGAATCTTGGTCATTTGGATTCTGCCACTGTTTCCTTAGGCCAAGAATTCCATGTGGTACATTGATTAGCTTCTCAGGGGAAAGTAGCTACTATGTTTAGATTAAAACAAAGTACTTTAATTTCTAGAAGCGTCCACGTGTTTTGTGTTGCTGCTTAGTTCAAATTTATCCATCCCCCAAATCCTTGTGATCCCCCTTAAGGTACTTATATAGTACAAGAAGATCCCCCCTGTAGCCTTCTCATCTTCGAACTGTATACGCTTAAGCTCTTCATCCAGTCATCATAGCTAAGACCCTCTATACTTTGATTAGTTCTGTAGCTTCTTTATGGATCTTTCTCCAGAACTTGAACAAAACTGGACTCGGGAATCCAGACAGAGCCTCAAACATGGCCCTTTATGGTGGTATAGTAACTCCCTTCATTTTGTTTAAAAACAAACCTTTGCTGCTCTGCTGGAAGCCAGAGAGTTTCTCTTAGCACTGGAATAATGTTCTATGAGCTCTCTATTCTGGCAAGTACTCTGGTGACACACTGATGCCTGCATTGCAGGGTTGGGGAGTCCTGCAAAAAATTGATCACAATAATTCAGCCAGGGGATGCATTAGGGATCAGAGTATCCTAGTGGGATAGCAGCTGCCTTAATAAGACATAAAATCAACTCCGTCCTTAGTACAAGCTGGATTACAATGCAGAAAACAGTTTTTGTTTGTTTGGGACCAAAATATAGAGGTCAAGTAAAAATAAACAAACATTTTTCTTGTCTTCAAAACCCAGTAACAATTTTTTTTTTTTTAGTTTTTGTAAACTTCAGTGCAAACATTTTGTATTTAGACACTTCCTTGCAGCGTTTGCAGCCTAAATGAATCGCTTTACTCCTGCACAAGAACCAGGAAGTGAAACTTACGAGTCTGTTTCCTTTGGGCCAAGCTGGGTGAAATGCATAAAGTAAACAAACTGCATAAAAGGTGATAGATTTTAAATAGATGTCATTTGTATTCTTATGAAATTTTTAAAATAGGATTTCTGACCTAACATCATCCTATTTTTTTAGTAGCGAGAAACAAAGTAAAGGAAAGATGAGGCTGACTCTGCAGCCAGGGGTGCCATAGCAACTCTGCCTCGTTCAGTGTGTCTGATGCCTTTTGCCAATCTTTTTAAGACTATCATGGTTTTGGTGACAAATATTGGCCTGTATTCTTAAGTCTATTTCCTAGTGATCATATAGTTTTAAAAAAGAGTTACAGCCACTCCCTACTTCAATATTAAAGTAAAAAATATGCATCAGGTGAGAACCTATAGTGATAGTATGAGAACAGGATGAGAGATTTAGTGGGGGATTAAATGAGAAAGGCTGAGGGACTTGTGATCAAATGGCTAGCTGGAAACACTGCATTCAGTTGGAGAGATTTGACCAGTGGAGCTGGCCATTTCTTTTTTGGAGACAAGGTAATCATCTAGAATTGCAGCTTCTGTGGTTTTGTAGCCATGGGGCCTGTGCCTTTTAAGAATACAACAGATTGTTAGGAATGCCGTGCACAAATAAGATACATAGCAAAAATAATTCAATCCCTGACTCTGTGACTGATACCTAGCTGCAGCATCAGATAAGCATGAGCACAGGGTCAAAATATAAGGTACCAAAGGGAATGAGGAGTATGTGTTGAAGATTTGCTCCTCTACCCTTGTCCTTTCCCAAAGTCAGGCCTTGCTACTTTCAAATTTAATACAACTATTAACACTGCCTATGCTTTTAACTATGTAATGACAGCTATCCAAGCCCCTAATTTTTAATGTTTACAGTTACCATATGGAAGAAAAAGGGTGGGTTTCTATTGATCTCTCCTCTTTGATGTCTGATTAAACCTATTATTTTGTTTGATGATCCTCTCCACCCACAGAACTCTCAAAACTCTCGGAGCACACACAACCTATAATCTAGTCTTTCTTGGGTGCCAAAAGCTTTAATGCTAGCTCTGCACAAGCATAGCCTTGCCACTGAAAATGAAGCATCTTGGAGATGAGGACATTTTCAGGCTCCTGGGACAGTGACTCTACCAAGCGTTCTGGTAATTTAGGTAGTGATTGAGCTATTTGAATGACCCATCTCAGTGAGCTGAGAGCTCCATAAAACTACAGCTCAGTTTTCTTCAGGTCTTAAGAGGGGCCTGAGCTGCAAAATGTGTGTCCGAATCCAATCTTTTCCAACATTTTGTACCTGGTTTTCCCCTACCAATAAATAACTATCTTCTTCTAGCTTGTTCAGTATAGCTCTATGGGGAAAACAAATTCAAAGAGACATTAATGAGATGTATAAAGATTTTATATTGGGTCCAGCCTGGTTAACCTTATGGTCAATGGTCTGTGTAACCACATGAGACTGGGATTTTGGTCCAAAATGGGGTCCCTTGGTACACAGGCAGGGCTTGGAAGTGCTCTTAAGGGAGCATTCCCCAGTACGAGGGGAGAGAGTTACATATATCATCTAACTGAAGTAGGAATGATGCTGATGGGCTCTGAATGGAAGCCCTTAGATAGGTAGAACTTTGAGTGGGAAGTAACAGTGAGGAGAATGCTGGGGCCCTTCAGAGACAGATGGGGAACATCTTTCCAGTAGTCCCTAAAAGGGTTAGTTGGAAGAACTTTCAGAAGGTTTGTTGTTTTCAGTTTGTTATGGGAAAATATGACCTTTCCATAACAAAGTAATACTTATAACTCTGAAATACTAAGGCCATTGAACCTATCACTCACTCATAGTAAACAGAAGAAGCCTGAGCTATAGGTGTGTATAAGAAAGTCACGTTCTGAGCACAGGGCTGGATTCAGCAATAGCTAGTCTCTAATCCCAGCTCTAATATGGACACATTCTCTGACCTTGGAGAAGTCACTTAAACCTTTCTGTCTCTGTTTCCCTTGTAAAATGGGGATAATAGCACTGACCTAGTATGTCTCTCAGGGAGTGATGAGGCTAGCTTTTGCTTAGGGCTTTGAAAGGAAAATTCTATATAGTTGCTAAATATGTTGATTTATTCTTCAAAAATGTTCTGCTCACCTCCTAGCCCAATGATAGCTGGGAAATGGCTGTGTTGGTGTCTTTTTGTTTCCTTCCTTTCACCTACAGCACTTGCAACTGAATAAACAGCACTGTGCTTTCATGTCTGTGGCACCCAGCTGCTGCTTGGAGCTTACTGAGCTGCTGTTCAGCCACCAAGTATAGTCATTATAGGCATTTAGTGCAGGCTTCCGAATCAAGCAACTATTTAAAGCCCCACTGTTCTAGGCACTGTCTATAGCACAAACACTGCAGCTCACAGATCAACTTTGTGCGATTCTTCAGTCTCCTTATCTGTTTTCCTCCCTCAGCACGAGCAGAAAGGAAGGGAATTTTGTGCTGCCAGAGTGGGTGAGTGAGACCCCACATACTTCCCCCCTGCAGCAGAACTGGGGTAGAAAACCCCAAAATAGGTTTCACATAACTTGGGGGTTGGTCTTGATGTTGTACCTTGAAACTAGTTTCATGCTAAGAAACTCTCATGGTTGATAGGTCCCAAAATTTAATAGGTATCAAAATTAATTTGGTTTACAATTAATCCGCTGTCATCGTCCCTGCCCTGAATTACTGGAACTTCAAAGAGACTCCTGAAATTGTGGGCAATAACTTTGTGAAAATCCCAGCATTGGAACTGGATGACCTGCCAGCAGCAAACTCTGAGTACTGGTTTGCCTGTGATTGTTGCCTGTGCTTTTCCATGGCTCTATCATGCCCCTCTCCTTGCCCTCTTCGTTCATGTGAGCAGGCAGGCAATTGCAATTCATGGATTGTTTCCATTTCTGTTTCAGCTCCCTGCCAAGCTCAAAGGAGCGAGGAAAAGCACCATGTGAAATACACAGCTGTCAGAACAAACTGAGTGTCGACATTTTTGACATGGTCAGGTGTCCCAGTTCAAGAACGGGAATTTTTCTCAGTTTTGCAGTCTTTTTCGGAGGTGCACACAGATTTTGTTTTTTAATTTGTTTGCTTTGTTTTTGTGTTTTAGTAATGGGGGACAGGAGTATAATCTTGTTTGCAGTGTTGTTCTAGCTATATTGGTCTCAGGATATGAGAGAGACAAGGTCTCTGCACACTCTTGGGTGAGGTAATACCTTTTATTGAACCAACCTCTGTTGATGGAAGGGACAAGCTTTTGAGCTTCACAGAGCTCTTCTTCAAGTGTGGAGAAGAAAAGATGGGACAGATTGTTAAATATAAGCAGTTCACACATGTTGTAGGAGACCACTTAAAATGAAGTGGGTAATCTGCATCCATAGGATAATGGAGGTGGGTAGTAGTAGGCAGCAAGGTGTATTACTAGTTATTGTAAGAGGCCATAACCAGTGTGTCTGTTAAGTTCATATTTTTTAGCGTTCAGCAGAGTTATTAGTTTCCAGTCATAAGAACATAAGAATGGCCATAATGGGTCAGACCAATGGTCCAACTAGTCCAGTATAATGTCTTCTGACAATGGCCAGAGCCAGATGCTTCAGAGGCAGTGAATGGAACAGGGCATTTATTGAGTGATCCATTCCCCTGTCATCCAGTCCCAGTTTCTGGCAGTCAAAGGTTTAGGGACACCCAGAGCATGGGGTTGTATCCGTGACCATCTTGGCTAATAGCCATTGATGGATCTATCCTCCATTAACATGTCTATTTCATTTTTTAACCCAGTTGTACTTTTGGCCTTCATAATATCCCTGGCAACAAGTTCCATAGGTGGACTGCATGTTGTGTGAAGAAGTACTTCCTTTTGTTAGTTTTAAACCTGCTGCCTATTCATTTCATCTGATGACTCCTGGTTCCTGTGTTACATGAAGTAGTAAATAACACTTCCTTATTCACTTTCTCCATGCCACTCATGATTTTATAGACTTCTATCATATCCCTCCTTACTCATCTCTTTTCTAAGCTGAACACTCCCAGTCTTTTTAATCTCTCCTCTTATGGAAGCTGTTCCATACCTCTAATTTTTTTTTGCCCTTCTCTCTACTTGTTTAAATTCTAATACTGTATATCTTTTTTTTGAAAAGGGGTGACCAGAACTGCACACAGTGTTCAAGGTGTGGGCATATGGATTTTTATGGTGTAATTATGATATTTTCTGTCCTTTTTATCTGTTCTCTTTAATAATGGTTTCTAACATGGTTAGCTTTTTTGACTGCTGTTGCACATTGAGCAGATGTTCTCAGAAAACTATTCATGACTCTAAAATCTCTTTCTTTAGTCGTAACAGCAGCTAATTTGGACCTCATCATTTTGTACATGTAGTTGGGATTATCTTTTCCAATGTGCATTACTTCGCACTTATCAACATTGCATTTCATCTGCTATTTTGTTGCCCAGTCTCCCAGTTTAGTAAGATCCCTTTGTTACTAACTCTTGAGTCAGTTTTGGACTTAACTATCTTGAGTAATTTTGTGTCCTCTGCAAACTTCGCCACTTCACTGTTTACCCGTTTCCAGCTCAATTTATGAATATGCAGAACAGCACAGGTCCCAGGACAGATCCTGCTATTTCTCTCTCTGCTGTGAAACGTGAACATTTATTTCTATTCTTTGTTATCTTTTAACCAGTTACTGATCCACAAGAGGACCTTCCCTCTTACCCCATCACTACCTGCTTTGTTTAAGAACCTTTGGAGAGGGGCCTTGTCAAAAGCTTTCTGAAAGTCCAAGTGCATTATATCAATGAGATCCTCCCTGTCTAGATGATTGTTGATACCCTCAAAGAAGTTTAATAGAGTGGCGAGGTAAGATTTCCCTTTACAAATGCTGTTGATTCTTCCCCCAACGTATTGTGTTCATCTAGGGTTCTGATAATTTTGTTCTTTACTATAGTTTCGACCAATTTGCCTGTTACTGACATTAGACTTACTTTCCTGTAATTGCCAGGATTGCCTCTGGAGGCTTTCTTCGGTGTCACATTAGCTATTCTCCAGTTATCTGGTACAGAGGGTGATGTAAGTGTTAGGTTACATACCACAGTTAACAGTTGTGTAGTTTAATATTAGAGTTTCCTTAGAACTCTTGGGTGTTTGTTTTTATTTATTTGTTCCAAAACCTCCTTTATTGATGCTTCAATCTAGGATAGTTCCTCAGATTTGTCACTAAAATGAATGGCTGAGGGTATGGCTACACTTGAAACTTCAAAGCGCTGCAGCGCTTTGAAGTGCGAGTGTGGTCGCAGCGCCAGCACTGGGAGAGAGCTCTCCCAGCGCTGCACGTACTCCACATCCTCACGGGGTTTAGCTCGCAGCACTGGGAGCCGTGCTCCCAGCGCTGCGGCATTGTTTACTGGCGCTTTACAACGCTGTATCTTGCAGCGCTCAGGGGGGTGTTTTTTTCACACCCCTGAGAGAGAAGGTTGCAGCGCTGTAAAGCGCCAGTGTAGCCAAGTCCTCAGGTGAGGGAATTTCTCTCACATCCTCTGCAGTGAAGACTGAAGCAAAGAATTCATTTACCTTTTGTGCCACAGCTCATCAACTTTGAGTGCTCCTTTTAGCACCTTGATCATCTAGTGATTGTTTGGCAGGCTTCCTGCTTCTAATGCTCTTAAAAAAATTGTTGTTAGTTTTTGGCTTTTGCTAGTTGCTCCTGAAATTCTTTTTTGGCCTGCCTAATTATACTTTTACACTTGATTTGCCAGAGTTAATGTTCCTTTCTATTTTCCTCAGTAGGATTTAACTTCCATTTTTTAAAGGATGCCTGTTTGCTTCTAACTGTCATTTTGCTGTTTAACCATGAAGGGATATTTTGTTTTGTAGTCTGATTACTGGTTTTTTAATTTGGGAGTATACATTTGGTTTGAGCCTTTATGATAGTGTTTTAAAATAATTTCCATGCAGCTTGCAGGCATTTTGCTCTTGTAACCATTCCTTTTAATTTCCATCAGCTAGCTTCCTCCTTTTGTTGTAGTTTCCTTTTTTGAAGTTAAACGCTACTGTGATGGGTTTCTTTGGTATCTTTCCCCCACCCCACCCCAAGAATGTTAAATTTAAATATATTAGGGTCGCTGTTACGGAACAGTTCAGCTATACTCATCTCTTGGACCCGATCCTGTGCTTCACCTAGGACTAAATCAAAAATTGCCTCTCCTCCTGTGGGTACTAGGATTAGCTGCTCCAGGAAGCAGTAATTAAGCCAGTCTTTTAAAAGTGTTGTGGAGGTTTCCTTTGAGGATGAAAACTGAGAGGTCAGATCTAGATGATCGCTTTTTGAAAAGTGTCCACCCAAAAGTGAGGTGGTGTTTTTTTGTCTTTTATCATTTTTCTGTGTGAGTTCATGAGAGTGTAGTAACTGTCTGTTTTCACCCATGCAGATGATGTTGGGGCATTTGATGAACATGTTGTGATAGGCATGTGTCATATCCATGGATCTTGAAATTTGTGTTGGGGCGAGTATTGACCATCGTAGCCGTGGAGATATATTTGCAGGTTTTGCGTCTGTTGATCTGGCAGGGTTTGGTGTCACTTTTAAGTTGGTGTGTCCTGGTCTACAGGGAGCTTGCTTCTGATGATAAGCTTGGTGAGTCCAGAAGAGTGGGTTCAGGAAAGATTTGTCTCAGGATGTGGCCCCTATCAAGTATGAGTTGTAATATTTGGTGATACCCCATGTGGGGTAGTACATGAGAAGTAGATGTTTGCGGACAGTGGCAGTTTTTCTTTTTTCTGCGCTGAAGCAGGTTCTCCTGGAGTATTTGAGTGTCCCGTTCCATGATGTGATCTGTTTCTTTGGTGTAGTGTACTTTTTTTTGGTGAAGTGTGTCCTTTTTGGTTAATTGTGTTAAGGTTCATATCCTAGACCAGGGGTAGGCAACCTATGGCATGTGTGCTGAAGGCGGCACGCGAGCTGATTTCCAGTGGCACTCACACTGCCCGGGTCCTGGCCACCGGTCTGGGGGGCTCTGCATTTTAATTTAATTTTAATGAAGCTTCTTAAACATTTTAAAAATGTTATTTACTTTACATACAACAATAGTTTAGTTCTATATTATAGACTTATAGAAAGAGACCTTCTAAAAATGTTAAAATGTATTACTGGCACGCGAAACCTTAAATCAGAGTGAATAAATGAAGACTCGGCATGCCACTTCTGAATGGTTGCTGACTCCTGTCCTAGATTTTCTGTTTGAAGCACATTCTGTGGTATCTGGCTATAAAGAATAGAGGTTTTTGTGTCTGGAGTGGTTACTGGATCTGTGGACGTAAATGTGGTGATTGGGTGGGTTTCTTGTATATAGTTGTGTTTAGGGTTCCATTGTTGAAGCTCATTGTGGAACTTAACACTGGTGTGGGAGTATACTAGAGAGTTTGCATGAGTGATAGTGGTTGACGTTGTGGTGGAAATCTGAAGGAGTTTAGGTTCTCTCCAGAGGATGAAAATACCGTCAGTGTATCTCAAGCATCACTGATTTTGTGGTATATTTTTCAAGAAATTCTTCCTCTAGTGGCCCATGAAGAGACTGGCATATTGGGGAGCCATCCATGTAGCCATGGCTGTTCCCACAATTTGGGAAAAGTGTGTTAAATGTAAAGTTGTTATGGCCGAGTTTGGCGATGCATTTGGGGTGGATTTCTGAGCATTGTTTATCATCTTGTAGACAATGGCCTCCCTGAAATATCTACAAGACAAAGGACAACACTAAGAAATCCCCTCCAACTCATTGCCTAACTCATCCACATCGTGTGGTCTCCTGCATCCTGTGTGAACCCCTTATGCTTAACAATGTGTCCCGTCTTGTATTTAGCTTAGACACTCTAGTTTCCTTCTCCAGACTTAAAGAAGAGCTCTGTTGAGCTTGAAAGCTCGTCCTTTCCCCTAGCTGCAGTTGGTCCAGTAAAATATATTATCAGGAGTGGAATTTGGCAGTTAGAGAAGGTGACTGGAAGGCAGGAATCCTGGGTTCTGTTTCCAATTTCCTACTGGCAATGCAAAACTGTACAACAGGTTTTCTGTAGATCCCATGCTATTAATCTGGGGGCCATTCATACTGCTCTCTTTCCCTGCTTCTCCCACTCTTTTAAAAAACAATTCTACTTAGCTGAGCTCATCTGTGACTTTCGGAAGCTGGTATAGTCTGTTGACTCATTCTGATGGGAATATTTGCTCCTTCTTTCCCTTTATGACTTTTTCCCTGACTCAAAGGTGCACACAAGTGTATTTTAGGCTGTTCAACAAACTGATTTTCTGGTACTCTTCGCTATCACTGAAGTAACTGGACCTTTTGCTTGTATGTTGTTTTGTGATCAGAGCGCAGCTCCCATACGATATGACCATTACTATTTAGCTGACAGAAGTCTTCCACCTCCACTCATGACTGAGATAAGAGGTTGTTGTATAAAATGAAAAGAAAAATTACAATTGGACATATCAAGGTAAGAATAATAGTGTAAAATCCTCCATGAAATGTAAAGGGGTCAGTTTTCCCCTCCTACAGTGTGTCTAGCTCCCATTAAAATAAATGGGAGTGGTAAAGGCAGATATATAACTCTGCTATGAAGTGCTTAGTATTTGGAGAAAAGTAAAGGACGAGTAGTATGTGCTACAGGAAAGAGTTGCTCAAATGCATGGACCAGTCACCATTACTAGAGCAGAGACTTTGGAAATATGGCTTTGATAAATGTTACCACTGATGATATATTTTATGATTTATTATTATTTAAGTTTCAAGAATATGTATTAAATGATATCCGAATTGCACTGTTCTGCATCAACTCACAAACAGCTTGGGTAGACAGAAATACGTTACTTCGCATCAGATTTCAAAAACGAAACCAGGGCAAGATGAGGGAAATACTTGGATGTGAGATGTGCAAGAAACACCTATTAGTAGAAGAAGTTTAGTAGTTGTCATTCTTCCTCCTTAGTCTGTACTGTGCTAATAATCTAGCCATGGTGCTAGGGTAGTATTGACAGGGAAAGCTAACTGCTGTCACAACAGTTGTCTCTAATCTTATTTTCAGGTATTTAGTGTGTGTAAGGTAATGTTTGTCCTCAAGTGGGCTCTCTTGTTGGCCTCTTGGCACAAAGGGATCCTTTCATATTGACGTATTATGGAGCAATAGTCTTATCAGCCTTAGTACAGGGACTGTTACTGCTTCTTTACTAGATTTCATTGAGTGAGTTTTCAGATAGGACCTGAGAGCTCTAATTGTCTTGATTATATTCTAATAAAATTGCTCGGTGCTATGATCAGACCCTTGGGTATCATGAACCCTGAACAGTGATGGAGCTGAAATGTAAGACTTCTGGGACAGTTTCCAACCTTGCTTTATGGTGATTCTTTCTGTATGTGACTCCATTAGTTATTTTGTATGGGGTTTAAAGATTGTTTTAATATCCTGGCCTTGTTTCTCACGGCTGTTTTCACCAATCAACCAATGTCCTTAGCTACTGGATTTGCTTTGACATCATTATATATAGAGATTAATTTTCTTTGCATCAGTTATCTGCTTCTAGCACAGCTCCTAGCACGTTCACAGCTTCAGACTTTATTTGAAACCGCTGCTCTTTTTGCTCTTGATTTATACCTGTTGAAATATCTAAGGGGAATAGGATATATGTATTATGCTGTTTCAGATCAGGCAGCTGGGAGGGTTATCTAGTGACGTTTGAAACTTGAATTTTTCCACTGTCCTAAATTTGGGGCAGGGACTCAATACACCAAGGGTTAAAAGAAAAATAAACCATAAATTGTCATGTTTTTTCCTACCCTCATCAGTGTTACCTCCTTGATCCTCCCTAATTTTCATCTTATTTGTCTGTGACTCAGTTGTGCTTTAAACAGAACTCAGCCAATCAACGCAGATTTCCACATGAAAAGAGACAGCTGTTAACGTTTGTTTTTATAGCTTTATATTTTTGTTTTTGTTCTTCAATGGCTACAATTCCCTCCCAGAAGCCTGACAATATTTTTTCCCTAATGATTTTCTTTTTCCACTTGGCAAACTTTAATTCCCTGCCCCACTTCCAGCCTCTCCCCTGCTGTGCTTTGTACAGAGATTAAATTAACATGGTTGTTTTGTTTAGCTACTGTATCATCAGTTTGCATAGTTCTCCCTGGTATGTCAAAACACCTTTATTTATGGATCAGCCTGGAGGGTCAATGTCTGCTATATAGATCAGGAAGTTACTAATACACTATTTTTTGGGAACCACATTAAAAATAGTAGCTGTTTAAAAAAAATCTTGCTAATGGAGAGGTGATTTTTTTAAAACAGTCTTTTTTACTGCAGTGAATTTAGGCTGTTGAAAATTGCCAGATTGACCAACCCCAGAGAATAAGGCCTCTTAATTAAGCACTGAACAGAATCAATAGCAGCACAGCTTCCCCACGCTATCATAACGTATATGGTGCGTCTACACCGCAAGCAGCAGCCCACAGCAGTGAGTCTCAGAGCTGGCTTCTTGTGGAGCTCCTGCTACCATGCTAAAAATAGCTGTGTAGACATTTGGGCTCTGAAGCCCACCCCCTCTCTTGGCTTCAGGTAGGAGGAGGAAAAACCCTGAGACAAACAGGTTCTGCAGAGAAAACCCTAAGTACAGCCAAGCTTGTGGAGAAAACTTAAACTAAGTTTTGTATTTTGATTTTGTTACTGAAGTTAATAATAAATCCCAGCCCCAGGAAGTAGAAATATAGCTACTCTACATAGCATGTGTGTACTTTCTTTAGAGCAGGTTGGGAACTCCAGCTACTTATTGGCATTTTTAGACAAAAGACAAGTCTAAAGGGCAGCCATGTGTTTGTGTATAATAGATTGTCATGCACCCAGCAAAACTTTCTACATCTGTCTCCCTCCCCATTGTTTTCTTGTTCTCTGGTTGTGTCTGTATAAATGGGATGGCCGAGATCCTCAGCTGCTGTAAATCAGTGTACTTCCATTGATTTCAATGAAAACTAAGCATCTGGCCCTACTTTGGGGCAAGGCCTGTCTTTCTCTGTACAGCGAGGCACCTAGCATGCTTTGGAGCACCATATTAAATTATATACCAAAGCTAGATTAGCAGAACATTAAGGTTGCGAACTCAACACTCAAAAGTTAAGCAATGCCAGAATTAAGGTTGCCAGTGCTACTTTTATTCAGCTCCCTTGTGAGTATGCATTATGATGCAGTCTTTAATTATACAATCACATACTAATTTTTCCACAGGACGCTTGCCTGATTAAGAGCACAGGATGGACCTGCTCTGAAGATGAGTCAGGATTGTGAATCAAAGGAAGCTGTTGTCTGTTTGATCCCTGCCTCATTTATTGCAAATGTTGAAAGGTGTTTGGTTAATGAGACAGGTGAGGAATGCAGGAAGAGAAGGAGGGTCTTATGGTTAAAGCAAGTCAGTGCTTCCCTGGAGAACGAGTTTATCCCTCCTTCTGCCACAGGGTTCCTACATGATGCTGGGCAAGTCATTTAAACCAGACTTTTCGCAGGTGTTCACTAATAGAGAGAACCTCAGTTTCTTGGTTCTCAGTTTGAGACCCTGAGGTCTAATTTGCAGAAATGCTGGCTTCTCACAGCTTCAAGTAAAGTCAATGGGAGCTGTGTTTTGAACATATGAAGTCCATATAGAGCTAAGTACTCTGAAAAATCAGGTCCTTGGTGTCTCAAATAGGATGCTCAAAATTAATGAATACCTTTTAGCTTAATCTCTCTCTGCCTCAGTTTATTATCTGTAAAATGGGGATAATACTTCACAGAGTTGTGAAGGAAAATTAATGAATGATTGTGACTTCTGTATTCAGAGCAGAGTTTGAATAACATGCAGTAAAATAGGGCATTGGGATACACACTGAATGATGAGAATAAAACAAAATATTGAGTAGCTATTTATTAACTGAGCATCGTCCGTTCTGGACACTGAATGAGGCACTGGTCCCATGAAAAACAGCATGTGTTCATGTCATTAAAAACTGTATCATACAGTCAAGGGGGCTGAATTAATACTGGCATTTCCTAACTTTTGAATACTTGACTTTGGAATCTTAACATTATTTGAACACATATACCGGTACATATATTTGTGTGTAGTTGCCTAGTTTTTTTAATGAAAAACCAAAATTCCATAATGTGGCATCATAGTTACACTTGCCCGATTCATCATCAGGATTGGAACCTGTAGAGTACACAGTGCTCTGCCCTTAAGCTAATTGATAACAGTAGTAGATTGTCATCCTCTATGTGGACCTGCACTAGAGAGGGATGAGACACACACTTTGCCAGTGGTTTTCACAGATATTTGCTAACAGCAGAGAAGTAGTGAGACTAGAAATCTTAGGTTCTAGAAGGATGTCTGATCTAGGGAGCACAAACTCTTCTATCCGTTTCCCCAAAGCTTGATCTCTTCTAGCCTGTCCCCTCCAGCCTATTCCTATCACAATCCAGACTCTTCACATATCTGGGT
This sequence comes from Gopherus flavomarginatus, assembly GCF_025201925.1. NCBI lineage: Eukaryota > Metazoa > Chordata > Testudines > Testudinidae > Gopherus > Gopherus flavomarginatus. The sequence continues at coordinate 74,108,924 of NC_066621.1, read as the reverse complement.
CTTGTCCCAATGTTATTTCCCATTGTCCGCCCGCTCTCAGGCCACGTCCAGACTAGGGTATTAAAATCGATTTTAGATACGCAACTTCAGCTACGTGAATAACGTAGCTGAAGTCGAATTTCTAAAATCGAGGTACTCACCCGTCTGGACGGCGCGGCATCGATATCCGCGGCTCTCTGTGTCGATTCCGGAACTCCATTCGGGTTGATGGAGTTCCGGAATCTATGTAAGCGCGCTCGGGGATCGATACATCGCATCCAGACTAGACGCGATATATCGATCCCCGAGCAATCGATTTTAGCCCGCCGATGCCGTGGGTTAGTCTGGACGTGGGCTCAGTCTCCACTACTCAGGCTTCATATCCCACTCACAATCTCTTTGCCCAACCAGTCCTAATGTCCCTCTCCCGGCTTGCAGTACAGTCCATAGCCACCAAGTCCCAGTCACAGGTTCTCTTTTCTCACTCCCACCTCCATTCCCACTCTCTCCTGATTCTTTGTCCCATCTACTTCTTTCCTCTCTCCCTGGTCTGGGTCTTTTCCTTTTTGAATTTGAGTCAGGCGACCGGCTGGGGAAGTCATTGAGAGCACACAAGAGACAAACTCCCTGCTCTCAGCTCCAGTCCAGCCCCCCAGCCCAGCCCAGAGCCATGAGGAGGAGCAATTGCAGGGAAAGTCCAGCTTCTCCTCTGTAGCACTGGCCTGGAACATGCTTAGCTCTGTGAGGTTGGCTCATGTGTAGGAGCCGTGAGGGGTGGAGCATGCTTAGTGAGGTTGGAATCTTTGACGATTTGGCTGCTAGACTCTAAGAAGCCTTTACTGTGTGTGTGTGAAATGAGATTTTTTCAAAGGCTTATAACTTGACCAAATTTGGGTAGATATTCACAGGAATGGCGAAAAGCACATCCGTTCCACAAAGGCCACTGACCTGTCAAGTTTCACTTCCCTGCTCCCAAATATGAGAGATGTTAGAACTTTGCAAGAAAGAGGTAACACATTTTTTTTTAAATGGCAAAACAACATTAAAGTTTGTCAGAGTTATAAGCTGCTGAAGACAGGGTCTTATAATGGGAAGTGTTGGCCAGCTTTGTAATGGGTCTTATAATGGGAAGCGTTGGGTAGTTCTACCAGCACTACGCTAATAATAACCTGGAACTCCTTTAACTAAATATTACCAGCTGGGCTGCAAGTTTCCTATCAGTAACACTTCAGTGATATAGACACCACACCACATAGCCTCCTTGAACTCCCATGTTTGAGTAGCCAGTGCTAGTGAGCTTATAGTGCTGAATTCTCATTGATTTTTCTAATGCAAGGTTAAAGTTTGGGTATTTGCCATGCTCTAATTTTTATGCAGTATGCTAATTACTCTTTTGAATTCAAAATGCTTGTTCAGCGCAATGTAAAAGAAATCGGAAATGACATTATGATGCTGTGTTGTGAATAGCCTCCAACCTTTTCCAGTTTATATAGAAATCCTGGTCTAGTTTTCTTAGGCCTAATTGAACATCAATCACATTTTTATTAAGTTTACAGCACGCACATATGCTCCACCATACTTATTTTCTCATTGTGCCAGGAAGGATGCTGTCCAAAAGAGGTGGGTTTTTTCATAACACAGTATTGGCATTGGGAGGGAAAATTTGGAAGTGGATGCAGCTGTCTGAAGATGAAAAGAAAGCACCAAACAGAAATGTAGACTGTTTAGTATTTAATTCCCAATTTTATTTTTTTTAAGCAAACACAACTGAATTGGATTGAGCTGGACATTGGATCTGCAGGAAAATCTAAAGCCTAAATATTGAAAGGATTTATGCATGATGACACTCCAATGTACAGTGTTTCTGTTCTGGTTGGGAATCCTAAGGCAAATGGTTGGCAAGCCAGTCTGTGGGGAATGTTGCATGTAAGGTAGAAAACTCTGCTACTCCCCAGTAAATATTATTATTTCAGTTTTAATAATAATACTTCTTAATACTTCATCTTTAAATTGCTGTACAAACATTAATCCTTACAACAAGCCCATGAGCTAGGTTAGTGTGCCATGTATACCAGGTCTACAGATGGGGAAACTCAGGCAGAGAAAGGTTGAGTAACTTGAGCGAGGTGATTGCTGCAGTCCATTTCAGAGCTAGAATTCGAAGTCAGGAGTTTCTGTCTTCCTGTCCTGTGCTCAGACCACTAGATCATGCCTGTTCCCATAAACATTTTGTAATTGCAGTTCACCACCTTGATCGATTGGTCCTTCAGCCCTCATATAGATTGTGCCGATCACAACATGTCTTCCATTCTTCTCTTATCCTGGCCTTGCTTCTCTATGTGTGGCCATGTAAGGTATGGCTGTAATTGCTGTTAGCACAAAAAAATTACTAGGACCAACTCTTGTTTTTGTTACAGTGAGGGAAATTTCCATTAATATCTCCCAAGTCACATACTAAGAGGAGAATTTAGTCTCTGGTCCAAATCCTATAGAAGTGCTATTACTGATGCAAGATAACATATCTTTAAAGATTAATTTTTAAATGCCCTATATATATTTCAGACCCTAATTTATTGATGACATGGAATAGCATATTTTAGACCCATAACACTGGTGCATTCTCACAGAGCGTCTCTTGTACCCTTCCATCTGGTTATTAATGTGTTTCTCACTGACTGCTTTTTCAGTGGATTCCAACTACGTAACCCTTTTCTATTGCTAAAAAAAGAGATACATGGATGGTTCTGGTGCAGATCAAGCTCCTCTGGAAGCAAGGGATTCAAAGCAGTATTAGTGATCCAATCAGACAGCAAAGATACTTCAGTGATGAATTTGATATGATTGCTAGATAGATAGAAACATCATTGTGGAACATTGTTAACAATAGGTTTTGTGTTTTGCCAATTAGATTTCAGACTGAGTTAAATACCCATCTGTTTTCGAGAGGAGAGGAATCTACTTCAAAGTAATTCTTAGCAGATAGAAGAAATTTTGAAATTCAGCTCTTGTAGCATCAATAGTATGTCCTTTTTTAAGTGACATATTGGGGTACAATCCAGACTAGTGGGGGGTGGGCTGTGTCACCTGTGTCCTGTAACCTGGGGTTCCTTGCAATGTCTTGTTCCTGTAGCCTGCCTCCAACCTGGACTTCTCAGAAACAGCCTCCAACACACAGGTCCTTTCCAGATCTGTTTGTGCAACTGCAGCTTGCTAGTCACACCTTGGCTCTCACCAGCCTTGATTATACAGCAGGGTGACCCAAATATACTCCCATTCCTGGATTTCCCCCCAGAAATGTATGTCCTGTACTGCCCATCCCTCTCCTGGACAGTCATCTATTAGTCCATTAAGGATATACACAACAGCTTATTATCTTAGAATTACTCAGACACTTTAACTTAAATACCCTGGATCAGATAAAACAATGAAACAAATGTATTAAGCTCCAAAGAGACAGATTCTAAGTCAGTACAAGCAGTAAGGCATAAGTCAAAAATGGTTACAAGAAAAATAAAGATAGAATGTTTTCTGGTGCCTAACTTATCAAACTGTATTAGATTCAAGCAAAGTTTCTCACCACATGCTTCCAGCAGCATTATTGACCAAAGTTTCAGGTCAGGACTCCACCCCCAGAGTCCAATACCTGTTTCCTTTGTCTTTTCAGGTGCCGAGAATGAGATGGGCAGGGAAAAGGGGAGGTGTCTTGGGGCGTTTGCCTTTCCTTTCTATAGTTTTTAGTCACTCTTTGAAAAGCATTTCCAGCTGAGAACCAGGAGACATGCAGTCTGCTGGAAGCGGGAAATGCCATGCTGCTGCTTTCCTGAGATGCAGGTCTCCTTGTCCGTACCCACCTTCGTTGCCAGAGACTGGCCACTTGATAGGTAATGGCCCATTAGCTTGGTTAACAGCTGGCTGGAGCATCAGCTTGCCCTTAGTCTTTGAGAAACTGGTTTAACCACTTCCAGACTTATCTGGAAAACATACTTCAGTCATGATTTTAGTTTCATAACTTGATCTATAATGTTGGCATATGCACTTCACCATATTGCTGACCAGCAAGTTACGAGTTTTCAAATGATACCTCACAAGGCATACCTTGTACAAAGTTTATTACAATTGTGTGTAGGGTGTGGACATGGGTGTATTCCAACACAGCGTACTAACATGGACGTGAGTGGAGCAGAGTCTACAATTAGTCTTGACCTCTAACAAGCCGTCTTGCGTACGTTTCACATTTATTTCAGAATGATTGATTTAGTATTCCATTTTAGTCAGTAATGCTTGGTCTTTACTTTTCATTGTGGACCCGCATGAAGGCAGCTTAATTAATAGAATGGACTGAAAAAAACTTTTTCTAACTCCAAATCAATCTAAAAAATGCTGGGGCTTTTGCCACTAGGATGCAGGACTCCTGTGCCCCCTCTCCCCCCATCAAATTAGGATCCCTCTTTTCTGGGTAAGAGGAGTTGGTGTCCAGTGCGAGTGTAAGTATATCTTCTACAACTAATGTTCACCTACAAATACTGCAGGAGGAAATGTAAATACAGAAAATTGGACCTTTCAGTGCTTTGTGTCATTTCATTGTTTGTTTACATGAATTATGTTTTAGTCAGATCTGCTTTGGGGAAATTATAATATACAAAACTTGTGGGATGTTTTGGCATTGATAGCTCTTGTGGATATTCCATCTCAGACATGTCACAGGAGTTGGTTTTATGATTCTAAATGCTCCGGTTTGCATTTTGCCATTAAGTCATGTGATGGGATGCATAGGATCAAACGTAATCCATTAGGTCTGTGCAGCCAAATGTTGAGTACCATGAATTCAACACAGCATCATGGGCAAAATGTAAATTTACAAAAAGGCTCAGAGTAGAATAATATGCCACCCTCATTCAAAACTCTGATTAAATGTTTAAAAAAAATAGCTGTTGAGGAAACCAGTCAACCATCATCATGTCATCCTTTGGTTTGAGATGCAGCAAAATATTTGTATAGACATTACTCAGTAATGTGGCCTTTGGTTGTGAGTGCTTAGTTTTCACATTTTTAATTTCATTATTTAATGGGTGTGGGTGGAGGTTTCAGCTGTCAATTCACAAGTGGGAAACAGGAAAGGTAAAAGATAAGTAATCACAAAAAGCAATTCTTCAGATCCAGAAAGCAACCGACCATTGTGCCCTGCAGTGCCCACAGATTTGGGGGAAGTGGAGCTGGGGGGCAGAAAAAAGAAAGAAAAGAATACAACCCAGCTTTCACTGAAAAACAATTTCTGACCCTTTTCTTTGCAAGGAGATCTTGAAAACTTAAACCAATGTAAACTGATTTGTTGAAAGGTACAAATGTTGAAAGGTACAAGCAAAGCATTTTCAGGTAAAATGAGTCAGATACATTAGGGTGTAACCCTATTTCTTTGACCTTCTCTGAAATCCCTACCAGGCACAGTAGTATAATTATGGTGGATAGGGTTGGTTACATTTGGGGAGAGGGTGGCAAAAATTGTTTTACAGGCCAGCTATGCCATTGCATTCATCCGAGACAGTGAGCTAGAGGCTCATGTCATGCATGTAAATTCAGAGTAAATCCTGGCCCCATTGAAATCAATGGCAAAACTCTGATTTACTTCAGTGGGTCCAGGAATTACATGGTCGGTGTCTTTTGAAGTTGCATTTTCATTTTCTGTAAAAGTTACAGCATCATCCAGTGTATTTAAAGGAGCTCTGGAGACACTCAGGCAAATGTCCTAACAATATCTTTTGCATAAAACCCATAAAGCTCTCTGTTTCCTTTTCCATCATTGTTGATTATCCAGGTATTTGAGAGTCTTTCTACACATTTCTCTCTAAATAGCCTGCTCCACTTTCCTGCTTCATTCAGCATTCACCGATCCAATGTTTGTAAAATCACAGTTCATCACATGGAACAGTATGACATGTAGCAAGCAACTTCCAGCTGAGCATAACTCCTAGTGGCTGTGCTAGGGGAGGCTTTCCTTTTTTGGGGCTCTTACGGAAGCGCTGTTATCTACTGATCAAGAAGGTCCAGGGTTTGAGTCTTGGCTGTGGAACATGAAGGATGTACACTTGGCAAGTCCAGGATGTGGGGGACTCTGCTAATTGTGCTTGAGTATCTGGCCGCCAGTTGGCAAGTACAACAGGAAGCATTTGTGATGGCTCAGGCAGTGGGCTGTGCATCATTAAATGAATTGGGCAGGAACTGTCTGAATGGACAAGAGAGCTTCTATTTAACAAAAATTCCTTGATAATCAGCAGTTCTGGGAAAGGAAATAGAGAATCAGTACTTGAGAGTTTAATGGGATTTTGAGAATCTGGCCCTAAAAATGTTATAATTTATCAGGTTGGCATCAATGGAGCTACGCTGATTTATGCCAGCTGAGAATTTCTCTCTTTATTTTTTTTCCTTGCATGGTGTCAGTGATGCTTTGATCTTTAGGAAACGGGGTATATCTGCATTCTTATACTTTAAGGACTGACCATTTTGATGGGATTTATTTGAAACTTCTAGGGTTGCTAATGTTGGGAGGGTTTTGGGCTCTAGGGCTAGGTTGGTATAAATGAGTGCTGCCTCTCTCTGCCAGGTTGATCTCCTTTTCCTAGCCTGTCTTCCAGATGTTCCCAGCACTAAGCCCTGATTGCTCTCTCAAGCAGCAACAAAGCAGCTGGATTTGGTGCACATAAACAGAAGAAGGCAAGGTTTGAGAGAAACTGTCAGGGAAACAGTTTGACAACGAGACTATCAACCCGTGAGGATGGGGTTCTGTTCCAACATTTCTCAGAGAGATCTGTGGAGGTAAGAACAACAACAAAGGGAGTACAGGGAGGATAAGAGAGAGCATCCAAGTTTTTCAGTTCCTGTCTCAGATTTGACTTGATCCTGAGGGTTCTTAGGGTTAAAGTAGTTCGATATTTGGCTCATTGTCACTTTCTTTCAGTGATGTGTGTGTTAGTATGAGCCTAGTCACCAATGTTTTCTTAGCTTTCCCAAGCAGAGGAGGCTAGAGGCAAAGTCATGTCAGATATAAAATAACATTTAAACTAGTGCTGTGAATGGAGGGGAAAGGAGGGCACATCTGTGCCTAGGACAAGAATACCCAGATCTGTATCTTTTGGGAAGATGAGATTTGCAAGGATCATTCTAAAGTGGTGTACTGAAATAGTCATTTCGGATACTGTTAGAATATGGAGTCGCTATAACAATGCTTCACATCCCTGTGACATTGCAAATCACAAAGCACTGTATAAGCAATAATGAACAAAGCTTCACAGCTCCCCTGTGAGGTAAGTGCTATTACCTTATTTTACATGTAACCCTTCTCTGCCCCTCTGAGTTGGCAGCAACAAGAGACGGGTTCAGTATCCAGGGGTTCCGTTTCAATAACACAATGCATAACTGGCTCGAGCCCCCACCCAGTGACCTGCGACACTTACATACCACACCCCCTTGGGTGCCTCAAGGAGGCAATACTTCCCCTCTCGCAAGCATGGAGTCTGAGTGTAGCAAAATCCTTTTAATAAAGGAAGGAAACAATGTGGCATCCCATTGGAGAAACACCACAAACAGGATTATAACACAAACCATAAGCAAAAACCCACCTCCAAGTACGTTTGGCAATGTCCTTTCCCCCTTAGGGTCTTAAGCCCAATTACCCCAAAGTCCAACAACCCGAAAGTCTCTGGTCAGTGCCACTCCAGAATTCAAAAGTTTATCTGCAGAGTTTTCGCTCCCCCAGCCTGGGTGGAAATGGGGCAGGAGTCCACACAAGGTGTTACGGGGCACCTTACGTGGGCCAAGGCCAACTGCTCTGCCTCTCCATGGAGTTCTGCTGCAGCCTTCACCACAACCAGCTCCACTACACCAGCTGTGCCGCTCCTCCAGCCATCCCTGCAAACCACTTCACTCCGCTCATTGTTCCGTGGGCTGCTCCAACATGCTGCAAACTTCTCCACTCTGCCAGCCGCTTAACGATAGGTCTTCAGGCTCCCCCACTAGTTAACACAGCACTCAGTGATCTCAGCTCAGCTCTTTCAGTGATTTCAGCTCTTATAGAGGAGCCCTGGTGCACCACTGGCCCAACATGAACTCAGCTCAGCAGTCTCTAGGTGGACTCCTAATGGAATCAAAATTAGCTCCACTCTTTAACTGTGGAGAGAGGAGGCTGTGCAATTGGTGTTCTAGACCCTCAAAAGGGGGCCCATACCATCTGGTGTACACACCAGTCCCCAACCTCTCTCAATTCACTGGGTATTGGAACCCATGTCCCTTGTTTAGCAAGTGTCACTTAAGTTATATTGAGACATCTCTGTCATAAAGCAGTCTCGTAGTTCCTCATTCACATAATCAGGTGGCAACACTTTATTTATCCTGCCGCAATAACAAAGAAATTGGGGATCCCAGAGCTGTCAAAATAACCATCCCAGGCTGCATTGGGCTATGCTGGGCTTGCCCATGCAAATATCTGAGAATTCACACTTTTTGAAATTCTTTCCACACTTCCCATAATTCACAACCAGATGTCAGGGTAGAGCTCATCCTGACTCTGCTTACATCCATATAGGGAAATTGACTTCCTTAAGTCAAACACGGAGTCTGGTTGAGTGCCTGGGTGTCTGTCTGGAGCCTGCTAGGAACATGAATGTGGGATATCTTCTGAGAAGACATGATCACGGGTCCAAAAATGACTGGAAGGCAGTGAAATCACAGAAGTGGCTGTTGGGCAAAAGGTGCTTGGCATGGTAGCTAATGTTTGTGCCGCTCATCATGTACAAGTAAAGTATTTCCAGGATTTCCACTGACTACAGAGATCAAAAAATGATCAGACAAATCGCTTAGGGAAATTTCAGGGTATTGTTGAATGGTGTTGGGTAGACCAGTTGCTTGGATGCAACTTCAATACCTGCTGTTATTGTCCTCACTGTCACTACCAGGTGCAGAATGGCCTGATGTAGGATCCAATGGTCAGGAGTATTACTCGGAGCAATGGTAGTGCCAATATCTTTACAGTGCTGCTTGTACTGTTGCAAGAAGTTTTGTGTGTAGACATGATAGGCCTGCTTTGCACCTTGTGTAGCGATTTACACTTGTGCAAAGATGATGTAAAATGCCACCATTATGATTTATTTGTTCATATCCCCTTGGCAGTCATTTTGCACAGGTGTGAATGACTGCACAAAGTACAAGACGGTGGAGAATCAGCCTGGTAGGTGTCAAAAATATTCCAAGAGTTTGCGAAAGTGATGGCAGGATCAAAATTCTGTAGTGTAGGCCAAGCTTCAATGGCAAAGCTGGGAATAGATCCATGGTCTTCTAATTTCCGCCGAGTACCATACAGAGATCTCCAGTGCAAAGACTGATTTCCCTGGTGTAAGCCATAGGGATGCCAGATCAGATAATTCATGTATATGCCTGTTTTCTAACCACTGGGCCATGCTCCATCCCTCAGTATCATAGCAAAAAATTGGGGCTTGATCCTGCAACCCTTATGCATAGAAGCAATTCTTATTCACGTGAGTCTGGACTTCAAAGGGACTCCTTTCATGAGTATGACTTTTGGTATTAGGCCCTTGGTTTTTAAATAATATGACAAAAGATTGATTTAACTATTAAAAACACCTGCAATGCCAAGAATAGTCCTTGGCAGAACTCTACTGAAGTTAATGGAATTATGCCAGGGATGACTTTGCCTACAGTCCATAGAAAACTAGTCTTCTGGCAACTGTAAATCTTGAAAAGAAAGTTTTTGTGGGAACAATATTGGTGGTAGATGACATTTTAGGTAGCTTTACACAGACTTAAGTGATTAGGCTGAGATTTGAGAGAGTTCCGTAAATGCTTCAGGGAAAAAGAAAATATTGATAATGGTATCTTTAACCTGGTGAATGAGTTAAGCTCAATCATCATTGCTGAATTATCAGCACACTTAGCCAAGGTAGTATTAATAATAATAATAATTTATTTTTACTTTTTCTGATTCCCCTTTCACTTACACTGGTGCAACTCTGTTGCCTTCATTGAAGAAGATGATTTTCACTAGTGAGACAAGAATCAGACCCACTGTTTATGAAAAGGAACATAAAATCTCTGCACATTGTGTCCATATATGTGTCAGATTTTGATTGTCATTCCCACACCCACCCCTGTGTTTTGGATGGAGCTAAAATCAACACAGTTGTTTGTGTTTAATAACTGCATATCATAAACCTTCTTGTTATGCCTGAAACATCCTGGTGCACCAGCATCAGCATTTTCTTTCCACTCAAGTCTGAGGGCAATGCTTTCTTGGTTAATCTATGCTGCACCAGCAGCAGAGGGAGCCCCAAAACATTAATTTTACATAGGTCTGACAGACCTATGTAAAATTAATGTAAAGTTCCCACTGTGGGAAACTTTATATTTTTTTACCTGTTCACTGATTTGTTTTTGCCAACATATTATATGTTAAGAGTTGGGCTAGTCAAAATATTTTCATCTCAACTGTTCTCCACTGGAAGATTGGGTTTTCAGATATGTGAAATTTTTCACTAAAAATGTCTTTTTTTTTCCCCACAGAAAATGTATTTATTTATGTAAAATAATCAGATGCCTGAAAAGCAAAATACTTCAGCCAAAAGCTACACTATTTTGATTTGGAAATGCAGCTGCAGTGCCTCATGGGATTTGTAGCTCAGTTGCCTTGTGTCCTCATTCTCCTCTGTGGAGATACCATAGCCAAGGACAGCTCCCCTCTGCAAGAGAGAAGACCATCATGCATCATGGGAGATGTAGTCCAATCAGAGAACTTAGCCTATAGAGAACAATGAGAGCATGATGCACCCAAATGACAACTCCCATCAAGCATCGTGACAGCATTTACCAATTAAAATATTTCATTTTTCAGCCAAATATTTTTAATATTTGAATTTCTTCTGAAAATAACCCCCCTAATTTCTCAGCCAGCTTTAATTAAGAACATTTTTCATAACGTTAGAAATGCATGAATAAAAGCCAAAGTCAGAACAATTAGTTTTGACACAGGAAGCATACATTTATACTGGAAAAGCAGCATTGTTTGACCCATAGCCCATCTTCAGTCTAATTTATGGCCTCATACAGAGTCCACAGATTATTTTTGTTATTGTCATGAGTCATATGGTAAAACATAGTCCTCAAGCCCTCAGGTGGTGGAGGATCTGCATAGTGTGACCCTTCGTGATATGGGAGTTAGATTTTAACCACTATAACCCATTTTTCCTTACTACAGAAAACACTTCTGCACCTTAATTACACAGAAGAGGCAGCTTGGCCATACAATTAATTACTGTAACTTATTTTAAGGTCATCCTGGCACCATTGTTACCATTGGAGGTAAAGTTAATTATTAAAGCTTAAACTACAGGAGAATTGCTGTGCTAGTTGCTTTTTAAAAGGAATGTAATCGTCTCATATTCTATAAAAGGAAAGCACACAGGAGGCAGACATAAAGTACAGGAACTGATGTAGTTCCCACAGAGATTTTGGACACCAAACCATGCTCTTCCCAAATTCCAAATAGAGGGGCAAAAAAAGGGAAGCTATTACGAGTATACCGTAGGTATGTCCAAAACCACAGAAGTTTATAAAGTCTGGCCTCAGAGTCTAGGTGCTTCTCCAAATTCAGTACATATCTTAATAGGACAAGAGAGATTAAACAAACACTACATGTGTTTAGGAACAGATTCTCTGAAGCTAGCACAGGAAAGTGTTAACTCTACCTGTCACCCTCTCTGAGGCTTCCTGCTATGAAGGGAAGGTATTTAAGTTTGTGGCAGACCTTCTTGGGCTCCCAGAAGCCCTGATCATCCCCTTCTTGGTTAGTGTTGCCTAGAAGACTGCTTCAGTACACCACACAGCAGCCAAGGGGGCATCCATGATTCTCTGTTAATAGCAGACATTCCATTCCCTAGCTCCCCTCCTTGAGAAGCTGCCCTTTGACTTTACTGCCTAGTTTTTCAGTTCATGTAAGAGATTTACCCAAAGGATCTTCATAAACAGGTGAGGACCATGATCACTGCCTGAGTAGGACGTAGGAATGAAAGAGGGGACGAAGAAGGGTGTTGCACAGGGGAAGGAGGGGCTAGACAAAGATGGAATGGACGCTGGAATGGCTCCTGCACAAGAGAATTGAGTTAAAAGGTTTTTTGCACTTTCACCTTTTCCCTGTGTGTGCATGGTAGGGGCCAGTGTGACACATGTGGCAGATAAGGTTAGTGAAGGGAAGATAAGGTTAGTAGTTTTTTTATTTGAAATATCGCCTTTTAATCATAGTTTATTCTTTCTTTAGTATTGGAAATTAACCAGCGTATTGAAATTGGGTGATTGAAAATCCCAGCCTAAATTGTTTTTCTAAGGAGGCTAAGTGAGCTAGATGCCCAACTCCCATTGAATTTCTGTTGTGAATAGGCACATTTGAAAATCCATGCCTTAAGGAACAACTGAAAATAACTAATAATCTTCAAAGATGGGTCAAGGCAGAGGGATAAAACTTCAGGTTCTCCACCTGTGCAAATGTAGCCTGTAATGTGACATGTTAAAATGTTATGACATCATTTTGTGACGTGATGATATTGTGTCTTGCCAGCAGGACACTGTATCTCAGTGACATTGAGTTACATCATTTGGATCTGATAAAATAGTCACAATAGAATACACACGCACAAAGGGTGCCTAGATTGCAAGGGATTAATAATAGAAATTTCTGCTTTTAGGTCCCTAGTCTGTATGTGACCCATAATGGAAGCAGAGACTGTAAGTTATTTCGTTTGTTGGCTGTTCAGTTGCCTATGTGGAATTCAGGTTAGATCCTGGTGGGTAGGTGTCCACATCATTAAACCACCAAAACAACTGGCATTCAGCAGAAGGCCTGGATTGGATTCTAGAGTTATTCCAGTAGGTAAAGATAGAGCCAGTAGGGAGTATTCTGTGGAAACTTGATTTGTTCTTGTCCAGGAGCATGGCCATTCTAGGGAATAAATATGAGATTCCTTCACTAGGGAATTCAATCTACCATCTTCGACAAAAATGACGTTCAATAGTCATTAAAAAAAGTAGCACTAAAAGTATTTATTTTTATTTACACAAATTAATTTTGTATATTTCTTGTGTCTGCAAGCTAGGTAGTTAGCTTTTCAGGATGCAGGCAGATCCCCGAAAACTGGCAGCATCTTATGAAATTGGGGGAAGATGCACTGAATCTAATCAAACTCATAAGCAAAAGACAAAAAATAAAGATATGTTACCTTTTCTGCTTCTTCAATAGTTTATTAATATTGCAACAAAACTAAAATTAGTAGCATTAAATAAGTTTTAGCTCCTACAACTACCAGATCTTTAATGTGGTAAATCTGACATTGGTTGTCAAGTTTTATGCTTTGAATTTTTCTTCACAATAATTTCTAGCCAGAAGCTGTGCTTCATACTGTGACAGGAGAGAAAACATTGGAAGGCCTATCTCAGTGAGATGGAAGAATAGAGATGAGCAGTTTGTAATCTGAGATTAGTGGATAAAGAGACTAGAGGGAAAATACATTTACTGGTAAAAAAAATAAATAAAAATTACCCACTTAGAGGTAATGCAAAGCATCCCACGGAGCCAGTGTATTTTAGGGTCGGGGTGTCAAAATCAAAATAAATATTTAACATGTTGACTTTGTGTAAAATTACAGAAGCATCACATAACCCACTTTAATTATGGAGTCAGTAGCAAGTGCTAAGCAGGAGAGACAGGAGTTTGCAATGATAGCATGTCCAGGGTTTGTATTTGTCTATAAATAACCTACTGGGTACTAGATATGAACCCTCTTGCAAAAATACTCCACAGTTTAATATGATCTGAGCTTAGGCTATCTGTTCAAAGAGGCAGTCTGTAGGGATTGTTTTACATGCAAATGTTAGGTGGGAAGTGTTGTTGATAGTGGTTAGAACAGGAGGTGGGTTTTATTTTTAACTGTCCAGTTACCCATTATGTGACCTGGAGCAAGTCACTTAGCTCTTCCAGTATCTTGCTGTAAAATGGGACTAATTATCCCTTACGATCTTTGTCAACTGTTGGCATGATGGCCACCATCTTGGCCTAACTTGCTAGGAATTGAACTGGAGACCTCCAAAGATAAAGCATAAGATGATACAACTTGAGCTAGCTCATGTCCTCTATGTATCAGGGTAGAGCATTACACTTGGAGATCCTTAAATGCAAGGTGCTATACATGTGCAAAGTACTGCTAACAGGTTAAATTAGTAAACCCTTATTCACAGAAACTCCTTTACACTTTTCAGGGGGAGTTTTCCTGAATGAGGAGTGAGTAAAAATTGAGTGATGATTCAGTCCCATGTGTTTTTATTTGAAAATGCTTTTTTAAAAAAATATGGCTAGGAAACTCTAGTGCATCCTTAACATTAGCACAGCTCAGCTGTGAGTGCTGCTGCAGAGCTGTTACAGATCCTGCTTTGTACTTGAGCACAGTCACACAGTTCCCTGCCAGTCACAGGAGTTGAAGCCACTCCTCTTTTGCAGAGATATTTTGTTTCTGATTTGAGTTGAGAGGACCAATCAGAGGGCTGCACTGTTTCACTGTGCTGTCAGATTGCAACCTTCCCCTACTCCAGCTAATCTCTGTAGCCTTCTTTGGTGTAGGCACAGCAGGCTGCCTCTAACACACACAATATATTAGCAGTAGTGCTGAAGTCTGTGTCAGTGCCGATGTTTAAAATGAGGTGGTGGCTGCTGTCCCTCCTATTTGACAGCTGAATTTTTACTCCCTGTTTCACGATCATCACTGGAAGAGCTGGGAAATTTTGTTGCCACTGGCATTTTTTAAAATTTAAATGTCATCAATGGGCGTTTCTCCTTCTGCTCTAGCATCATTGTCCTGTTCACAGATATTAAGACTAAGAAGCTTGATTCTCTAAGGCTTGTATCCAAGGGCATCAGTCATTAACACACTGAGCTACATCTGCTTCTTGGCTAAGACTGAAGAAAGACATCTTAAGCTGGAAATCCTGCTTGCTCGCCGCTCTCTCTCTCTCTCTCACAAGCACTGCATATGCTGCAGCAGATTCTTTTTTTTATTCCAAAAGGCTGCCTCACTTTGGAGATGCAGTGACAAGATAATGAAGTAAAAGTCTCCCATTTCCAAGAAAGAAAATTATAGGAGTCAGCAACTGAAAGGGAAGAACAAGTTAAATAGCAGTAGCAACAGAAGAGGAGTGGAAGGAGGACAGTGGTTGAGAATTAAAATAAAATTAGAGGAAACAGGTGGAAGGCTCACAAGACACTGAGATAATTTAGGCTTAAGGGTCAGTTTCATTCATTCTATTATTTTCTAAGCAGTTTTTGGAGATTCCTAAGCAGTGCTGTTTTACCACCCGGCTTCCCAAACCTGCCTTTTCACTCTCTCTGGCTGCTGCTGCTACTACTGTTGCTGCTGCTGACAGAAACTTGTTAGGAAAGCAGAAAGAGAAAATGCCAGCCATCCTGGTGGCCTCCAAAATGAAATCGGGACTACCTAAACCCGTACACAGCGCTGCTCCCATCCTGCATGTCCCAACGGCCAGGACCATCCCGCAACCCTGTTACCTGAAGTTTGGGAACAAGGTGGAGGTGACCAAGCCATCATATTCCAGCCAGATCCCCCTCAAATCACCTCATGGACATGAGAATGCAGGGGATGGCTTTCCCCTCAGGAAGAGTAACTCTCTAGAAAATGGATTTGACACACAGGTTAGAAAAGTGTGGTCTTTTGAGAGGAGTGTGTGTGTGTGTGTGTGTGTGTGTGTAGGGAGGTGGTGTTTGGTGGAGGTGTCGCTATTTTTGGTGGTGGCAGGAGGTGATCTTGGTTTTTTAGTTGGTTTGGTGGCAGGGTGTTGGTTGTCAGGTGTGCTGTGTATTTGGGGTATGTGATTTGTATTTATAGGGGTGTTGACTGGGTGGGTGTGTTCTGCATTTGTGCTGGTCTCTGATGGTGGAAGGGCTGCTAGTTGTGGTGGGTGTATTTTGTATGGGGAGGATGGTTTGTGATTGTATGTGATGATGGGCAGGTTGACATGTTCTATATTCAACTGCAGTGTATAGAGAATATATTATCAGTCAGATTGTACTCTTCAATGCAACTGGCTATCTAGGAAATTCATGCTAAATGGAATTTTCCATCTTTAGACTGCAAATACATGTCATCAGAAACAGCATTTCATTTATAATATGCAGTATTTAGGTTTCACTTGAATGTGCATCTGTGTGGTTCTTTAAATATGTTGCTTTCCACTGTGAGAGAAGAAATGTACGTTCCTTCACTTGTTTTATTTTTGCTAGTGTACTAACGTTTTCAGCATGGATCAGATTGCCTCTCTACTGCCGATGCCTCAATGTGCTTGACAGCAGTGTAAGCAGTTAGTATGTTAGAGTACTATGGTGTGAGCAAAGCGGATGGTCCGCTGCAGCAGCAAACTGAACTGATTAACATTATATAGAGGTTGCTGTGTAGGCGTGCGGTGTATTTTGAAAATAGCCCTACATATCATGAACCTCCTCTGCAGGCATTTGAAACTGGGAGAAGACGGGTGATGCACTAGAAATGGAGTCTTTTTTAATGAATCCTAGCTGTCCCCTCTTTCCCCCAGAATACTGGGTCATCTGTGCCATCTAGGGATTGCACACTGTGGCCTCTTCTCTTAGCAATAGCATGACTGCTGATTTAGTGCATTTGGCCTCCTGCTCTGCATTTTAGGATATGCTGCATTTTTCTGGCAGACAGGGTGACGTATCAGGCTAGTCAGGCCAGACTAATGTGACTGTACCAGTTCCTGAGGGATTGAAAGCAAAAAAAAGTAGACGTGCTAGTGGTGTCAGAAAGGTGGCAGCAGATAGATTGACCTTTGCATCACATCATGCTCTTAAGAGAGGAACAAATGCTATTCCTTCTAATCCTTGAGTTTTCCCTTCTAATTCTGAAATGTCAGCAAAATCTCTGCATACATTGCTTGCTATCTCACTGAGACATGCCTTGGTTCTGTATTAAGTTTTAATTGCTGCATAAATGTTTATTATTCATTGGTATTGTCTCATTTTAAATAGTAATTTAGGCATAAAGAGACTATTAGAGTTGTGGAGTTTTGGGAGGATGTATTTTAACCCGTATATAGATATGAAGCACATGTTTGTATATCATACTGAATTGTGTGTTTTAGCAAGGCAAGAATTTGGCAAAAAAAATGTAGGAGTTTCTTATTGGGTTTGGGGTAATTTCTTGCCACAACCTGTGGGAGAAATCCTAATTTATTAACAATGCCCATTGACTTATTTGGGTCCAGATCTCAGCAGGTGACTAGCACCTCTTAGGATTGGTCCAGACCATATATGATTACGTATTTTTGGTGTTATGTTAACTGGGTTAAAACTCTGGTAATCACATTTCTTTTATGCTCTGTTTATTGTTCCCACCCTAATTACCTCCATGCCCATGTGGGTATTATGCACAGCTGTTCCCACCCAAGATACTGACTTGGGACATTGATCTACACTTAATGAGTTTCTTCCAGACCAATTATATCAGAGCTAGTGTTCTCTTCCCCCCTCCCCCACTATGAGGGTTTCTCCTGTCAGATGGCAATGGTATTTTCCTCCTAAAAAGCATGCAGCTGCATCCAGGTAGAGGAAACATAGGACTGGAAGGGACCTCGAGAGGTCATCTAGTCCAGTCCCCTGCACTCATGGCAGGACTAAGTACTGTAGAGGATGCCGAGCCTGATAGTCCCACACAGATTGATTCTGGAACAGTTCACCCAGGACTAAATATCTCTAGAAGGGTCCCAGAGCCTGCTTCTGAGGAGTGAATAGGCATATCCCCAGCAATATTTCTATCTTAGGTACTCGTATAGCCTCCACTACTAGAGTATCTGAGCACCTTATCATCTTTGATGTAGTTCTCCTCACAACATACCCGTGAGGTAGGGAAGTGTTACAGATGGGGATCTAAGACCGAGAGAGACACTGAGTGATGTGCCCAAAGTCCCAGGGGTAGTATATGGCAGAACAGGGAATTGAACCCAGGTCTGGGGTTCTAGGCTGGCAATCTTTTCTAGCAAATTTGGTCAGCGACCTCTAGTCAGGGGCTTTGCCAGTGCACTTCAATCCCAAGCCATTGTCCATGGCTGTTTTAGCGTTGGGCTCCTCTACCTTGACATCTTAGGTCCTGTATGGTACTTTGGAACATGACTGGTGAGCCTCTGGCCTAGCTGAAATACTCGTTGTTTTTAATTTGATGATAGTTTCGGCAGTCACAAGCCCTAGCCCTGGGTGCCATGTGTCATCCTGTTCACCCTACAATTTGCTATCCTCTTTGACTGGCATGATGACACCTTTCTTGTGGTCTGGGATGGGCAGCTTCCCTCTCCTCCTAACCAAGCCTTCTCTTCAGTCTGGCCAGAAGGTAGCTCTGAAGGGCTGCAAAAAATCAGACTCTTCTCATTGTCACCTTGTGGCAACCTGTAATGTGAAGTAGCCCAGAGTGGCAGCCATGAGAGTATTCTTAGGTCTTGTCTCAAACATGGCAGAAAGGTGAGCTGGTTGACCCTGTCTGCTGGGTCTTTCATCATGTCCTGTTTTGTAAATATTTTTACTGTGTTGTTGCTATTTTCATTGGGCAGAATTTTGGCTGCCTGTGTAGTTTACTTTGTAAAAAGTCATACACTTAACAAACTCCCAGCAGGCAGAGGAAGCGTTGGGAGGAGTCTGAGTACCCCACTTCCGGCACCTTTGAAACACAGTTGTTGCTCTACAGGTGCTGCACTGGAGGAGCCAGCACAGGGCATCTTGGGATGTGGTCAAGGGGTCTGGAGTGAGGTACATATATTAATGGCTGCTATGCCCAGCCTTCCTACAGTAAGGAAACAGGTGCACATTAATGCGGCTTTCGATGCATACAGTTTCTCCAGTTACTCTCTGTCTAGGAATTTATGCCTTTTTCATAGTATCTGAGCTCCTATTTGGAGGATGGTTATGCCTCTTTCCCTGCACTTGGCTCTGTGATTTATTGTGGGGAAGGAGCCCTGTTTGTTGTTTAGAGCAGGAAATTAGGAGTCAGAACAACTGGGTTCTAATCTAGGCTGGTTTCTGTGTGTGTCAAGTCACTTGCACATTAATAATATTGAATGCCTCTATTTTTGAGTGTGTAACCCTGGATATTTTGAACTTGATTTTCAGAGGACTTGTGCAGTCATTGCTCCCGCTGACATTAAGTGGAGTTTGGGGGTCACAAAAATTCTGAAAATCAATCCCAAGTTGTCATCAAGATGGGAACACTGAAAATCAATTGCCACTTCTGATTATTTTGACTTTTTCTTTCTCTCTAATCTGTAAAATGGGGATAATGGCTATATTCCAGGCACATTTTATGCCTTAATTAGTACCATATAAGTGAAATGTAGTAGTTAAAATCTGTGTAATTTTTATAAAAGCAATTTTAGTGCATTTTAGAGGCACTTTCTAAAGAATGATCCAAAACTCTTAGCTTCAAGTTCCAGTGCTAGACTGAAACCTTAAATTGATGAATCACTATAATATCACTATAATGTCATTGCTGTTGTATTTTCACTCATTTGTGCATTCCATTCATTCTTTTCAGAGTAGCAGCTGTGTTAGTCTGTATCTGCAAAAAGAACAGGAGTACTTGTGGCACCTTAGAGACTAACGTTTATTTGAGCATAAGCTTTTGTGGGCTACAGTCATTACACACACTGAATCTATTTTCCCATGTTAAGTATCCTCACACCTTCTTGTCAAACTGTCTGAAATGGGTCATTTTGATTATCACTACAAAAGTGTTTTTTCTCCTGCTGCTAATTGCTCATCTTGATTATTTAGCCTCTTAGAGTTTGTAGGGCAACTCCCACCTTTTCATATTCTCTGTATTTGTGTATATATATCTCCTTACCATATGTTCCATTCTATCTATTTGATGAAGTGGGCTGTAGCCCACGAAAGCTTATGCTCAAATAATTTTGTTAGTCTCTAAGGTACCACAAGTACTCCTGTTCATTCTTTTGTGTTTAATTCCCTGTATGGTTAACAATGGCTATCTCTTTGTGAAGTAATACTTACATTGTCTATTTTGTAAATACCTACCAATAAATTATACCCATATTTATAGAGCAGTTTTGGAAATATTTAACTTTGTTTCCACAGAAACTTCCATCTAACAGATAACAAGATAGGGATCTGTCCTTTACTAAATGGGATTCACCAGTTTATTTTGTAAAAAGTCATTTGTATTTTGAGGAATTATTAAATTTGCACTCATTTCTTAAGACAAAAATCACTGTTGACTACAATTCTTCCGGGGAGGAGAGTGTTTTAGGGATTCAATAATTAAACCATCAAGAAGATAGTATTGCCTCAAGAATACAACCAGTTGCAACCTTGCTATATTATGTTAAAATTATAAATCTTGCCTTAACCAGAAAGGACACTTAAGGATTTAATTAGTGCATTTTTTTTACTATTGTGTAATCGTCTCTAGCTTCTTGCTCTTAACTCTGTGGGGAGAACATGGAGAGTGGTTATCTGCTAGCATCTGAGAACATTCATAGTTCAGACGTTGTTTATTATTATGTTTTTATTAATTTTATCAGACACTTTATAGCTCCAAATCACTTTCTCACTGATTGTAAAACTTGATGGGGGAGAGATGTAATGGCACAGTGGAAATACAGAGCATATCTACACTACACCTGGACTGTGGGAGTATAAACTATAGTGTGCACTGGCGGGCTGCACTGTAACGGCTGTGTGTAGTCCCTGGGAGCACAAGCTAAATGATACCTAGTTCGGATTAACATTGGCCTGTTTTCAGTGTGGCACTGATTGCAGAGCCCTCTTGTAGGAAGGGGAGAAGTTAAGCAGAGCCTAGTCCTGATTGTGACCTCAGATATGCACATACAGGTCCCACTGACACCAGCTAAAGTTGCGTGGGGGTACCTGGTGGTAGAATTGGGCCTCGGATATCGCCAGAGCTATGCTGAGAATTACAACCACTAATACTGGTAACACAGACATAAAGGAGGCAATCTTATAATGGCTTTTGATTTGTAAGAAGCAAAAGTAAGAAACTTTTTATCATGTATAAAATGGAGAAAAAATGGTAGGAAAGAAATAATATTTTCAAACTTTTATTAGAGAAGTCGCAACTATGGGTGGAGGAAAAAAACCCAAGAAATAAGAGTGGCCCCAATCCATCCAAAGACTTAAGACCATGCTTAACTTGAAGGAGCATAGATTTTGGTGGACTCTGTGGTGTTTAGAAGTGCTTGTAATTATTAGAACTGGGAGTACTGGCTGTTGGGAGTCAGAAAGGACAGGAAACAGGAAGGAGGGGGGAGGAGTTGAGGAGACTGAGTGAGAGTTACAGAGAGTGCAGCAGCAGCTTGGTAAAGAGGTTTCCACTGTAAAAATAAAGTCCTGTTGAAGCTTGTTAGTACCTTGCCTGCTTGAGACATCAGACTCCTCGTATGATTAAAATTAAGCGTGTGCTTAAGTACTTCCCTGAATCATAGACAATACCTGTACCTGTCAACGTTACAATTGTAACTTTCTTTTTGAGGGATTCCCACTAACACCTGTCATGAGGAAATGCAAACAGAAGTCATCAGCTATGCCCTAGCCAAACTGTGCCCTAAAGTTGTGTTTGATAACAGTTTTGATAGCACTTTAATAGCTGCATATTAATGAGTGCCAAATTACAATGTGATTCCTCAGGAATTGTTACCACATAGAAACGACAACAACAACAAAAGCATTCATAATTTGTTTTATAGTGATCATTACAGAGAATATAAAGGGCTGTCATGTTCCTCAAGCATTTGTACTGAAGATGAAAGATTTACAGTGAAAACTCATGGGGTTCTTTTGGGGCTTTTTTGTTTTAAAGACCATGAAGCACCACTTGTTCTCAGTTTTCACTCACTGTTAGTTCTCTGTCTAGTCCATTATAGGTTAGATGGTGAACAAGCAGGCACTCATCATGACTGTCCTTCTGA
Organism: Gopherus flavomarginatus; assembly: GCF_025201925.1. NCBI lineage: Eukaryota > Metazoa > Chordata > Testudines > Testudinidae > Gopherus > Gopherus flavomarginatus. The sequence continues at coordinate 74,086,886 of NC_066621.1, read as the reverse complement.
TTACAGGACAATTGGGGCACTCCTTCAGAATGCCAGTAAATTAGCACCTGGTCACCATAAATACAGTCTTTCAGACGTTCACTGTCCTCCATGCGAAAACATCTAGGGTAGGCTTTTCAGAAGTCCTCGATGTTGGCCTGACTCTGCTCCCATTGAAGTCAAGGGGAATTTTACCCTTGACTGTACTGAGAGAAGAGTTAGGCCTACACTGACTGTTTTTGAAAATCCTTCTTTTAAGCTAAATACCCTTCCTATTTCCATTTTCTAGCTGTGTGTGGTACTTCTGTGTTCTCCATTATGGTAATATCTGAGCAATCTTTAATGTACTTATCCTCACAATATTCCTTTGAGGTAGTGTAGTACTATTATTCCCATTGTACAGGTGGGGAACTGAGGCAAAGAGAGACCAAATGACTTGCTGAAGGTCACAGAGGAAGGCTGTGGCAGACCAGATAATTGAATCCAGCCCTTTAGAGTCTCTGTGTAGCACCCTGACAACTGGACTGTTATTTTCCTTTCTGGTATTTGCTTATCATTTTCTCCCTGTGTATTCTGACTATGCCCTTCAGGCTTCAGCCCTTGAAACTTCTTTTCTCATGAATCAAAATTTCTCCAGTGAGTACAGCCCCACTTTTGTTGCCCCTAATTTTTTAAATAATTGTTATGGCTCACCACTTTAACCCTCTTGTTGTTCTTTCTGTATAACAGTGCCCAAACTGGACACCACTGTCCAGCTGTGCTCTAACCAGTAATGAGTTCATTTTGGTGAATAATTTCTTCCTTCTTGTTACTCTGGTCCCCTGTTTTTACTAGGGTGACCTGATTTTATAGGGCCAGTCCCAATATTTGAGGCATTTTCTTAAATAGAAGCCCTTACCCCTCTACCCTCTGTCCCGATTTTTCACACTTGCTGTCTGGTCACCCTAGTTTTTACATCTTAGTGTTCTGTTTTCCTTTCAAGCTGCAGTGGGATATTTCTCTGACAGCTTTAGGGACTTCCTTTCTAGCACGCCTACATTTTTTGCTCATTCTGTCTTATATAGAACATCTCCCTTCTTATGTATGTTCTTTGTTTTCTTTAATTCTTTTAGACTCCAGACTTTCTGATTTAGGCTTACGTGCACTGAAAAACATCAGCTATTTCTCCACATGTGCATCAAACCTTTCTAACTCTTCTGACTTTTTATGGGTTTAATTCCATTCCACTATTAGCTGGTTGTACTCTGAGAGAGATTCCACATATAGTCTGGTAGTACTCAGAGAGATGTATATATGTATATACAGAGTGAGAGTGCAGAGGTGGTGAAAATGAGAGAGAATGAGCATTCTGCGTGTGCCAGAAGATTGGCCTGACTAGCGCTTCACCTTCCATGAGTATTCTTAGCAAATCATCTGGGAGACTGTCATAAAGTATTTTTTTCTGCCCTGAGTCAAAATGCTGTTGTGCAAAAAATTAATAAAATGAAATGTAAAAGATATCACAATGGTGGACACTGTACATTGGGATGGGCAAACTATGGCGCAGGGGCTGCATCCGGCCCTTCAGATGTTTTAATCCATCCCTCAAGCTCTCACCATGGAGCGGAGTCTGGGGCTTGCTCCGCTCCAGCCGGGGAGCGGCGTCAAGGGCTTGCCTCGCTCCCCATGTGCCATGGTTCTGCGCGGCTCCCAGAAGCAGCAGCATGTCTCCCCTCTGGCTCCTATGTGAAGGGGCAGACGGGGCTCTGCACACTGCCCCCACCCCAAGTGCTGCCCCCGCATCTACCATGGCTCTATGGGAACTATGGCCAATGGGAGCAGCGGGGGCAGCATCTGCAGACGGGGCAGTGCGCAGCACCACCTGGTTGCGCCTCTGCGTAGGAGCCAGAGGGGGGGACATGCTGCTGCTTCTGGGAGCTGCTTGAGGTAAGTGCCACCCAAAACCTGCACCACTCACTCTCTCCCACATCCCAACCTTCTGCCTGAGCCCTGATCCTCCTCCCACCCTCTGAACCCCTTGGTCCCAGCCCAGAGCACCCTCCTGCACCCTAACCCCAGAGCCCACACCCCCAGCCAGAGCCATCACCCGCTCCCACACCCCAACCCCCAATTTCATGAGCATTCATGGCCCACCATACAATTTCCATACCCAGATGTGGCCCTCAGGCCAAAATGTTTGCCCACAGCTGCTGTAGATGCAGGGAGGGGAAAGGAGGCTGCAGGAGAAGAAGGGATAGCCGAATTTCTCTTCATTTCCACTCTCAGAAACCTCTGAGACTGCACCTGCAAATATTAGAGACTATTGCCTCCAGATGCATTTTCTGGAAAATTGGAACTACTTACCTGAAACCTTACTGTCATCAAATTGGGCTTGTGTGTGTGCTGGATAAATAGGGCCTGGACTTTTGTCTATTTTCCCCCAGGCACCAAGGTAACAGGCAGCTAAAAGAGATGGAGTGAGCCCCAAAACATTCTTTCCAATAGAAGTTTGCAAAACCCCAACCACTCCATTTTTGGTGATCTCTGTGTACAGAGGGACAAAAGTACAAACATTTTATTACCTCCCCTCAGTTTTGTTGAGGGGGTGAAGAGGGATTAGTTAAGTGGAACCCAAATCCAAACCATACCTGTTTTTTGCTTTGGAAAACCGAATCCTGAGTGAGGATGTTTTGTAAAACTGATGTTGCTTTTACTGATATCTGCTTTCCAGTGATCAGTGCTTTGAGAATCATTGTCCACGCAATAATCTTGGTTCCACGATTGTTAATTCAGAGGTGAGATAATGTCTCATTTTTCTCACTATAGATTTTTTAATGGTCTTTGCCTATAGATCTTTCACCTTTTTCTATCAAAGGAGACATTATTTTTATATCAATAATTAATTTCTTATTAATTTTCCTGAACTTGTAATACAGAATCAGTACTTTGAGAGACCTTAAGAAAATGCAGTTGTGAACAGTCTGACTGATGGGCCTTGAATGATACATAACTTTTTCCATTCATCATTTCAGTTTCTGCCTATTCCAGATTTTGGGCCAAATTCTGGATTGTAACTGTGGTGTAAATCAGGGGACACTTCCACTGAAGTCAATGTCCTGAAGGCCTTGCTCTGCTTTCATTTATATCCGTGACTTTAGTGGAAGTACTCTGGATTTATACTCTGGTAAGTGAGAGTAGAATTTAGTCTTTAAATTGAGTCTCTTTTGTTGGGGCGAACTGCAGAAACACAGTGTGACTTGGATTTGTTTCCAAGAGATTTCTACCTGGTTAAAAATACACTGGTAGAATATTATTTTTAGAAAATTTTATATTTGAAGCATATAACTTGCCAGGCTCCATGTGTATTATTAGTCATGAACTGTTGGTACATTTTGTAACAGGGAGCTGCTGGTTTTCCATTCACCAAGTACTGGCATTCAGTCAAACACTTGTCACTTATTTGCAAGCCTCTAATTTTATCTGAAAATTGTTCTTTGTGAAATAGTTTGTAGAAACATTTGAAGTTTCTAAAGTTATGCAAAGAATGGGCATGGAAATAATTGCTAAAACATAATAAATAAAACATTAAAACAAATTGATAAAACAAGTTGTTTTATATTTAAATCAGCCTCAGATCCCAATTCTTGCAATGGTTACACCATCTTATTTTTTCCCCTTGGAAGTATTTTTATGTGTTGACCATGGATTATTTTTCATCCTATACTTGGCTTATTTTAGAACTGGAAGCAGCATGTGGGAAAACAATAAATGAGAGGAAAAATATCTAGTTTTCAGATCTCAAAAATATTGATACCTTATTAAACTGCCTTTACTAGTTTTGTCTCTGTGTCGGTACTATTTTGGATTGTGATCTCAGAAGTCTTCATTCTCTCCTAGACCTTCTCTTATATCCTACACGGTGTCCAGTCCCTTGTCTTGAATGATCCTTTGACCCCTTCTCCCATTCTCCTGTCTTTTTTCTCCCCTCCTCCACAATGGCTAGACACTTATTCCTGAGTGTCAAGCAACCTTCTCTCCCTCTTCAAATCTGTCCTTATGTACCCTTCTTTTCGTTAGGCATCCACTGCTATGATTCTGTCTGCTCCTATCTTCCTATCTTGTACTTTGTATCACATCCATCCTTTTATACTTTAGGCAGCATACATCAGGGACTTTGTTTGGTTATGTGTTTTGACAAGTGCCATACACACATGTGGTACTGTGTACGTACTGAACATCAGTTTGGCAGTGGATAGAGTCTAGGTGTGGCAGAAGGCACATGGATAAGCTATCAGCTAGAAAAAGAACTCATTGATTCCTTCCCAGGAGTTGGTTGGCTTTTGAGTTTACTTCAATATTCAAATAGGCAGGATAACTCTCAGATTAAAAAGACTAATATTGGGGTCTGCATTTCAGCTTTATTAAGAACCTAGTGAGTCTTAATTTGGTAATAATGCTTAGGAGGAAATATAGCCAGTGCTGTGAATTATGAGACTTAGTGCAATGGGTTCATAAATCCCTCAGTCCTTAATTTGGAATCAGTAGTACTTCCAGTCCCAAGACTATTCAATCCAATTAGTCCTTCCTTCGGAAACAAGGAGGAGATGGTGTTAGATGTTTCACTTGACACCCACAACCCACACGCTGGATAGTGATACTGCAGATGCATTTTGGACAGTGAGGAGTACCTTGGAGGCTCAAAAGAATTGGGCCCTTAAAGTGTAGATCCAATGGCAATCAACACAGTCAAGTCCAGAACAGGGTGGCTCGCTTTTCTTCACTACGGGAGTCTGACCAGGCATATTTAGACAGAAAGTATATCCATGGTAGTGGGTATAAACAGTCAAGGGGGTACCTAAAACTGCTGCCTGGCTTTGGAAGCAGTTGTTCACTTTGCTTGGACTTTGTGGGTTATATTGTGTTTGGAAGAGGGAAGGGTACAAGGTGAACCCTCTTGGTCTTCCCATATCCACCTTTTTTTCCTCCTCATAGATGGCCTAGTGTTGTAACTTGGCAGTAATTACATTTTCAGAATTGGGTAAGAAGGAAATTTCCTATCATGCACAGCTGAGGACATAATTTCCCTGTTTTGGGGACGAGAGGAAGTTGGAGAAGATAAGTTTGTGGAGTTCAGTTTCTTCAGAATCCATGTAGCATATAATCTGCATGTCTTTGATTCTTCTTCTTTATGTACTTTTCCTCAGACTGAGAGGTATTTGTGGGCTGTGAAAAGGATGACAGTGGTATCTCAACTGAAAATACTTTTTTACTCTACAAGAGAAGAGGAGAGTCTTCAATGGAGACATCTAGTTTTCCACTTAGATAAAGTAGTGGTCAGAAATTGCCCTGTGTTTTATTCTATACACCATCTACTAGTTCCCGTTGATTATAAGGAACTCGTTGGGGAAACAGCACTGATTAACTTTGGGATCCGTGTTGTTGAACTAGATCAGGGGTTCTCAGACTTCATTGCAACGAAAATTACTACATGACCCCAGGAAGGGGGACCGAAACCTGAGCCCACCTGAGCCCTGCCACCCTGGGTGGGGAGCCAAAGCCAAAGCCCAAGGGCTTCAGCCCTGGGCAGGGGGCCTGTAGCGTGAGCCCCATCGTCCAGAGTGGTGCAGCTCAGGCTTTGGCCCAGGCCCCAGCAAATCTAACACCAGCTCCATTAAAACGGGGTCGCAACCCACTTTGGGGCCTTGACCCAAAGTTTGAGAACTGCTGAGCTAGGCTGATCAATAGCATATGATGGCAAAAGTAGACTTCTAAGCCAAATTTCCCTTGTGTACCCACAAAGCAAAGGACATTTGGAAATTGATGGCCTGTTCATTGGTATCGAGACTTCATAGCCATGTGTATTACTAGAAATTACTATTCGAGCTGTAATGAGATGCAAAGTTACATTTTCTTACAGAAACTTCATTACAAATCATGCTCTAAATGTGTGTCCCCACAGTGAAGAAGTTCAGAACAGGCTCAGGGAACACATTTACAATTTGAAAAGATCAGTGCACAGTTTTGATTGCAGCTGGCTAACTTAATTGTCAGTGGAGCAGTCCATTGAGACAAATTTGATCAAGGCATAAAGTCCTCCTTACTCAAGAAGATCATATAAACATCTTAGTCTGATTTCAAAACTAGTTTTAAATCAAACAACCACTTCACCATTTGAGGTCAGTTGAGGGAATATTTTAGTGGTGGGTTTGTTTGTTTTGCTCGAGGACTAATCAAGGATTAGTCAGGCTTTCAGGATGAGTTTACACATACTCCTCTTTTCTGTGACTTTGTTGGGATTGATTACTTTGAACAAAAGTGAAGATGTATTTATCTTCATATTTTCAGCTTTGCCACTTTACTCCTCTCCGAACTGCTTTGAAATGCACCAGCTCCAGGGTCTTGGACATACTGTCCAGTCTGAAAAAGCAAACCCTGACAAAAACTGACTGTTAAAAATCTGGCAAAAAGGTGTGTTTCCTCTAGTTCAGAGAACAGAGTGGAGAGTTAGCATCCTATTGCTAAGCAACGGGCTAGCAGGGGAATTCTAATGAACTTGCTTTAATTTACAAAATCAAACCATTTTTTGCTTTTTTAAGAGGGAAAAGGAGTTATTGCCTAGGATTTCATTTCCAAGCAATCGATACAAACTCTCCTCTCTCTTCTCTAAAACAGGGCAGACTTTGTTTTGTTGGCTTTCTAGGAGGTGTTAGCTTTTTGGCCCTTTGACTGTATGGCTTTTAACCTTGTGGCACTCAGGAGAAGAGACAGACTCTCCCTGTGACTTTTCAGAATAGCTCAGTGATGGGAAAGAAATGCAAAATTGAAAGGAAATGGGAACAAGCTCATTAGTTTGACCCATGCCTACAGTATCTTTGTGTAAAAAGACAGACATTCTGTTTTGTGGAAGTGCACCTTTGAGCACGTCCCTTCGCACTGAGTCTAGACAGATTGTCCGTCAATGCAAGAATACTTGCTATAGACAGTGCGTTATGCTGCACTAGGGCAATAGCCACAGATCATTGCCGCTGCTGCAGCAGCTTGAATTCTTTCTGATCTGTGACCAGGAGAACTTGGCACATTGTCATGTGCTTAGTCATTCCAGGGGAGGTGCGCAGGGGAAGAATGGCCAGCTGTATTACTTGTCAGCACCATCTGCTGGCCTGTCTACAGATTTTCAGTAGTTCAACCCCAGTGTCTCTCCCAAGAAGCTCTCCATTCTGTTTCTTCCTCACTGCCCATTTCCTGTTAATGATTCTGTTTTGAATGGTTAGATTTACTGTGTTCTCTTAGGAGACCAGGTGTTCCTGTGGTTGACATTGGACTGGGGCAATGGAGATCTGGGTTCATTTCCCTGCTCTCACACAGACTTCCCATGTGATCTTGGAGAAGTCACCTACTTTGTGTCTGTTTCCACATCTGGAAAATGCAGATAATAGGGAAGAATTATCTCACAGGAGTGTTTGAGGTTAAATCATTAATGTCCATCAGACTCTCAGATTCTAAAGTGATGGAGTATGTAAGCACCAAGAGAGTTCCTTTCCCTCTAGTTCATCAGCGGAAGGTTGCATTGTACTTACTATAACTATCAGTGAATGTTATTCTACCCATATACATGACCTCTGAGAGCCCCCATTTGTGGTGCCTGTGGCTTGGTTTTTCAATCAGTCAAGTTAGCTAGATCAGCTGTTTTTTGTTTTTAACATAAGGGTTCTCAAATTGACCTTGTGAAGCAAGTTTGCGGCTGCCATAGACTCTTAAACCAGGTTAAAAAGAATCTGGGGGGGGGGGAAAAAGCAAATCTACAAAGGCCCAAAATATCTTGGCAAATCACCCACTCTATTATATAGTTTGAAGTTTGGGATGAAGCTTAATCTATTGGCCACAAGATATAAGATTTAACTCTCACTCCTGCCTTCTGAGTTCTGTGGGATTTCATGGAGGAAGAATTTACACTGAACTGTGGAATGAAAGGGGAAAAATCACTGTGATTTTCAGATGAAACACAAAAGGCTGCAGAGAAATACTCATTGGTATTCGGCATCATAATTGTGCCAACACCAATTTCTGCCAGCTCAGTGTTGCTGTGTCATCGTTTAAGAGCTGGCTGAGTGACCGAACCAATTTATATTTATTCCAAAGCATTAAGGAGGGGCAAGTTTGAAAGTTCAATTTTCCCGTGAGTTATAATTTGATTCTAAATAATTTTGTCCTGGTTCTTAGCAACCTACATAAATGTATTTTCAAAAGCAACCCCCTCTCCCCAATGTCTCCCTCCTGCCATATTTCAGCCAAAAGAGCAGTAGTGGGGGGCATGAAGGAAGTGCCCTTTAAATTGGAGTTGTAAATGTTGTTTCAATACTTCTCCCCAACCGCAGTTGTCCTCCTGCCTTCTTTTTCAACAGTGGCTGAGGTGGCAGATGTGGTTTGGTCAGTGCCTCACATCATTGTAAGAGTGCTGTTAAATACTAGCCTGAAATGGATGGTAACTAGGCTAACTCATCTGTTTAATTTAGAGCTGCAAGTGTGCACTTAACTCCTTCAGGGAAAGACTTCACAATACTCAACAAGATTGTATTCCCTGGAGTGGCAGTCTGCATTTTTTTTAAACTATTTGTCTGCTCTTTCCACAGTTGCCTAGAGAATTTGAAGAGATTACTATTTATACCATGCCACAGTTGTGCATTGTGCTTTACAACAGTGTCCCTGCTTCAAAAATCTTAGTCTAAAGGGTTGATACTGCAAAATGGTGAATATCACCTGAGCATCTGAGCATCATTCAATTCCTACTGGCCTTGCAGGTTCATACCCTAAATAATGAAGGATGGTCAGATTAGTGGGAGAGAGGACAGGTGTACAAGTCCTGGATTACATGGATTACTGTATATACTCTGGACCCAACAGTTAAATTTCAAGGCTGATGGTGAGTAATTCCATGGCTCTTGGCATTCTGCAGACAGTAATGGAACATTATGATGGCATGAAGAGCTGAAGGAATTTCTGCTCTGCCGTGAATAATTAACAAAAACGCAATGAGAGTATGCTGGCAATGTAATCTTTTAATAACCACCCTCTTTGAAACAGATTTTGTCACAGACAGATTCTGCTTGGGAGGAGATGACTGGGACAAACAGTCTCATGATTTGTTAAGCCCCTTAGAATTAGTTACATTTTATTTCAGAATTCTCTCATCTTTCTTTCAGCAGTTGGCCCACGTGTGTGCCACAGAATTCGGGATGTCCCTTGAACACATCTTCTTAAGATTTTTCTGCAATGAAGATTGACCTTTAGCCAAGGCAGCTACAGTGGAGCTTTCTCTTCCTAGTGAAGTCTTTTATTATGTTGCACAATGAATGAGGCATGCAGCTGAGTTTCTTCATGGAACAAGATTTTAAGTTTTCAGTTAAAAGAGCCTCATTAAATCCAAATAAACTTCATTAAAGCTAGGGAAGAAACAGCATTCTTTGTGTTGTTTTTAAGTAAGCAAGCCTTCCTATACTGGATATGAACTGTAGGCATTTTTATTACCCACTTAAACCTTTGTGTTAGAAGACTTGCATAATTATGTCAATGCTGATTTTAGTGCATCATTATGAAAGACGTGTCTCAGCAACAGAAAGGAGAATTCTCCCACATGAAGACTGATTATTGTTAGTTTTTTGTCCTGAGAATGAAACGTCTAGGAAGATGACTTGCTATGATCTTCCTTCATGAATGAAGGCAAGATAAATTGCCCTTTGTGGACGAGACGGTCTGTCATTTAGTCTTACCTTGTGCATGTCTGAGTAAATTACCTGATGGTCATTAATGTGCATGCATGCCGTGGAAGATGTGAGGCTGTATTTAGTGAAATTATGTCCATTTTCTGTACTGTCAGATTATTTAGTGTCACGGGCAATGCATTTCCAATGCAGCTCACTTAAAACCTTGCAAATTTTCTGATGTAGAAAACAAAAGATTTTGGAGATTTAGAAAGGAAATCACTAAGTTATTGCCAGAGACAGTAAGCACATGTAAGCAGAGTTTACCTGTACTTTAAACAGTTAAAAACTATTTAATGATTCTGTAGATCAGGTGGAATTGTTTGGTGGTTTTATTATTTGGATAAATCTATGTTAGGCACCGGGAGACCACTGAAAACTCATTACACTTTTGTCCTGTGTCAGATTTGACCCTAGGTTTCTAGAAAGGAGATAGACTTCATAGGTCCTTTCCAGCTATACAATCTGAGAGATGTGACAGGCTAGTAAGTGCATTAACTCACCCTGCCACTGGGATGCTTATGTTCTGTCAATAACATTCTTTTACGTTGAGGAAAAAAGTTTAATTTTATTTTGTGAAAGACTCTTTCCTCATACATCTAAAATTTCCGGGATCCAGTCTTTGCTTTTTGATCTCCAGTTCTTAGCTTTTTATTTCTGTTGCCCACCAGAAATTTTTAACTCACCATTTTTGGGAACAAATTACACTTTGGCTTCTGTTTTCTGTCCGGGAGGTCAGACAAACCAATCCGACCATGCCCGCCATCCAAGCTCCTTCACAGTGAGTGTACTAAGAGTCTTTCTGATGACACGCTCGTCTTGTGTTTTTACGAACTTTAGATTCCTGAAGTTTAGAGAGGAGGGATGATCCAATGGGTTAGGGCACTAGCCTGAGACTCAGGAGACCCTGGTTGAATCCCCTGCTCCACCACGGACATCCCGTGTGACCTTGGGCAAATCACTGGATCTCTCAGTGCCACTGTTCCCCACCTGTAACTTCCCTACATCACAGGGGTGTTGAGGTAAATAGATTACAGCTTGTGAGGTGCTCAGATACTATAGTAATGGCAGCTATATAAGTATGATGGATGGCTGCATGTCTCTCAAGGCTTCATTCCCCAGTGTCGTATGCTGTCTCCATAGCATCAGTTCAGCCTTAAGGTAATATTTCAATCAAAACAAAGGGGTTTTCTTTTAAAATCCTGTTCCTCCAACAATTCATGGATTTTTAATAAAGTGCATGGAGATACAAAATATATAATCACTTCTCTGCTGTATGGGGGAAAAGGTGCCCAGCTTTAAACAGAACAGATACTATTATTTTTGGCCTTATCTCCTGAGAACAACAATGCATCCTTTAATGCTAAAAATAATTTGAAGAAAAGATAAGAATCAAAGGACCTGGACATGCAATTTCAAACAGTAATGAGAAGCTTGTTGGCTGGGGGTTACCATCTGCACTCCACTTTGATGCCATCTGCCCACAAGGAGAATATCACCCTAGGGGAAAATAGCAGGATGTCCTACAGTTATCAACCCACAGAACCACCAGTTACACATGAAGACCTTCTGAGATTGATAATGAAATCCAAACCTTTGATAATATCACTCTGAAACGGAGAGAAGAGCTGGGATGGAAAAAAGCAGATCTTTTTGAAATTTTGGAAGATGAGGAGCCCTGTGGAGGGGGTTGGGAAGGCTCAAAAATTGCCACATGAATTCTTTGGTTGATCACATTAAGGGAAACATTGTATAAGTAGACGATTAATTTATACCAAGTAACAGCGAATACTGGAAACCGTTTGTGAAGGCTGAAATTATGTTAATTTATGCAGCTCCCACTGCTACAGTGGTTTAAAAATAGCTTCATTTCTAGAAAACTGGTGCTACTGTATATCTGTCTGTATGCTGCAGGTTAACTTTGTGTTTAGCTTTTGCCAATTTTAACTGATTGAACACTGAATGAAACCTTGATTATATGAGCTTTTTGTGTGTGGGTCCAAGAGGTATTCTGCCGTGTATGATTTCCATTGAAAAGGCTGACGGTTGAGTAAGAACACAAACAAATTAGTGGCTGCTGTGAGTAGTCTGCAATGCTGTGCTTGAGGCTGAATACCAGAGAAATTGTTAAAGTTTAAAAAAAAAATCAATCAGGTTTCTTCGGGTCAGGTTTAGTTTTGCAGAACTTGACACCCACCACTTGAATGCATAATCCTCTGGAGCATATACCCTCGGGGGGTGGGTATTTGACTTGTGTTCTCCTACAGTTCGCAGTCATTTTCTGCATTTATGGAGGTAGGGAACAAGGAGAGAAAAAATAATAGTCTTGTGATTAAATAAATAATAAAATAATTAAAATAAAATAAATAAGTCTTGTGATTAAAATCAATTTTCAGTTTATCTGTCAGACCTAAGCTGAATTTCCAGTGTTTATGGATGTAAATCTTAAGTTGAATAACATATGTATCTCAATTGGAGTCAGTGGGTGAAAGTGTTATTCTAATAAACTTATGTGGGAAGCACAGTGATTATGATAAATGAAGGACTCTCAAAAACATATGTTGAATGGTTACAAAAAATATAACTGTGCAGCATAGTAAAAATGAAGTATTTTAGTAGAATCATCCTAGTAGTCCTTTAATAATGCTATACATTTCTTTGGCACCTTGCATTTGACGATCTCCAGGTGCGTCACAAAGTTTCATTAATGAAAACAAGGCACCACTTGGTGAGGTAGGTAGTTGGTGTTTCAAAATAGGTACAAGATGATGATCATGGTTTGTGATTGGCTAAAAGCAATCATGTGACCAGTCATTAGTCGGCTGTTTATCTTCTCAATCGGTAATACTAAGATCTAAATAAATATTAACTAATCAGATAACATATGGAAATAATACATCCTGACTGGATGCGGTGAGTTCCATTAAAATGATGATTCTTGTCATGAACAGGTTAGAGTAGCTTAGATTCTAGGTTACCACATGTTCAATCCTTCATCCACCTAAAGAGATGTGTTGAATTCTTGTGCCATCTGCTGCACGTGGGTTTTTCAAAATACAGCTAAAAAAATAGGATCCTGTCTACTTGCTATGCATACTAAGAACCGTGGCACTTTTGGTAAGAGTAGGAGTTTGGCTGATCATATTTGGCGAAACGTTATTTTCGTCCCACTCTTCTGCAGCCTTGTGTATGCCAGTTGGCTGATGCCCTCTATATCAAAGAGAGTTGCATTCCAGGAGACTTACTTAGGGAACCTTATGAATGAAGAATGCTCTGTACAGTAAATGTGAAATATTACTGCTTTATTAATAAATATTAGAATATAGTCTAGTTGCTTACAAAAACCCACACAGACACAAGGGACGGGCTCTTTTCAGAAAAGGGCCAGGACTGGCAGTAGTGATGGTGAACTAGTCCATTTATCAAGTATTCCAGCATTATAGATCATGGCTGAAGACCATTTTCAGCATTCTGCGATAGACTTGTACAGGGTCTGCCTATAAAATGTCTAGCAGTAGCTAATCCTGTTGTCGTTCTTCCAGAGCTTGCTCATGACCATTCCATGTTAGGTGTGTGCGCAGTATGCACCGTTGCCGTATATTTTTCCCTCAGTGGTATCCATTGGGCTGTATCTAGCACCCTCTGGAGCCATGTGCTTAAGCCCTACAAAAAGAAAGGGAGAGGTTATAAATGACGCCAACCACTCCTGTCCACCTCAGCTTCCCAGTCGGCATCTCAGAGATACTCTGATGGGCCCAAGCAGCCCTGTTGAAAGTGCACCTGAGGGCACTGTACCAGTCACCGTTTCAGATCCACTGCCCCTTTTGTTTTTGGACCGTCTATTGCTCTTCAGCCCAACATGGTCATTCAGAACATCGGACCATTGTGTCCTGAGTACAGTGACAGTAGGATATACCCTTCAGTTTTTATCCACTCCTCCCTCGCATCCCTGTCCCTCTTCAGGGACCCTTCTCATGAGCAACTCCTTATCCAGAAGGTGCAATCCCTCGTACATGTGGGGGCTGTGGAGGAGGTTCCTCGAGACTTGGGATGGAAGGGGTTTTACTTCCAGTATTTCTTAATCCCAGAGACCAAAGGGAGTCCTCCAGTCCAATTTGGATCTGCATCACATCGACGGATATCTCAAAAAGCTGAGGTTCTGCATGGTCTCCCTGGCCTCCATCATTCCCTCCCTGGATCCAGGAGACTGGTATGCTGCCCTGGACTTAAAGAATGCATACTTTCGCATTTCTATCTTCCATGGCCACAGAAGATTTCTCAGGTTTATAGTGGATCAAAGCATTTACCAGTTCACCATGCTTCCCTTTGGTCTATTGCAGCCCCTTCAGTTTTTGTGAAATGTATGGCAGTCATAACAGACTTCCTCAGATGGCGAGGCGTGCAAGTTTACCTGTACCTTGAGGACTGGCTGATCCAAGGTCAGTCACAGGCTCTAGTACAGAATATTGTCAGCACAGTGCTGGGCTTGCTGATAAATGAGCAGAAATCAACTCTTGTCCCAGTACAGAGAATATAATTTATTGGGGCAATGCTCAACTCAACCAAAGCCAGGACCTTCTTGCCAGAAGCCCAGTTCCAGATCATGTCAGATCTGATATCCAAGATCGTGGCTCAACCAATCACAACAGCTCAGGTTTGCCTCGAGATACTGGGGCACGTGGCGGCATCTACTGATGTGGTTCAGTCAGCACACAAGGCTGCACCTCAGGCCCCTCCAGATATGGTGAGCATCAGTTTAATCTCTGAGCAGACACCACTTGGACTTAGTGCTCATGGTCCTTCTGCTGGTCCTTGCCTCCCTGGACTGGTGGGAAGACCCAAGATTGTTAATGATGGAGGTTCCCTTTGTTATACCTTGACTGTCAGTAGCCTTAGTCTCAGACATGTCAAATCTAGGTAGGGGAGTCCATCTCAACAACCTCAGGACTCAGGACCTCTGGCCTCAGAAAGAACTCTCCCTGCATATAAACATAAGGGAGCTCAGAGTGGTATGCTTACCATGTCAAGTGTTCCTTCCCCAGATTTCAGGTGAAATGGTGCACATCCTGACAGACAATGCTGCATCCATATTTTACATGAATAAGCAGGGAGGAGCTCGATCTTTGACCTTGTGTTAGGAGGCCATCCATCTGTGGGACTTCTGTGCGAAGCATTCCATTTATCTTGGGGCATCACATCTCCCATGAGCTTGGAACGTACTGGAGGATCACCTCAACAAATCCTTTTTCTCTCACTGGGAGTGGTCCCTTCATCCAGAGGTCACCAGATTCATTTTCCAAAGGTGGGGGCCTCGTCAAGTGGACCTGTTCACTATGAGGCAGAATAGGAAATGCCATCAGCTTTCCTGCTCCCATGGATGGACCTCCTTCTTTATACCTTTCCTCCGATCCCCTTAGTTTACAGGGGCCTCCTAAAAATCAAATGGGAAAAGGTGAAAGTTATTCTGATAGCTCTGGAGAGGCCATGCCAGCATTGGTTTGGCATGCTCCTGGATA
This sequence comes from Gopherus flavomarginatus, assembly GCF_025201925.1. Classification (NCBI taxonomy): domain Eukaryota; kingdom Metazoa; phylum Chordata; order Testudines; family Testudinidae; genus Gopherus; species Gopherus flavomarginatus. Next base: position 74,071,654 of record NC_066621.1, on the reverse strand, counting down.
TCTGTGACAACCCCACTCTCACTCCCATTCTGTCTGGATCTGATTTCACAAGACCTGTGGCCAGTTGCTTCACCTGAATCTTGCCTCCCTGTACCTAACTGCATGGATACTGCATGGCTGAACCCTGAAGAACAGGCTTGCTTGGAACAGGTTCAGCAGATCATGCTAGGCAGTAGAAAGCCTTCCACAGGGCTGCCGACTTGGCCAAGTAGAAACATTTATCTTTTAGGGCTTCTAAACATTTCTCTCTCCATCTCCATCTTCCCTTCATTCTATCTTGGACTATTTGCTCCACTTTAAGCAGTAGGGCCTGGTTGTCTTGGCTACTAAGTGCATTTTAATTGACATCTCAGCCTTCCGCCCTCAAGTGAATGTCAGAACAAGTGTTCTCCCGCAAGATGATAGTATGATTTTTCAAGGGGATGGATAGGCTCTATCCTCAGGTCTGTGAGCCAACTGCGTCCCCCCACCCCCATGAGACTTAAACCTGGTTCTGTCGAGTCTCCTGGGTCCCCCCTTTTGAGCTCTTACCATCATGCCCTCTGCTACTTCTGTCTTGGAACATCACCTTTCTGGTGGTGATCACCTCTGGCAAAAGAGTCTCAGAAATCAAGACCCTTGTGTCAGAACCACCTTACATGGTGTTCTTTAAGGACAAGGTCCAACTGCGACCTCCATCTGACCTTCCTTCTAAAGGTGGTGTCACAATTTCATAACAACCAAGCCATTTTCTTACCAGTCTTCTTCCTGAAACCTCACAGGCACTCTGGGGAATGGTGGCTTCACTCCTTGGACGTTAGTTGTGCCCTTCATTCTTATATTGAGAGGGACTAAACCCTTCTGCAAGTCCACACAACACTTCGTAGCAATAGTGGAAAGGATCAGAGGGTTTTCTGTGTCAGGTGAATGTCCTGCCTCTGGTCATCTTAAACACTCACTCCACAAGAACCCAGGCTTCGTCAGCATCATTTTTCACACAGAGCTGCAATCTAGGCATTGGTGCGTACCTTTGCTTCCCACTACACCATTACCCAATAGGCCCTAGATGACACCAGAAGAGCAGTGTTGCAATCAGCGTGTCCATGAACTCAGAGCCCACCTCCTGGGGTACTGCTTGTGAGTCACCTAACATGAGACGAGCAGCTAGTCCTGCAGAAGGAGGGGAGGAGTCAATGGAGGCGACACCAAGTATGAGCCCTAGGAGGATTGTAAGGGCGAATACAAATCGAGAGGACTTGCGGCCAGCTGGTGTGGGGGATAGACTGGAGAATCACACTGTCGCCAGGAAAAGGCAAGTCTACGTGATTGGAGACTCTTTACTGAGAAGAATAGACAGGCCTGTAACTAGACCTGATCGGGAGAACAGAAGGATGTGCTGTCTGCCAGGGGCTAAGATACAGGATGTGGACCTGAGGCTGAATAGGATCCTAGCGGGAGCGGGAAAGAATCCGTTGATTGTCCTTCATGTGGGAACGAATGATACGGCTAGTTACTCGCTGGACTGTATCAAGGAGGACTATGCCAGACTGGGGAAGGCGCTCAAAGAAATCGAGGCTCAGGTGATCTTCAGTGGGATTCTGCCGGTTCCTAGAGCAGGGCGACGAAGGAGTGACAAGATTATGGCGATCAACAGATGGCTCAGGCATTGGTGTTATAAGGAGGGCTTTGGGATGTACGGTCATTGGGAAGCGTTTACGGATAGACAACTGTTCGCTCAGGATGGACTTCATCTAAGTAAGGAGGGAAATAGAATTCTAGGATGGAGGCTCGCCGACCTCATCAAGAGAGCTTTAAACTAGGAAGTTGGGGGAGATGGTTGGGAGATGTTCAGGAGATCTCCACGCCGGAATATAACTTGGAGAGGGAAGTAAACAAAGTGAGAGGGGATACCCTTGCGGACCAAAGAATTGATCCAAGGAGGAATAGTGGAGTAGAAACCAGAGTAACGGGTGATGGTGGTGGTAGAAGGTCTGTGCACGACGGGGGAAAGAATGTCACTGGCGCCAAACGCCAAAAATTAAAATGCTTGTAATGCGAGGAGCCTAGGTAACAAGATGGAGGAACTTGAGCTACTGGTGCAGGAAGTGAAACCGGATATTATAGGGATAACAGAAACCTGGTGAAATAGTACTCATGACTGGAGTACAGGTATTGAAGGCTATGTGCTGTTTAGAAAAGACAGGAAGAAAGGCAAAGGTGGTGGAGTAGCCTTGTACATCAATGATGAGATTAACTGTAATGAAATAAGAAGCGATGGAATGGATAAGACAGAGTCTGTCTGGGCAAAAATCACACTGGGTAAAAAAGCAACTAGAGCTTCCCCTGAGATAGTGCTTGGGGTGTGCTATAGACCACTGGGATCTGATTTGGATATGGATAGAGGCCTCTTTAATGTCTTTAATGAAGTAAACACAAAGGGGAAATGTGTGATTATGGGAGACTTCAACTTCCCGGATATAGACTGGAGGACGAGTGCTTGCAAGAATAATAGGGGTCAGATTTTTCTGGATGTGACAGCGGATGGATTTCTTCATCAAGTAGTTGAAGTACCTACGAGAGGGGATGCCATTTTAGATTTGGTTTTGGTGAGCAGTGAGGACCTCGTAGAAGAAATGATGGTAGGGGACAACCTTGGTTCGAGTGATCATGAGCTGATTCAGTTCAAACTAGATGGAAGGATAAACAAATGTAGATCTGGGATTAGGGTTTTCGACTTCTCGAGGGCTAATTTTAAAGAGTTAAGGAAATTAGTTAGGGAAGTGGATTGGACGGAGGAACTTGTGGATTTAAATGCGGAGGAGGCCTGGAATTTAAGTCGCAGCTGCGGAAATTGTCGGAAGCCTGCATCCCAAGAAAGGGGAAAAAAACCATGGGCAGGAGTTGTAGGCCAAGCTGGATGAGCAAGCAACTCAGAGAGGGGATTAGGAAAAAGCAGAAAGCTTACAGGGAGTGGAAGAAAGGCGGGATTAGCAAGGGAAGCTACCTTGGTGAGGTCAGAACATGTAGGGATAAAGTGAGGAAGGCTAAAAGCCGCATTGAACTGGACCTTGCAAAGGGAATCAAAACCAATAGTAAAAGGTTCTACAGCCACATAAATAAGAAGAAAACAAAGAAAGAAGAAGTGGGGCCACTATACACTGAGGATGGAATGGAGGTTAAGGATAACCTAGGCATGGCCCAATAGCTAAATAAGTACTTTGCCTCAGTTTTTAATAAGAATAGTGAGGACTTTAGCGATGATGGAGGGATGATAAACGGGAATGTGGATATGGAGGTGGATATTACTGCAACTGAGGTAGAGGCCTAACTTGAACAGCTTAATGGGACAAAATCGGAGGGCCCGGACAATCTCCATCTGAGGATATTAAAGGAACTGGCGCATGAAATTGCGAGCCCGTTAGCGAGAATTTTTAAGCAATCGATAAACTCGGGGGTTGTGCCGTACGACTGGAGGATTGCTAACGTAGTTCCTATTTTAAGAAAGGGAATAAAAGTGATCCGGGTAATTATAGGCCTGTTAGCTTGACGTCTGTAGTATGTAAGGTCTTGGAAAAAATTTTAAGAGAGAAAGTAGTTAAGGACATAGAGTCAATGGTAATTGGGACGAATTGCAACATGGATTTACTAAAGGTAGATCGTGCCAAACCAATCTGATCTCCTTCTTTGAGAAGGTGATGGATTACTTAGATAAAGGAAATGCGGTAGATATAATTTACCTCGATTTCAGTAAGGCATTTGACACGGTTCCACATGGGGAACTGTTAGTTAAACTGGAAAAGATGGGGATGAATATGAAAGTTGTAAGGTGGATAAGGAACTGGTTAAAGGGGAGACTCCAGCGGGTCGTATTGAAGGGTGAACTGTCAGGCTGGAAGGAGGTCACTAGTGGAGTCCCTCAAGGATCGGTTTTGGGACCAATCTTATTTAACCTTTTTATTACTGACCTTGGCACAAAGAGCTGGAATGTGCTAATAAAGTTTGCGGATGACACAAAGCTGGGGGGTATTGCTAACACGGAGAAGGACAGGGATACTATTCAGGAAGATCTGGACCACCTTGTAAACTGGAGTAATAGTAATAGGATGAAATACAATAGTGAAAAGTGCAACGTCATGCACTTAGGGATTAATAATAAGAATTTTAGATATACGTTGGGGACGCATCAGTTGGAAGCGACAGAGGAGGAGAAGGACCTTGGGGTATTGGTTGATAGCAGGATGACTATGAGCCACCAATGTGATACGGCTGTTAAAAAAGCAAATGCGATTTTAGGATGCATCAGGCGAGGTATTTCCAGCAAGGATAAGGAGGTGTTAGTACCGTTATATAAGGCGCTGGTGAGACCCCATCTGGAATATTGTGTGCAGTTCTGGTGTCCCATGTTCAAGAAGGATGAATTCAAACTGGAACAGGTCCAGAGACGGGCTACTAGGATGATCCGAGGAATGGAAAACCTGCCTTATGAAAGGAGACTCAAAGAGCTTGGCTTGTTTAGCCTGGCCAAAAGAAGGCTGCGGGGGGATATGCTTGCTCTATATAAATATATCAGGGGGGTTAACATTAGGGAGAGAGAGGAATTATTTAAGTTTAGTACTAATGTAGGCACGAGGACGAATGGGTACAAACTGGATATTAGGAAGTTTAGACTTGAAATTAGACGAAGGTTTCTAACCATTAGGGGAGTGAAGTTCTGGAACAGCCTTCCGAGGGAAGTAGTGGGGGCAAAAGACTTATCTGGCTTTAAGACTAAGCTTGATAAGTATATGGAGGGGATGTTATGATAGGATAGTTTAATTTGGGCAACTGATCTTGGATTATCACCAGATAAGTCTGCTCAATGGTCTGCGGGGAGATGTTGGATGGGATGGGAACTGAGTTACTGCAGAGAATTCCTTCTTGGGTGCTGGCTGGTGAGTCTTGCCCACATGCTCAGGGTTTAGCTGATCGCCATATTTGGGGTTGGGAAGGAATTTTCCTCCAGGGCGGATTGGCAGGGGCCCTGGAGGTTTTTCGCCTTCCCCTGCAGCGTGGGGCATGGGTCGCTTGCTGTTGGATTCTCTGCAGCTTGAGGTCTTCAAACCAATTTTGAGGATTTCAATAACTCAGTCCTGGGTTAGGGGTTGTTATAAAAGTGGATGGGTAGGGTTCTGTGGCCTGCCTTGTGCAGGAGGTCAGACTAGATGATCATATTGGTCCGTTCTGACCTGTGAGTCTATGAGTCTATGAAATGGACATAAGCAAGCACTTGAACAAATAAGTTACTAAACTTTCGTAACTGTGTTTTTTTTCTGAGATACGTTGCTCATGGCCATTCTGTGACCCACCTTCCTCCCCATATGTCAGAGTTAACTGGTAAGGAGGACTTGAGAGGGTGCGTTGCAGGGCCAGTAGGGCCCCTTATACCGGTGCATAAGCGCGTGGTTCCAAAGGGCTCCTGGCCCAACAGATACCTCTGAGGGGAAAATCTCCAGCAATGGTGCCTGTGGCATGCACATACCTACCATGGAATGGACATGAGAAACACATCTTAAAGAATAACAGTTATGAAAGATTAGTAACCATTTTGTTCTTCACTTTCCTGAACTGAAAAATGTAAAAGGCAAAAAATGGATCGTTATAGATAGAAGAAGGCTATAGGTAGATAGAATGTGCTTAGGGTGCTGTCTCTCCTCTGTATTTTGGTTGGTTAGCGCTGATCTACTTGGAGATTTCCTTTGTGTAAGCAGTTACCCTTGTTTATAGACTGTGCAGTTGTTCTATGGCCCCTGGCAGAGGGATTATGGCTGGAGCACCACTATGTTCCAGCAATCCACAGCTGTTAGAATTGTCCTTTGAGGTCATAGGCAAGTGGGTACAACTTGGAGCTCAAACCTACCCAGCTACAGGTTCATGCAAGGCTTTGAAGATATTACTCCTCCTCTTATGCCAGTGGGTTTAACAAGGACAATGTATTAATTATGCAGCCACGTAGCTGATTGTGAAGTAAATATTTTTATAGCAAATAGGAAACCTCAGTTGACATGCATCTTGCAGTCTAGCTCACAATGTAGCTTTATAAACAAAATTACACACAATGCTGGAATTGGTATTTAAAAACCCAACCAAGTTGGGTCAAATGTCATGGTATGTAACTTTCAACCACTGAGCTGTTCCTTCAACAAAAGATCATGATGGGTTTTCCCTGCCACCCTTAGCACCAGGGATTATGGCTGCACTACAGAGCTTACAGCAGTGCAGCTGCAATGTGGCTAGTACAGATGTTCTAAGCCAGGGGTAGGCAACCTATGGCACACATGCCGAAGGCGGCACGCAAGCTGATTTTCAGTGGCACTCGCACTGCCCGGGTCCTGACCACCAGTCCAGGGGGCTCAGCATTTTAATTTAATTTTAAATGAAGCTTCTTAAACATTTAAAAAACTTTATTTACTTTATATACAACAATAGTTTAGTTATATATTATAGACTTATAAAAAGAGACCTTCTAAAAACGTTAAAATGATTTACTGGCCCATGAAACCTTAAATTAGAGTGAATAAATGAAGACTCGGCACACCACTTCTGAAAGGTTGCTGACCCCTGCTCTAAGCTATTGGGAGAGAGCTCTTCCATTGACTTAATTAGTCCAGCTCCAGTGAGCGGTGCTGTCCACACTGGTGCTTAATCATAGATATCAGGGTTGGAAGGGACCTCAGGAGGTCATCTAGTCAAACCCCCTGCTCAAAGCAGGACCAACCCCCAACTAAATCATCCAGTGTAACTCTTGCTCAGGGGGATGGCTTATGCATGTCCCTGAATGACATAAGTTGTACCCATATAAGCTGTAGTGTAGACTTCCAAGGATGAATGTACTTAGTCTTTGGGATTCTGATGAGGGATGAGAGCCAAGAAAACTTGGTTCACATCTCCATCTCCTCCTCCTCCACTACCCCCTTACTTTTTTCTGCCTGCAGTAATGCATCCTTTTCTGCCTCCCCTCCATTGCAATGCTACCTTCTCAAAAGCATCACAATTGCTCCCAAAGTCTCCTGCTCTGCATCTGCCTTATTTCCTCCCCTCTTCTTCCCAGCTAGTTCTTCAGCATTAAGCCATTTTTTGTGTCTCTGTGGTTCTGATCAGCCTCAATAACTGTCTAATATATGGAAGCTATTTGCCCCCTGATGCTTCCCAGTGGGACTCAGCAGCAGCTAGTTTTCAGGGCATAGCAGGGATATGTGATGGAGGAAGGAGGGAGGTTCCAGGCAGGTGGAGACTGGTTCTGCCCTGTACTTAGCCCTAGCTCCTCTTTTCCTTCCAGCATAGAGGCCACCCCATGCTGCAGAGAGCTGCCTAGTCCTGGTGGTCAGAGCTCTGCAAATCACTGAATTTTTTGATTCACTGGTTGTACCAAAAAATTGAACAAAGAAATTGGAGTCAAACAAAGCGTTTTGTTTGACCCAAAATGAAATATTCAATTTTTGAGTTTTTTAAACCTTTAAAAAAAATTCAAGTAAAATGTGAAATGACAAGTCATTACATCACTGTCCCTATTTCAGATCAGTGGGGATTAGAAACTTTCTGCTCTGGCGGTGGCCTGTGTGATTTGCGCCATCTGTTCGATGGCATGTGTGAAATGTGATGGTGGTCTCAGTCCAAGAAACACCACCACAACTAGCACTAACTGGCATCCATCTTGGAATTCAACTGAATGCGTCTGGACTAACATGATGAGTTGGCTCAACCAGGCCAAGATAGAGTATGCATTATTGGTCCCTGTGCTGGTAAGATTCATTGTTACTGCTAATCTGATACCTTTTAAAAGCATTCAGATTTGCCTTTTTAATAACCCTTGCACAGCCCATGTGCGGACCACAGATGGGTAGCTCTTGGACTGTTCCCTTTCTACCTTCCCAGGTGTTATCAGAACACTATATACAAGAGGGGTGTATAGTGAGCTCATAGAACACCATCTATGGGCATATAAAATGTTGTGGTATTGTCTATAAATTGGCAGGTTTGATGATGATGATATGCAGGGCTGTTACCATCAGAGGGTCAGCTGATGCCCCAAAAGAGAGTGGGATGATGCAGGGCCATGTTCCCCCACCCTTGCACTGGTGCCCAGACAAAGGGATCTGTTCGGAAGAGAAGTGAGCTGCATCTGATAATGGGCTGGTGCAATGTGCACACTATTGCTGTACATTAGAGAGCTCAGAGAGGCATTCTGAACATAGTCCAGGATACGGTGATATTGGCCAAATTCGACTTTATATTCAAAGATTCTCATTATTGCCCAGGAGTGGTCAGATCTTTGGAATCTCAAAGACAATAAGTGTGGTCATATGGTTTCTTTTTTTTTTACTTAATTACTCTGACTTAGAGTTTAACTGGTAGCAAATTGAACTGAGCCTTATTTTAGAAGGATATGGGATAAGAATAAATACTTTCTAGAGTTCAAGCGCCTGCACTGGTTAACTGGGCTGCTATTGCCACCTGGTGGCTTTAAGGAAAACCACATGAGGCTTATGATTGATCAGTTTTACTTTAATGTTCACAGTTTAGTTGCACCAGAGTGGATAGATACTTGACACCAATTACAAGCATCAGTTTGGGGGTTTATAAATGTATTCCTTTAATAGGCAAACACTTCCATTATATTTAATCCTGTGGTTTAAGCTGGGTGTTGATAATATCTACAGTCAAGCCTGTCAATCTTTTTAACAGTAGTTTCAGATTCAAAGGAACAGCAAGTCTGGGAAAACTGGCTGGGATGTGGAAGAACTGACTCACATGTGTTAATGTGTAATCAGCTGGTTTTTAGCCTTTTAAAGTATTGAAAGGAAGTAGCATGAACTTGATAGAGATCTGGCACATACCTGGACAAACAGGCTGGTTTAATATTTTTTTTCAGTAGAAGTAAACTTCGTCTCTACCCAAGGGCAATGTCCTTAGTTCTAGATACTGTCTATCAGCAAAATAACATTTCCCCCCTGTTTTAACAGTTTTCTTGGCAGAGATCTGCTCTTTCCCCCGTTTGATCCTGGCCATTTTCCTCTTTGGCAACTGCAGCTGTTGTAACACTTTTGCACAAGAAAGGAAGTGTACATGAAAGAAAAAGATCCTCGGTGCTATACCCATTTCTGACCTGTCTAGTTACTAAATTCTAATTACAAAGTTTAAGCCAAGAGATCTTTGTCACTTCGTTATTGTGGCTGGAAAGTTGATACATAATGATCTGACTGGGCCTCCTGCCTTGTGGGAACAGCACTGGCAATCTCCAAGAATTAGTGAACCCTCCAAGGGCCTCTGTTTCTCCCCTCCACCGCAGGCTTAAATTACTAAAGTCCTTTGAAGATGAATGAGATTTTTATCAGGCTGAATGGGGAGTAGACCATTCTGATCGCTTTGTCAGTGTGAATTTGGGAGAAGCACCTCACGTAGGGTAACTAGTGTTGGAATTATGCCAGTCGATCCTGGTAATTCAAGGAGTCCTCTTATAATGGGCAGCGAGACTGAATGAAGATTTTGGCAGCTGAATTTCAGTTCTCGGTTAAGACTGTATATAGTTTGCACTAAAGATGCATCTATATCAATGGTTGCTTTAGGATATATCCACACCACTCTGAGGTACGGGGGTAAAAATCCCCTTGGTGTTTACTATTGCAAAATTTCCCATTATGGTGGTTCCTGTGGAGAAACTGGTACTGGTCACTGCTGGAGACGGGACATGAGTCTAGATGGACCATTGGTGTATAGTATGGCAACTTCTATGTTCTTATGATGTACCTCAGGTACATTTGTGCAGTTCCAGATAAAGAACTGAGCAGGGCTGCCCAGCTGTTACTTTTTGCCCTTTAGAATCCAGTACAACACATGTGACCTTCTATCACCCGTCAGTTAGTGTTTGGAAAATGCATTTGTGGATTGCCGCTTTACCTTTTGGATGTTGCTCAAGAAGACTTTTTTGGGAAAATTTTGCATATTAAGCATTGTTTCTCAAAAGTTTCACAGCAGGCGATCTAAATATCAGATACTCTTTTCTTTTTCTGCATATGATCCAGTACCCTTGTGTGAAGTGGGAGTGCTCTTGTTCCTGTATGAGAAACTGGAGGGAGGTTTCCTCCTGAAATTGGAGGTGATGGAGTGCAGCTCCATGATTCCTAGCTTGAGAAAATAACCTGCACTCATTCCAATCAATTATTTCACAGCTGTCGATATTATAATTGCAAATGTAAAGTGGAAAAAATATCCCCAGAGGACTCAGTTACATAGCATGTGAACTCTGAGGTAGAACTCATTGCTGTCCCATAACTTGAGATGTTGCTATACAATGAGCACAGGCTGGAGTTCTCTGCTTGTTTACATTGAGAATGGGAGTTTCAAAAGTGCTCAGTTCCCCTTGAAGTCAGTTGGAGCAAAGTGAGGACAACATTGAGTGCTTTTGAAAATTCTGCTAACTGATATTGTTTTATCTGCTTTAATACTGGTAATTATTTGCTTCATCAAATACTTCTTCTAATTGTGAAATACCATTAGACCACAAGTACTTGCTGTTTTGTTTGAAAACAGAAAAATAAATACCTTATGTCTGAGATCAAAAGGTGCACTTTCTAATGTAATGCATGAAAGAACTGTAACATGATGTAAAGTATTATAACTTGTCAGCCAGCCTTGGAAGCTGACAACAAACTATATTTTGGTGGCATATGGAAGCAAAGTTAACGTATATCTCCTGACTCACTTCAGAGTTGTGTGGTTCAGTACCATTAGCAAAGCAAATTTGATTTTCATAAGTGATTAGTGTCTGATCTTAATTAAGTTAGTGGATGATATATCAAATTATGAATTTTTGTACTTATGAGTAATTGTCTCTTAATAATCCTTTTAATTTAGACCAAAAAATATTGCAGTAGATTTAGTAGAAGAATCTAGATAAACTGTAAAGTTATAAAAATCTACTCTGCAGTCTAACCTACCGGATGTCAGGTCCTACAAACTGCATGCATGTTCTGGTATAACTTTTTCAGTACAATGTAAGTTACTGTGTGTGTGGCTTCTCGACAGCACCTTAAATACTAAGGTGCTCTTTGTTCTGTATTGACATTAAAGTTCCCTGTGCAATATTTGTAGGAGTTTGATGAAAATTTCCCCTTCCTTCTGTTGCACTGTGGTCTAGTTAGCCGCCCCTCTCTAGTGCACCTTCTGATTCAGTAGTGAGGTATATATGGTCAAGTGTATGTTGGTATAGTAATTCCATTGAAGTCAATGGGGTTTTTCCAGGAATTTAGCTCAGAGTTTGTACAGCATTTTTTGATCCTTGGGAATGAAGTGCCCCCTTTTAATGGAAAATAATATTGCCTTTATTGCTATACCATTACCCACATTCAGTCCATCTAAAATGATCTTCCTCAAAGGTGGCCTGGAGGTGATAGAGCCTATGATGCCTTGAAGGTGGGGGAACAAGCACAACAGTTTGAGATATTTTTGGCACCTGAGCAGGACACTGTTTTCTAGTGGCTGAGCAAAATCTGAGTCAACAGAAGAGCAGAGATGCATAGTGGGAGTCAGCATATGACTACCCTGAGACAATTGCTTGGGACCACTTATGGCAGTCATCTTCCTTTGATTAAACTTCTTCCTTATTTTTGTTAGTTGTTATTTCTCCATTTTCCCCCTTCCCTGTTCCTTAACACTGGATAAACACTGGATTTTGTAGGACCTGAAATGTTTCTGCATACAATATTTCACATTAGAATTCACTTCCTTCACAAATGTTAAATGTTGTTTTTGTTCTGTTGTTCTGAACAAGGTCCACGATATATTATTCAGTGTAAGAGGCTGTTTTGACTAGATGGCATAGTTACTCCTTAACTTTCTGCCCTTTGTAGTTAAGCAGTAATCACAGTTGCACCAAAAAACAGTCACAGCATCAGGAAACAGAGCAGCCACTCTGTCCAGGTGTATGTACGTACTAGTTGAATTAGTAACATTTCCTGTAATGGAAGCCAACAGTAATTCTTATCTGTCATAAACAGATGGTTAAGGGTTAATGTCTCTTTTACCTGTAAGAAGCTCAGTAAACCTGGCTGACACCTGGGGGACAAGATACTTTCAAATCTTGGTGGAGGGAAGTCTTTGGTGGTGTGTTTTGTTGTGTTTTTTTTTGGTTCGTTGTTCGCTCTTGGGGCTAAGAGGGACCAGACGTACACCCAGGTTTTCCCAGTCTTTCTGAATCAGTCTTTCATGTTTCATAATTGTACGTAATAGCCAGGCAAGGCGGATTAGTCTTATGTTTGTTTTCTTAACTTGTAAATATGTCTTTTTGCTGGAAGGATTTTTACCTCTGTTTGCTGTAACTTTGAATCTAAGGCTGGGGAGGCAGGTCCCTCTAGTCTATATGAATCTGAGTACCCTGTAAAGCATTTTCCATCCTGATTTTACAGAGAGAACTTTTATTTTCTTTCTTTAATTAAAAGTTTTCTTTTAAGAACCTGATTGATTTTTCCTTGTTTTAAAATCCAAGGGATTTAGTCTGAACTCACCAGGGATTGGTGGGGGGAAAGGAGGGGAGGTGGTTCATTCCTGCTTGTTTTAAGATCCAAGGAGTTTGGATCGGTGTGAAGCCTCTCAAGGCAACCCAGGGAGGGGCAAGTCTGGGGGGAAGAGGAGGGGGATGGTTAATGTCTCCTTGTTTTAAGACCCAAAGAGTTTGGGTCTAGGTTCCCCAGGGAAGGTTTTGGGGGAACAGAAAGCGTGCCAGACACTACATTCTGGCTGGTGGCAGCGTACCAGATAAATTAATCTTAAAAGTGTTCACGCAGGTCCCCACTTTTTGTACCTAAAGTTCAAAGTGGGGAAAAAACCGTGACATCATCTATGGTCTCTTCTTCCAGTCCAGGTTTACCTGTTCCTTGCAGTACTTGAAAATTAATTGGGTAATGGTAATACAACACGTTGCCTGCAGTGGGCCCAGATTGTAACATGCAATTATACTGGACCAAAGCAAACGTTAAATTTGATACAAAATTCTCTCTCAGCAGAAATGTTGCTTGTATTGAACACTTTCTGGTCTTTTATGGGACATTGCTAGTGCACCTGAAGGAAGTGAGGTAGGAGCAATGGAGAGAGTTGGCAAGTGAGTGGAAGGGGCTGAACAGGTTTTATTTCCCATGGAATAATTCTCGGCACAAGCTGTGTAAACTTTCTCTAGCCAAACAAATGTTCCAGAAGACAAGGGATCTGATCCTGCAAATGGCTATTCTCATGACTAGAAGCTATTTATGTGAATAAAATGTTTTCAGGATTGTGGCCCAAAGACTATACAAGCTCTGTGAAATGCTTGCAGTAACAACCGCCTTTGTTCTATTATCCAGGAGCCTCAACAAACGGTATTATTAAATCCAAGCTCTGCTCACATACTCTGTTCTCTCATTCAGTCCATGTGTTCTGCTCCCTCTGGCTATAACAGTCAAAAGGTGGGGGAATGGATATATCCGGTAGAGCTAGCAATGCAATGTGCGTTTGTAGCTTCCTATTATAGGCTGTATGAGAGGATGTGGCTTCTCAGATGGACTATTATTAAAGCTAAATGGCAGGCAGTGGAATAGGGGCATGGATGAAACCAAATAAGAACTGTCCTGATGATCTTATTCTGTGCATCACGAATACCGAAAGCCTGGGATGAGGCATTTAACTGAGCTGTCAGTCATAAGTAAAAGTAAATTGGAATAAACTTATGTAATCATCCTTTTTATTGTACTTGCGTCTTAAGTTTCAAACTACCCAATGTAATCTTCTTAAGGAAACAATATCTGACCTAAATGTTTCAGATGTAGACTGCGGTTAGCATGATGGCAAAGCTTCGATCCCCAGTTCATGTAATCTTATCTGCATGTTTCAACTTAACCAAAGAGAGCCTTAACTTTGTATTGTACAGGAAAACCCTGCATCTGTAAGAAAAGTGTGGTGGTGCACTTCCAAAGTAGTGCCTGGAATATAATTTTTGGAAGCAGTCTTTAGGCAGATGTGTTATTCTTTTCCTAGCCCTCCTCCCTCACACCCCCACCTCTGTGACTTTTATGAATCGAAACACAAGGTTCACAAAAACCTTTCAAGTGTAATGTTGAAGAATGTTTTTCACGTATCTGTGGGTTTAAGGGAATCATGCTATGTCCTGTCAGAATTTTTCTCTGTGTTGGTGGATCAGATATGGGAATGAGAGTTTATGGAAAACTCCTGCTCCTGGATTAGATATTCATAGCATAGGCAGCAACTCTGTGGGTACTGTAGGGCTCAAGTACCCACAGAAAAAAAAATAGGGTGTGCTCAGCACCTACCAGCCACAGCTGTTTGGTGGGACCACTGATCAGCTGTTAGGCAGCTGGCAAGAGGTACTTGGGGGAGGGTGGAGAGCAGCGGATGGGCTGAGGGCCTTTGGGGAGGGGACGGAGTGGGAAGAGGTAGAGCAAGGTGGAGCCTTGGGGAGGGGGCGGAGTAGGGCAGGAAGAGGTGGAGTGGCAAGGGGCAGAATCAGGGCTGAGCATCCAGGGGGGAAAAAAATTGGCATCTGTGATTTATAGGATAAATAAAACAATGCTAGACTGCCTCAAAGGACAGATATTAATGGGATAATCTTATGTACACATTTATAGTGTTCAGTTTTTACTAATTCTTTACTGAAGCGCAATAATAGTGATGATTCTGTATCCTTCCCATGTCAATCCAGTCCATAGTGGTTTTAACTCACTTCTCACAAGCTGGATAATTTTGGAAACTAGTTATTTCTTCACCTGCTGGAAGTGAGGAGTGGAATCTCTGCAATGCAGATAAGTGAGTTACAATTCTGCCTTCCATGTGTGTGGCTAAAACCTTTTTCTCATTTGAGCTGGATTGAAGTTGCCTCTGTCTAGTTTAGAATTATTCATCTAAGTTTGTCACCGATTCCAGAAAAGCCTGAGGGTGGGAGGGGCAAGCAATCATTTTTAAGCAGGGGGTAGGGGGAAAGCAAGTGGTGGGTGGCCTAGAGAGTGGAGAGGAGATAGTGGGCGGGGCCATTTCTGCTGTACTGCCCAAGTAGGTTGGATACTGGAGGGATCAGCTGACACAGTATCAGCAGCCCAGGTGACAGCCAGTGGTGGATTTAGAGTTAGTGACCCCCCCCCCCAGCTGTGCTCAGCTTCATTTTGGGGGGCCCTTCTTGGGACCCAGCCAAGAAAAAGAATATTCTCTCTTATCTCACCCTGCCCATTTTTCATTCTTTTTTTGTTGATCCTCCTATAAGTAATAGCAAGTAAATGAAAATAAAGTGAGATATCTTGATTGTTCTTGAGTCTAATATATTTTTCCACAGACCACTTGAAAATCGCAAAGGTGTTGCATTTAGTCGGGTTTGGAAATAACTTTTTTTATTTGACTGAATCCTCTGTGGAGAACTTCTGCAGGTTTTGCAGAATCTTGTTTTTGGAGAACAATGCATATTTCCCATATTCATTTTTTAATGTCCTTTTAGCTCTTCACCTGCCTATCATCTTCAATGTCCCAATAATTCTATACTTTGGAAAGGTCCAAATAATAATTTATAAGTCTCTCCATCTCTAATATTTAGCAGAGTTCTAGTGCACAAAACTTAGCCCAAAGTGGTAGCACCTTTAGTACTCTGTATTTACAAAGCAAATGGAGAAATCAAAGGAGATTGAACAGAGAATCTGTTATAAAATATAAAATAGCCCGTCCTTGAAGTTTTAGAGTGAATTGAGTGTATTTCAGTTCCTCCTTCCAGGTTTGAGAATTAAGCTTAATACTTCCTTTGTCTATAGACTTAGCATTTGAACAGGCACACTTTGAAGTTAATGACCACTTCAGACTGTGTGGCTATTTTGAAGATGGGGATTTTGGTAGTTAACACTTACTGTTGTGTTTGCCCTTTGACAAAGCTTTCCTGCTAAACTGAGTAAAACTGCCTTCCTTGTGGAAAGGATTGCAATCTAATAGTGACAGGAAGACAGCCTCTTCTCTCATAGAGTCCATGGAATATAGCAGAATCCTGTGAAAAGCCTCTATGCAGTAGATTCCAGAGATTTATACTGACCCTTATAGCATCAGAGTTAGACTTTGACTAGAAGGGACCACCAGATCCTACTCATCACAAGTTGTCAACACCGTCCTGCAACCACATACTAAACCCATCAGCTGAAATTAGACCAAAGTATTGCATCCCACAGGAGACTAGGTTATTGTATGCCACAGTTGTTATAACAGGTTAGGGGGATTTCCCACTGCTTGAACTTCCCCCTCTAAGCTTTCCAACACTGCTGTGACACACTTAGAAAAGAGCCAGTTTTTGTAGTCCTCCTCGTCCACACCCCAAAAGCTGTGCACTTTGCAATGAAAATTAATATAGACAGCGCTTTCCACCTTACATGTTTGTAAAAGTAGAATTAGTGTAATAGTGAAGGATTAAAAAAATCAAAATATATACATTTCATTTGTTAAAACTTTAGTTCTGTATGGGTGGGAAGAATTGCATCTAGGGTATAATTATTTTTACAAAGTACAGATTTGCTATTACAGCCATATGCAGATTAAAGATCCCACCTTGTACATTGGCAATAAAGTTTCTGAAGATTCATTTATGGTTGGTAAAAAAGCCTGCAGTGGCCTGTTTTTCAGTAGTGCATGTAGTGCTAAGAGCAAGTGGAGTGGGGAGCCAGGCTAACCCCACAGAACAGGAGTTGCCACTGAGGGGTGAATGTAGGCATGCAGGGCCTTCCACCCCAAATCTCCCTGAAATTAACTTGAAAATGTTGGTCAGTATTCTAGTGGGCTGCACATACAGCTGACAGTGAAGGAGAAATCTTTCCTTCAGGCTGCTGAGCATCTTCAGCAGCTGTGGCTGCTATAGACAGATGACGCTGCTATCCCACGTCGCCACTATCTGCTTTCCTGCTCTTTGGGGGTGAAGGCCAGGGCGTGTACATAGCTCCAACACTGTCACCCTGCCCCAATTCCTTGCATATGGTCAAACAGCATGTTTTAGTGAAGTCAGATTCATAGCTTGCACCCCCTGCACAGCCTCCCATGCAACAGAACTCCATCAGTTTTGCTGTATGTAGGGACCTCGATATTACAGTGGAACAGGAAGGATTTGCCCCTTAATTACACTGCAGCCATGTATGTGTTTCAGGACCTTTTCTCCAGTATAAAATTAGTGGATAAGTTAAAGGAAACAGAAGAAGAAATCCTAGAAAACTGAATGGCTGCTGTTGGGGTCAGGGACTTTTCTCCTAACCTTTTGCCCTTTGGTCCAGGGCCCTTTCTTACGGAACTCCAGTCTGACTCTTAAGTTCATAAAAATGAACCCTTATTAGCAGTTCTTACTGCCATACGTGTGTGAGAGAGAGAGAGCAGTTGTTACTGTCATCACCATAAAGCAGCCTCAGCATCACAAACCCACAGTACAGCATAAAGCTATATTCTGGATGCCATGATATTCCCCATTGAAATAAACTTTTCATTGAAAGGAAAATACCGTTCCAGTCCTTCTGGTTGGAAAGATAAACAGCTACGGTCATTATTTTTCTTGAATGGGGAATGTAGAAATCAGGACCTTTCCCAGAAGATTGTGTACATTATTTGTTTTAATAAGTTTCTAAAGATGGCATTTTAAAATCATTGTCATGGAACATAAAGGCTGACTTGGACAATTGATGTAGCCCAGAGAACGTACAAAAAAACTCAAAATGAATTATGGACCAAATCCTCCTATTCTTCTGATTTCATCTTTTGCACATCCAAATTCGTGGGTATTTTGCCAGTGAGTAGACTAGGAGCAGAATTGGGCCCTGGAGCATATCAGGGCTATTCCAGTGTTGCCAACTCTCATGATAATTATTGTTTTCCTTAAAGCCCCAGCTGCTGGAGTCAAGTGGATATGTGATGATTTCAGCTTTGTTCTTAAAGAAAAGGTACGTTTCTAGCCCTTGTGGCAGTGGAGAAAGCTTCAAAATGTGACCCCCAGTGCATCTGAAATGCTCAAAAAGCAGAAGGTAAATTAAAAGAACAAATTTGGGCTGTCAGGTGATTAAAAAAATTAATTGCAATTAATCGCACTGTTAATAATAACTAAAAATATTTATTTAAATATTTTTGGATGTTTTCTACATTTTCAAGTATATTGATTTCAATTACAATACCAAACACAAAATGTACAGTGCTCACTTTATTTTTTATTACAAATATTTGTGCTGTAAAAAACAAAAGAAATAGTAATTTTCAATTCACCTCATATAAGTATTGTAGTGCAATCTCTTTATCATGAAAGTTGAACTTACAAATGTAGAATTATGTACAAAAAAATAACTGCGTTCAAAACCAAAACAATGTAAAACTTTAGAGCCTACAAGTCCACTCAGTCCTACTTCTTGTTCAGCCAGTCACTCAGAAAAACAAGTTTGTTTACATTTTTAGGAGATAATGCTGCCCGCTTCTTGTTTACAATGTCACCTGAAAGTGAGAACATGGCACTCTTGTAGCCAGCATTGCAAGATGCGCTAAAAATTCATAGTATAAGAGGGGTAGCCGTGTTAGTCTGGATCTGTAAAAGCAGCAAAGAGTCCCGTGGCACCTTATAGACTAACAGACGTATTGGAGCATGAGCTTTCGTGGGTGAATACCCACTTTGTTGGATGCATGTCATACTTCATGATGTCCCTTCATGCTTCAACCACCATTCCAGAGGACATTCGTCCATGCTAATAAGGGGTTCTGCTCGATAAGGTTCCAAAGCAGTGCAGACTGGCGCATGTTCACTTTCATCATCTGAGTCAGATGGCACCAACAGAAGGTTGATTTTCTTTTTTGGGAGTTCGGGTTCTGTAGTTTCCACATTAGAGTGTTGCTTTTTTAAGACTTCTGAAAGAATGCTCCACGTCTTGTTCCCTCTCAGACTTTGGAAGACACTTCAGATTCTAAAATCTTGGGTCGAGTGCTGTAGCTATCTTTAGAAATCTCACATTGATATCTTCTTTGCTTTTTGTCAAATCTGCAGTGAAAGTGTTAGACAAACAACATGTGCTGGGTCATCATCTGAGACTGCTATAACATAAAATATATGGCAGAATGTGGGTAAAACAGAGCAGGAGAAATAGTATTCTCTCCCAAGGGGTTCAGTCAAAAATGTAATAATGTATTATATTTTTAACGAGCGTCATCTGCATGGAAGCATGTCCTCCGGAATGGTGGCTGAAGCATAAAGGGACTTATGAATGTTTAGCATATCTGGAATGTAAACACCTTGCAACGCCAGCTACAAAAGTCCCACGCGAATGCCTGGTCTCATTATCTGGTGACATGGTAAATAAGTGGTATCTCCCGTAAATGTAAACAAAATTGTTTTTCTTAGCGATTGGCTGAACAAGAAGTAGATCTGAGTGGACTTGTAGGCTCTAAAGTTTAATATTGTTTGTTTTCTGTTTTTGAGTGCAGTTATGTAACAAAAAAAAATCTACATTTATAAATTGCACTTTCACAATAAAGAGATTGCATTATGGTACTTGTATGAGGTGAATTGAAAAATACTATTTTTATCACTTTTACAGTGCAAATAGTTGTAATAAAAATAATATAAAGTGATCACTGTACACTTTGTATTCTGGGTTGTAATTGAAATAAATATATTTGAAAATGTAGAAGAACATCCACACATATTTAATAAATTTCAGTTGTTAGTCTATTGTTTAACTGTATGATTAAAACTGCAATCAATTGTGATTAATTTTTTTAGTTAATTGCATGAGTTAACGGCAATGGATAGTCCTAGAACAAATCTATTATTTTTATATAATCTCATAATTTTAGTCAATCTCATGATTTTTGTGAGCTTGACTCATGATTTTTGAACATTTGGGGTTGACAATACTGTTGTTCTGATCTTATCTAAAGAAGGGTGTATGATGAGTAACTCCCCTAAAATCAATGGAGTTACACTGATGTAAAACTGATATTAGTGAAATCAGAATTAGGTCACTAACTTCAGAGGGACAACTCATGTGAGTAAGACAAGCAGGGTTTTGCTCTATGTATTACAGTATTTTAAAATTTTAGTTAGTGTGTTAAAACCACTTGTAAGATTCTCATATATGCCACACAAGGCATACTGGGATATGGGGGTCAGAGGAGAAAGAAATTTAGGATTGCAGGTCTAAAAATGGGTGAGAACCCCTATCAAAGAATTGTGTTAGTGATATTTTCAGCTTCAGAGCTATGGATTTAATTTTATTTTCCTTTTACCTGATTAATATGGTGAGCTAAACTATTGAAAGATTGACCTATTAATCACAACAAATCCAGCTCCTGATGTGAATTTAAAATACTGATTATGTAAGTTTTTTTTTTCCTGTACGTTCCTCTTACTGGGCTCATTGCATACAATTTTACCTCAAGCAGAAAAACCAGGCACCTTGAAAAGTAGGGAACCATCAGTTTATCTTGTTGTGGTTTCCATAGGGATTTCATGCATCTGTGTTTACTCTTTTGTAAAGGCAAAAGATTCTAATCATAAGGCAAATGAATCCTTGCCAGCTGGAAAACATTGAAAAAAAATTCAATGTATTGCGTCAGTCCATCAGTCGGACAGACATCTCTGTTCTGAAGAACATTAAAACCATAGGTCATCTTTGGTGGTTGGAGCCATGGGCTTTGCCTTTTTTGCTTTGCCAAACCCTTGATTGACCCAAAAGGGAGCATGTTGTGCATAGACAGAGTTGGCCTGTATAAACTTTCAGAGATTTGTCTTTTCTGTTGTTTTCACATGAATATCTTAGTAACACACAAGACTTGTTTTAGACAAAATTCTGAGGTTTTCTTATTCATCTAACTTTTGAAATACAAAAATATAAAATTCTACAGTTACAGAGGAATACAGTGCAGGACACTCAAAGCATGGTTTAACACTCCTTAGACCTGCTGCGCTGCATGTGAGTATTACTAGGGCTTGTTTCTTAGAGGAAGGACTGGGACTTCTTTCATATCCAAGATCTATATAACTGCTGCAGTATCTATTCTGTTCTTATCTATCTGATTCTTATACCATGCTCACTAGTGTGGCATCAGTGCATCTGCACATAATAGTGAATGGACATTTTTGTCAAAGCCTTAAATTTATACTATTATACGGATCTGATTCTCTGCTGTCTTGCACCTTTGGTGTCATTAACTGTGAAAAGTGGGTGTAAATATATCTATCCAATCCAAATGGTGTATACATTTTGCACTCACTTTGTAGAAAGTGCAAGGCAAGGGAGGGTTAGACTCAATATGTTTTAAGTATATTTCTTTGTCATCTGTTATTTTTAATGCTTATTTTAAGGTAAGAGCTGGGGAGATTGGGACCCTTTATGATATCCTGAGTAAACAGGTAATTAGGCAAAGAAGACATTAGCAATACTTAACCAAGAAACATGAAGGGCACAATTAGGAAAAATATTGCTAGCACTATTTACCTGAGAGTCAGCTTGGTGATTTAAGTGAATTCAAAATTAAACGAAACCCAAAGCATCATTCACTCTCGGTACTCCCTTTGGGGAGTCCTTGAAATTACCCAGTGAGTAAACTCCTGGTTATATATAATTGTAGTAATTAATGAAAAATGTTATACACGTGCATAGCATCCAAATTTAAACCTGAATTTCTGTTTGTCTCTTGTTTTGTCAAACTATTATCGATGTGGATCAGGGAATTTTCAAACTATGACCTAGTACTGACTTGTGGCACCTTAGAGAGCTTTCTTCTTTCCTGAGCTCATGCTGAAATAAATTTGTTAGTCTCTAAGGTGCCACAAGTACTTTTGTTCTTTTTGCGGATACAGACTAACACGGCTGCTACTCTGAAACCTAGTACTGACTAGAACTCAATAGATTGTTTCCTGGACATTTCCCCTGCCATTTGCAATCACATGAACTACCTCCCCTCCCATTCATGATGGTGACACCCACTTCTTCTCCACTTGGCAATCTCAAAACAGCACTGTAGCAACTGCTGCAACTGCATACTACAAAATCTAACATTAAGGAAGTGTTTAATGTATATTTTGCCATCTCTTAATGTGATTTAGCAGATGAGAGCAGGAAGAAGAGTAAGTTATATGTGACCAGGCTAAGCCCCAGGGCAAACAACAAATGTTTCAGTGTTGGAGGAAACATTTGTGGGGTGTCTAGGTTAGCATTTACAAATGTATTGGATAGCTCAAGTAAAATTGCAGTTAGTTAACTCAAGTTACACTAGGACCACAAACTTTAATCTAAACACAGTCAATGAGGGCAATGGCTTAAAACCATAATCTAACCCTTTGTTTGCAACCAGCTAATGCAGGCAAACTCCTTCAGATGAGATCTGAAGTTTGTTTATTTATCAGTGGTCAGATGTTCCACTCAGTGGTGCAATATTGATAGGGGAAAGCATGCATCCTGTTGTTTGTTTATGGTGGGACATGCTATAGCCTCTGCACCTTGTTTCCCTTTAACAGCAAAAATCGGTACAGAAAGCAAGCAAGCCCTGCATGGAATCCTTAAAGTAAAGATTTTTTGTACAGAAGAAATGGCAAATTAGATTAATTTTTTTTTATCTGTCTTGACTGTATGCCTCTAAAAAGAGTGCTGTCTCTGTGTGTGTGTGTGTGTGTGTGTGTGTGTGTGTGTGTGGAGAGAGAGAGAGAGAGAGAGAGAGAGAAATGTCTCCAACAAACAAACCAAGCAGATAATCTGGTAAAATAGAATTTCTACCGGGAATGTGTTTCTTTTCTAGTGACTCAGAGCTCTGTTCTAACAACAGGCATTCTGGGGCTCCCTACCGTGGCAGCTAATTATTCACTCACCCCTTTAGAGCAATATTATTATATTGGGATGCAGATATGCATATCCTGGGTCATAAACAGAATTTGGATTTATATAGCACTTTTTGTACTCAATGAATTCCAACACACTTTGGTGATGAATTTGATCACCCTCATTTCTGTGTTTGCCAGTAGTGGTAGCTGATCCACTTCCATCTCTCCGCCCCAACTCTCCACATACACATGCTCCACCACCTCAAAAAGGGAACAGTCAAGGAGTATCTTTGGTTGAGCCTAATCTGCTAAAACTCTGCTTAAGACTTCAGCTATCACATTGTGTTTTATTTGGTGTGATTGAGGTGTGTACGCAGGGCAAGATTAGAGACAACAGCTGAAAGCAGAGGGCATGGAATGACTCTCAATACTCCTGAGAGAGAAAGATGTGGAAGGCAGCAAGGAAAGAGAGAGATTCCGTGCGTAAACACCAAAGTAAATGAATTTAGTTCCATTTTGTTTAGAGTCCAGATGAAATGCACTCCGTGGTGGTAAAAAAACAAAACAAAACAAACAAAAAACCCACCCCAACTGAGCTGCACCTGAAGAAAAGAATCCGAGTTGATGGCTTTAGGGTACTGAGGAAAAACATGTAGCGTGTACCAACCCCGGGTTCCCCACTTCTCTCTCTCTCTCATATTTTGGTTGTAAAAATGCAATGAAGAAAAGTGAGACTGTCAGCTCGTGAGAGAAAAGGGCTGGAAGGAAAAAAGGGAAAGGGGAAAATAATACAGGCAGTAAGGAGGAAATGGAAAAAATAACAATCATGTTTAGCAGAACATGGAGATACTGAATGGAGATAGGCTGAATTGAGTTAACTTTATTTTGTGGTCAGATTTATTAACAGGAACAAAAACAAGAGCTTCAGAATCGCTTTACAATCATCCGGGACATTCTTCCTATATCATGCATTAGTCAATCTCCTCCAAGCTATCTGAAACATAATCTCACTCCCTTGTCTCTCCGGTGCTAGTGGGAAAAAAATTATTCTAGGCTCCCCATCTTCTCTGAGATTTAAGCAATACTGCTGCACATGCTGCAACACATACATTTTGAAAACCATTCATCTTAATTTTGTTCCATTGTGTTTCCTCATTTTTATTACTGGCATTTTGTTGAGTTGTTTTATAAAGTGTATGCATTATCTAGCAATCTGTGCTCTGCGAGGAGAGACCTCCTCAGGCTACTTCTCTTACCATGGTATCTTTTGACAATGTACTTTGCATTTCTGTTCCAAGCTGTCTGGAATATTATTCATTATGGTTGTTGAAAGTTTGTGTTCAAATTGTTTTAACTTATCCAGGGCTTGTATTCTCTTTACCTGTAAGAAATTCAGAATCTTACACAGAAGGTGGCACAGATCTTGTTGAGCTCCTCCTCACCCCACTTCTTGGGTGCTCACCATGCTGCTGTGAGGGAATCAACTGCTGGATCCCATGTACTTTAAGCCTCTTGAATCTGAACAGAGTCTCTGGTTTCGAGACTCTGCACACTCTGAAGGTGCAAATCCTCTATTCTTAACCAGCTACCTTAGCCCTAGCGACTAGAGTTGACCCTTCACACTCTCCAGTAGCTTAAACATACCCCTCCCAGAACTCCAACTGTGACGGTACTCTGGGGTGACAGATTAATTCTTCAAGGACACATGGTAGGTGTAACACATAACACACACTTTGCATAAAATTCTAAACCACACCATTGCTCTATACTTAGTCACATGAGAAATACAAAGTTCTATGCAAAAGTAATGAGCCCTACACACATTTCACTGCTTCTGTTTTCCTCACCATGCCAGAGCATTTTTGGGGCTAGAGTCAGAGTCTTTAGGGGACAACTGGCATCCTTCTTCAGTGCATTTCTTGTCTTCTCAATGTTGATCCACTTCCATCCTCCCTCAGGCTTTGAGTATGTCCCTCCAAGGAAATAATAAACAGCTCTTGTGTGGTTATAGAGAGATTCCTGAGGAATGTGGCATTTTGTGTGCAGAATCTTCCCTGAAGATGGTGCTGAAAATGACTGCTCATCACTCCATACAGCAAGCCCCTGGTTCCCAGGCCTCCCCTGCTATGAAAACATCCTTTCTCATCTCCTCTCCTGCCCAAGACTACTTGTATTTCTCTGAGAGGCTTCCCCATCCCACCCAGACTGTTTTTTTAGCATCAACAACTTGGAGTCTCTGTTCTGTATTTGGGAATTTTCCATTCTCTCTCCTTTGTCAGCCCAGTGTAGAGACTTCAGTTAACTCATTGTCTCAAGGTGCTTCCACCTAAATAGTTGGTTGCTGAATTCTAACAACTCCCCCCCCCCCCAATTGTACCCAGTCTGGGAGGGAGGTGACACAGCTGTTGTCAGCAAGGGTGCGATTGACATACAAGTAGAGGTAATGTAACCCTTCTGCCCGTCTGAATAGGCAGCAGCAAGGGCCGGGTTCAGTATCTAGGGGTTCTGTTTCAATAACACAATGCAAAACCAGCTCGAGCCCCCCACCCAGTGACTTGGGACAATTACATACCACCCCCCGGGTGCCTCTAAGAGGCAATACTTCCTCCCTCTCAAACACAGAGTCTGAGTGTAGCAAAATCCTTTTAATAAAGGAGGGAAACAATGCAGCATTATGTTGAGGAAACACCACAAACAGGGTTCATAACACAAACCATGAGCAAAAGATCCCCCCTTCCCCCCAAGTAAGTTTGTCAGTATCCTTTTCCCCTCAGAGTCTTAAGTCCAGCAAGGAGCAACCTCAAAATCGCCCAAAAGTCTCTGTCCTTGGTCAGTGCAGCCCTAGAGTTCAAAAGTTTATCTGCAGAGTTTTACCTCCCAGGCCAGGGTCGGGGGAGGGCACAGCAGTGTTAAGGGGCACCTTACGTGGTCCAAGGCCAACTGCCGCACCTCTCCATGGGGTTCTGCTGCAGCCTTCACCGTGAGCCACTCCACCAGCCGCTCTGCTCCACCACCCGTCCTGGGAGCTGCTCCAGGCGTTCTGCGAACTGCTCCGCTAGCCGCTCCACTCCACCAGATGTCCCACAAGCCGCTCCAGTCATCCCACAAACTTCTCTACTCTGCCAGCTGCTCAGCAACATATTTTCAGGCCCCCCACAGCACTCAGTGATTTCAGCTCTTTAGTGATTTCAGCTTGTAGTAGGGGAGCCTCAGTGCTGGTGCACCATTGGCCCAAAAGGGAATTCAGCTCAGCAGCATGTAACTAGACTCCTAATGGAATTAAAATTAGCTCTGATATTCCACAGCAGAGAGGAGGAGGTGCAATTGGTATTTCAAGCCCTGAAAAGGGGCCCATACCATCAGATACAAAGACTGTCCCCCACCTCTCTCAGTTCACTGGGTTTTGAAACCCATGTCCCTTGTCTAGTGAGTGCTACTTAGTTGATGGTGAGTCCCTCTGTCATAAAATAGTTTCATTGTCCTTGATTCACATAATCAAGGTAACAACACTTTATTCTTCCTGCCCCAATAACAGAGAAACTAGGGGTCCCACAGCAGCCAAAGTGACCATTTGGGCTGCTGTGGACTCATGCTAGATGGAGTGGGTGTGCCTATGCAAACAAGATCAGCCTCTGAAGTTCTTTTCCACAACTCGCCACAATTCACCACCAGATGTCAGAGTAGAGCTCATCCTGACTCTGCTTAAATCAATAAAATACAGCAGTTTCATAAGAACAATTTCATAGCATTAACCTGGATTCATAAATGTTACATATTCCCCAAATCATCACAGAAGGTGCTCTAGAAGTCGAAGTTTGCCAGTAGTAAGCACTGAAAATCTTTGTGTTTGGGTTTATCTGAGAGATGCAAAGTGTTGCATACAACTGAAGCCAGTGTAGTTTTCCATGGGTCATTAGCAACACTATGAAAATCAGTCCCAGCCCTGGAGTACTGATGATTAAGGGCTGAATAAGAGGAGGAGCTAGCTTATCCACCTCACCAGAGCCCTTGTCAGCTAGAGAGCAGTCAGGAAATCCAATTCCTACTTCCAGCTTTCCTTCTATTGGAGGATGGGAATGCTGCTCTAGAAGAGACAATATGGTGGAGACGTGCTGTGGATGCAGGGATATGAACAGCCCAGAGCCTGAAGTCTTAGGCTGGGAGACCGGGCCAGGGCGTAGTATGTGTATGCAGCTACTGGGGGCTTGGACTGCACTGAATGCAAGAACTGGTCACTGCCCAAAGGTAAGAAGATGCCTAAATCTGAGGTGAAGGGTCAAGGTTGGAGGGGCAGTTGTGAATAGTTTGTTATTGATGGAGTGGGAGCTCCTTTGTTAGGCATCTTGAATTTGTTTTATTATACTCCAAGTAACCCTTCTGTTTAATGTCAATGTAGTTCTTTTGATCATTCTGTTTAAGGTGTTGCAATGATGCTGACTGACTTCCTCGCTCCCCAAAAGTTTTAGTCTTGCCAACTGTCAATTTTATCATGAGTTTTACAATATTTGGTTGTTTTCTTAAAGCCCCTGATCCTGGATTCATGTGAATAAATGAGAACTCCAACTTTTATTTACAATAAAAGTATGTTCTTAGCTCTCATGGTTGTAGAGATAAAAATTGAGATCATGACACATATACACATAGAAGTTAAGAACTAGAAGGAAAAAAAACACAAAACACAGATATCTTTTTCTTAAATATCCTGATTCTGGGGTCCTGACTAATGATTTTTGGATGCTTTGCGTTAGCAGTACTGACGTTATGCCTGGATTTTCCTTGCCAAGGCAAGTGATGGGAATTTGGAATAACCTGTCACTGAGAATGGATCCTATATCACACCAGTTTCAAACACATGATTGAAAGTAGCATCTAGCAGAATTGTCCTGTAAAAATGCACTGTATTTTGTATGCAACAGTGGAACAATAGGACCTTTTTCTTTCTGTGTGCTGTATCTTTAAATTTCAAAGCATTCTCACTGTTTTCAGACGTCAGCAGCCATTTTGTTCTCAGGTCATGGCAGACCATCAAAAGAGAGACACATGCACTGTGCTCTCTCAAAAAGACTCTGCTTTTCTTCTTCCTTGTTCTTTTAATGTAAAATAAAAGGTGCTTCTGATTGCAGGTGTGTTTGCTCTATGGAAAAATGTGGCAAGTTGAGATATACACAGCATTCCTTGAAGCTAATATTGGACCCACTTCATTTCATGCTGTTAACAATTCATAACAGAGTGTTTTTATATATGAAGATGAATATAAAGATAGAGAATTAGTGCATTCATCTTTCAATGTACCAATATATGCACATTATAGGCTTTCATTTCTATTTTATCTGAGCATACCAAATAATTTCTAAGTTTAGGCTTTCTCTCTCACTTACTGTCTTGTTTCAAGTTACAATAAAAATAATACTCTGGAAGGAATCCTTCCCAGTTTCTGACTGTAATCTAGTTTCTTCAAATCAGATGAAAACCTCACTTAGGTACAGAATGCCCATGTACATTTGATTTTCAAATATTTTTGGGTATGCTACATAATCTATGTCCTTTTAAAGGACACAAATAAGAGAGAAGAATATCTAGAGTAAGCAGCAAAATGTGTTTGTTTTCGTTAAATGAATTACAGTCAGATATTGACTGTCTGCTTAACTCTGAGCAATTAGTCCCATATGTGATCTGATTGTGACTGATGTCTGAAATGGAGATGATGCATCTCTGCAGAGATCTCATCTGTGCTTTACAGGCTGGGGAAACCATGAATACAATGCAATGCTGTCAGGTTATCAGCAGCTCTGACTAATCTGTATTTGAACATGGGAGGAGTAGGCAGCAAAACAGGTCTTTGAAGTGCATGGAACTGTCCAACTCTCAGGCTGCTGATGTCATCCCAGGGATCATTGAGAGATAAGCATGAGTAAAGCTGATGACTCAGTGCCGCATAATGAGGAGGGCAAGGGAACACTGAAATCTTTCAAAGATAATGCTCTCATAAACAACCAAAAATAAATGGATATGCCTGTAAATCCATTAAAGCAACAGATACTGCTTTGGTCATTATCAAGCCAAGGAGCAAGCATGGATAGGACATTGTGAAAATCTTTTCCTGGTTAATATCAGAGTTCCAGCCTCAGGAGAGATTGATGGTACCCGGACACTTAAAGTGCGTATTCTGTGCATAAACTGATACAGCTCCATTGCAATCAGTGTAAATATTTCCATTAACTTCACTGGGGATAGGATCAGGCCCAAACAGAGGGCTTCACAACTGTAATTTTGCCACCCTAAACCTCTACTAAATTGACTAAAATAGTTCTGCCTGGACTTAACTCCCACTGCTGCCCTGTAGTTAACGAGGGGATGTAAGTCAGGTCAGAATTTGGCCCTTCTGTATATATTTATAGACCGATTATTTTATCATATTAAAAAAATCAGAATTTAAAGTTCTAGAAGATGGTTTGGCCCCTACCTGCCTATCACTTCCAGTGATTTCACAGTGGTTGCAATTGAAGAGTGTGCTTAATTTAGTAGCCCCCAGGTTTAAATTATAGGGCCATGCAGAGAGGATCTTTTGAGTATGTAGCACTCTCTCTCTGCTCTGGCAGAGACCCGGTATGAAGAGCTCCATGTAGAGCTGGTCAAAAATTTCAATTATATATTTTGTCAAACTTTCAAAAAAAATTTTTTTTTTTTTAAATGTCATTCTGGTTTTCAGCCAACGCTAGTTTCTACATGTATTGCAAGGTTCATGTTTTGTTCCAAGCTTTTCTGGGACAGGGAGTTGGTCTGAGTGCGATTCTGGAGACATAGCTGAGGGACTCCTTTGTTACCACGGAGCAGTTGTGTTGATGGTTTGTGGTTTATTTACTTTTCAGAAATGTTGTGCACATCCTTAAGGAGTGTTGATCAGTTCTTTTTAAATTGTTTCTTATTTTTTGTTAAGTGCTCATTGTTCTGGGTGACACAGCACATAGACAGTACTGCCTGGGAGATGTTAAAATCTTTTGAATCCATAGCTTGGTTTCAAATGTAGTAAAAGTATTTGTCCATTTTCTTTGAATGTGTGCTTCATCAGTACAGAATGTCCCAATGCCAAGCATAGTTTCTAATTTTTGGAAAGTAAAATTTGCCTCAGCGTGATATCACTGTGTTTATCTTTTGGAGAAAACATAAGGCTGAAAGGAAAGTATCAATTACTGAGTAACCTTTTGTGCACGACAGCACTTTATAGTTTACAATATATAGAGTTCCACATTATGAAATGGGTAAAACAGATGGTAGGTCTGTGTGTGTCTGGGCAAGGGTCCTCTCTATAAATGCTGTCAATATGCTCAAGGATAGCTCCTTAATCTGTGCCTCTGGCCCTATTGATCTGGCAGGGAAAGCAGAGATTTCATTACAGTCACTAAACGACTGGCTTCTGTTTTCTGCATCCATGACAGAAAAAATGAAGCAAGTCGTGCTTTGATAGCAGTTAGATTCCCCATTAATAGGTTCCCTTTCCTTTCCACTAAACGCAAGTTGAGTACAGAACTATATAGTTGTTTTCATATTTTTTCAGTAAACACAGTTCTGTAATTAAAGCCCCTTTTGTCCAAATGGAATTAGTAAAGGCCAAGATTGAGCCTGATTCAGCAGAGGTCCCAGGGACAAACCATTGGTTCCTTTTGGGACTGGATTCTGCAATGTGCTGCATGCCCCCAAGTCTTGTTGAACTTTGTGAGAGCTGAGGGTGCTCAGGACCTTTCAGGATCATGTCTCTGGCACACAGGGATTAGGGAGTTTAGTGCTGACTTGGAACTGGAATCCCCAAAGGGGGAGAAATGAACTATGATCTTGTCCTTTTTTTCACACTGGCCACTGAGGCAGGGCTGGTGTGTGACAATGGAGTGTGCATATTGCAGCTGGAAACTGATTTGGAAGGGCTATCGAGCACAGACTATTGCATCTCTCACAGAAGGGTTGTGCACTCGTCAGGCACAATGTCTTTGCAGTTCACAGCTCCTCAGCTTCTCACCACTTCAGTGCAGGAAGTGATTTACAGCTAACAGAAATTCATTAAGGCTCACAAAATCCCTGTGAGGCAAGTATTTATTATATCTGTTTTAAAGGTTGGAAAACCAAGGAATGGAGTATTTAAGTGACTTACTCCAGATCACACAGCATGGCAGTGGCAGGGCTGGGAACAGAACCCAAGAGTCCTGACTCAAAGATCCTCTGCTTTCTATCTACTAGATACCGTTAATTCCTATATATAGCAATTTGGCGGCAGAGCTCCAGAACATTCTCTCCACAAGTCAAATTCTTTGGCTGTCATTTAATTCAGTGCAACTTTAACATCATTTCTACTTTATTATTAGAGTAGATTGCATTGTTGTTAATATGTGCACTGAATAGAAGTTTCTATAGCTGTGTCATGTTATGGTGTAACCTGTCTGAAACTGACTAAAAACATTACACAGTTTTACATTTCTTCCAGTTTTCTTTTGGCTGTAGTAGAACGTGGCTTGACTCTAAGGAATAACATATTACTGTAATTCAGGAATGACTTGGACAATTTCTTTCAATTGTGTCTGCTTAGGAACATGGTGCATCTTTGGTGTCTGAGGATTCAGCTTTCCCTTCAGTATTAAAATATATAAGCAGTGTGGGGAAAAAATGGAATTGCACATCTATCTTGCCACTTGTGGTGTCTGGCATCCGGATCACTACTGAAGCTTATTTACATTAGTGATAGCACAGACAAAGAGAGTCTCTCATGCGTAATTCAGTAGATAAGATGGTTCATATACCCTATGTGAAAAATCCTGATGGGAAAATCCTGGAGGTCAGACAAATACTGTCTCAGACCTTGTCTTCATCAATGGCCTTGGGTGGTACACTGAAGAGAGTGGAATGGAGTTGGGAAGGAAGGGGTGCTGAAGGGCAAGAACATTTGCAAATGTTCCTTCCTACTGCCAATCTCCCCACAATGCTCACTTGGGGTTCACAGAAGTTCTCCGCTTTCCAAGATGGGTAATCTCTGTTAAATATGGCAGCTGTAGCTAATAAATGGATATGCACTGTTTCATTTATTTTGTCTTTGAGTGACATTACTTGATTGATGTAGTTCACAATGTCACTGGAAATGTAAAGAAATGCTTGCTTATTAACATGCTGATGTATTGATGGGGACATTCAGGGCTAGCATTTGGGGTTGGGAGCATAGATGGCTTTACGCTACATTTACATCCTCGCCAATGTTGGGGACTGCAGGCAGTCAAATTGGCTCCTGGCAGTGTTAGAGAAACCTTAGACACTTTTGCAGCCGTAAGGCTGCTCTACCTTGTGCTGGCAGATAGTGCACTCTGACCTCGTTCCCTCCCAGCCCTGACAAGGATCAAGGATCTAGCCCTAACAGTCCTAGCACCTTTAGGCTAAGACCAAAAGGTAATTACATCAGTGATGCCTTTTTTTGCTGTTATATTAGGGTAAAGCACAGCTACTCTCCCCAAACCTCGTGTCTCTGGTAGAGCCACAGTTTTAGAAATGCTTTTCTGCTTTAAGCTTCAAGTGATTCTGATTGCACGTATACCTATCCTCCTGTTAAAACCACTTGTACAAGGAACATTATAGTCTCCCGTCATCTTGCAAAAGCAAGAAACTCAGATTTAACTATGGGGCCTCATTGTACAGTGGGTGAGCTACACAGGGCTTGCTTCTGCACTTCTTTTATTAGCCTGAGGAAATCTTGCAGGCCCTTTCACCTTTCTGAAATTGATGGAGCTATGAATATGTGCAAGGGTTTGCAAGGAACAGTTCCATAGAGCTAATCTACACTACAGCACTACTGTGGCGCAACTGCACTGCTGTAGTGTGTCTGGTGAAGACGTGCCGTGGCGACGGGAGAGCGCTCTTCCATTGGCAGAATTACTTCGTCTCAATGAGAGGCGGAAGCTAGGTCGGCGGGAGAGCTTCTCCCACTGACTTGGTGGTGGTGAGGACAGCACTTAGATCGATGTAACTTGCGTCGCTCGGGGGATGGCTTTTTCACACTCATGAGCAGTGTAAGTTGGTTTGACTTAAGCGGTAATGTAGACAAGCCCATAGTTAACTAATGGAGTTTCATTCTAAAATCTGAACTGGATTTATTTTCTTAGTATACAGTCAGATAGCAAACTGAGTACAGCATCTTTGAAGGGTTATATGCCAGGATTTTTGTAAACCCCCCCCCCCCCCAAAAAATGAACTGATTTCATTTCACATTATTCAAATCAGAACCACTTCTTAAAACATTGGATTTTTTGGTCAGGGAGATTTTTATCAAAAAGTTATCTAAATAGTTATTGACAACTTTCATTTACCACCCCGATCCCCAGTTGAAGTGAAAAATTTTGATCATCACTCTGGTGTTTTCAGTAATGTTGATACAAATTTTGACAAAATATTTAAATAAAATTTGCAAAAGCCACAACGTTTTCTGCAACAGCAATGGATTTTTTTGATAATGTTGACAATATTTTGCTCTCTTCTCCTCCCCCAGTTTCAAGGGGAGGGGAATTTTTTTTGGACCCAGACTCCCTTTTAATTAAAAAAAAAAATTGACCAGCTCTAAAATGTACATAAAGGATGGCAACAAAGAGGAGTAACTAAATGTTCTATTTGTCAACCAGTAATCATAAATGAGATAGTGATATGTGATAAAAAGCAAAAGTAATTATGACACACTCAGTACTGGAGAATTATATGCAGTGGTCAAAGAACAATCAGTTATCATACATATTTTTCCTTAGCCAAACAATGGATTATTAGTTAACGGATTTCCCTGAGCTTTCCTTGTAGTAACTCCTGTACTGGCAATGATTGTATGTGCTGAATTCATTCATAATGTTTCCAACATCTGTTTCCTCCTGTTTTCCCTACAATTTTATTCAAAGAGCAGTGGAAGCTAGAATTATATCTCATTAGGGTGCTTTGTATGCTGGAGTCATACATACTTCATGTCACTGAAGACCCACAAATGAATAACAACAGTATTGTTTAGCACATTAATAAGGATGTTTAGATGCTCATTAGAGGTGTAAACAATGTCTTTGTAGGAAGATTGCATTGTGGGGAGTGGAAGGAGCCAATATTTTGCTGCATCATCATTTGCAAACAGTCAAAGTTCATAATAAAGCTTTTGGAAACCCTCTTGTGCATTATTTTTTAGAGAAATTAGATGCAAGCGTGTATCCTGTCTTCTTTCCCTTTTAAACTGAGACCTGTATGTAAAAGGCCGCTTTGAGGTCAGTGCTGCCAGTGCTCCCCCAGGGATTTTACCAACTTCAGCTCAAAATGAATCTCTTTCACTTTGTCAGGAGAACCTGATGGAGAGGCAGGAGGATGAAAGGTAGCTCCCTAGTCATACTTTTTGATAGAACAAATAAATACTTGTTATACCTGGCAACCCTATCAGGATCCTGTGGGTAAGAACTCTTCATCCCAAATCATGGTTTGTTCACACCAGTTTGTTAAATGATATTCGATTCACTTGTTGTTTATTAAAAGTGAAAGGGGATGGTACAGATAGAATTTGCACTCCAGTCTTGGGAGCGTCACATCATCTGAATAACATTTCAGACAGACAAACTGGGAACTTCCCCAGCCCTTATTCAGCATAGTTGACTGTTACATACATCTTGTAGTTACACACATCATTGTGCTGAAAGTCTGTCACTTAAATTCCTATCCATCCATCCTCTGAACATAGGACAGATTCTGGCCCCTTCCTGGCTCGTATTCACTGCTGCAGCATATATATGGGGCTACAACTGTGCTGCCAGGGGCTGACGGAAAAATTCTCCAGTGAAGGCCCAGTGTAGAGCCTCTTAGTGAGGTCTGCATTTTTTCCCTCCCACTTCCCCAATCTCCAGCACAGGGGGCAAGTTGGGAGTGGAAAGAGAGATTCTGAGCTGTTCCAAATGCAGGGTAGCTCTTGGAAGGATGCTCTGAATGAGAATACCTCTGGCAGGGCTGGCTCCAGGCACCAGCAAAGGAAGCAGGTGCCTGTGGCGGCCAATAGAAAGGGGCAGCGCTCCGTCCGTTATTGGGGCAGCATGTTCGGGTCTTTGGAGGCAAATCGGAGGTGGGTCCTTCAATCCCTCTCTTCATCTTTGGCAGCATTTCGGCGGCAGCTCAATGGTGTGTGTGTGTTTGTTTGTTTATTTGTTTGTTTGTTTATTTATTTATTTATTTATTTCCCCCTTTGCTTGGGGCAGCAAAAAAGCTGGAGCCGGTCCTGATCTCTGGGCAGCTCTAATCTACACTGTGGGTTGATTTGGCCCTCAAAATAGCCCAGAATCCTGAGAGCACAAAGGTGTCTTAAACTCACTTTTTTGCCCCCTCGCTTTTCCTGTGTTGGACCTTTTGTGCTTCCTGGAAGCACAATATAGAATCTCCAGCCATGAGATCTAGTCAGTAGCTAGTATTCTGACAGGAAGACCTTTTGGTGTTTTCCTTGCATCAGCAGCATGGAAGGGACAAATTATTATCTGTTAAGAGAATGAACGAAAGGCACTGGCTGTTCATGTGAGAACTGGTGAGATGCTCTTACATAATTCTTTCATAAGTCCCTTTGGCTTCACATCCAAGCTTCTTTCTAGAAGAGCATTCATTCATTCATGGGCTTGTCAGCAGGTTATTGTATCTGCCCTTGACCCTCCTTAAAACCATGCATCTTATTTTCAAACCCTCCAATAGGCTGTGACCCCCTCTGATTTTGACTGTTGTATGAGTGACCTTTCAGCCGCATTCTCACTTATGTGCCTGGGAAGATTTGCCTGTGCTGCAACTGCTTTGGTCCATGTTGTAACAAAGCAAAGGAAAAAGGCCTTTATTCTCAAGACAGGACTAAAATTTTACTTCTAATGTTCAAATATAACTTACTGAAAGAATTTAAGGCTCTGTACATCTGTGCATCTCTTTCTCTGTGTAGGTATTAAGTCTGCCAAAAAAAAAGTACAGGTAAACTTTTTTTGTTTAAGCGATGAGAAATGATTGAGCCCTTTTTTTGCACAGTTTTCATACACAGTCATCAAAAACGTTTTTTGGAGTAAAATAATACAGTACAGAGTTAAAGAATGAAGGTAAAGGCAGAGAAACGTGGAGGCATAGTCACTGGAGAGAAGACTTGGTCAGTTAGGTGAGAAATTACTCTTTTCCTATCAAAAATGTAGGTGCACATACAAAATTATATTGCAGATGTTCCTTTATTGATTTTGAAAATATTTTAGCAGTAGCAGCATCCTGTTGATGGTTGCATGCGAAATTTGAGGAAAACAGTAAAGTTACAAGATGGTTTTCAACTAAGCAGCCTCACTTGAGTGGGTAAAATTTGCACCCCTATTTCTATTTATGCAGTTGAATAGAGGGCACAGCAGGTACTCCTTTGGCCACTGGGACTAAGCACCAGCTTTGGCTGATAGAGGCACAAATAGTCCAATTTGTGCCTGCAGTTGAGTTTTGCAGGAGCAAACAGAGACATGAGTTTTGTGGGTGTAAATTGGGTTCTGAAAAAGAGGCAGGACTTCCTCTTGCTGAAATGATATCCCACTCTGTTTAATGCTAAAGTGGGCAGTTCTTGAGCTATAGAAAGCATACTTCCTATCTAAAGATTATACCTTTTTCCTGGGAAGTTACTTATAATGCTAAGGAAAGTTCCTGGTCCAAGGTGTATAATAGGACATGGGAAACATGGACCTGTTTGTACCCCCCTTATCCATATGAAAATTGTTTCAGCTGTCCTTTGTAACCTGTTTCTTCCACCACGACTCTGCAGAATCCCTTTTACATGAGCAAGGCCTGTATTGAGAGAGAGAGAGAGAGGGAACTGGATGGCTCGGGGCAGGGCCTTGGAGGTATCTATTGTTCACCCTCCAGTTTCATGTAAAGGTAAGGCATTTGCATGCTGTCAGCTTTTCTTTGTACACCCTGCAGTGATCCTGGGGGCTGCCAAGAGCAAAAGAGCCTTAATGCCAAGGAGGCAGGTGAGAATGCACTTGAGGTTACAGTTGGTGTATGGTCTTTGCTTGAGTTGCCCTCATCTTCTATAGATCCATTGGGATCCTCCATATTTGGGTGCAAGGAACACACTCTTCCATTTAGGGGGCAAGGTCAGCTGCCCAGTTGAGATGGCAGGGCTGGGGGGGTGGGGAGGGGAGGAAGTGAGAGGGAAATCCTTGAAGAGATTTCACAGGAATTATATTGGATCAGACTCAGGGTCCATCTAGTCCAATATCCTATCTCTGACACTAGCTCATAGAGATGCTTCAGAGGAGGGTGTAGAAACCTCACCGTAGCCAGATGGGATAATCTGTCTCCCGCATAGGTTTCTCCTGATATCTAATAGAGATTGGCTTAAGGACCTGAGCATGGGGTTTAATTTTGCTTCCAAAATTATTATTGTTGATTATAACAACTCTGGATATTCTTAATATTCATATGAATATCAGGTTCATAGCCTCAATGACTCCTGAGTCAATGAGTTCCACAGTTTAACCACATGTTACTACCAAAAAAAACTACTTTCTGTGTCTTTTACTGAGGGAGGGGAGAATCTGGCCCCATTTTAATCTAGCAGACTGGGAAAAAAGAAAATCCAAGTAGAAGCTGTATAAGATTATCTAGTTGCACTAACTAGAAATAAAATGAACCAGCTTCAGGAATCAGCCTCTTCATCAGGCCAGGTAAATGGAGAAGCACTTTGTAATTCAGTTCCTCAGGACCGAATAAAGAGAGTAGATTTTTCCGTAGATTGCTCCATTCCTTTTTATGTTTTCTAATGCATATCACCTGGAACTGCTTTTGTTCCAAAAATGTTTCTTTAAGGAGTTATTAAAGTTAATCAAAGGGGAAAGAAATGGTCCATATTTATCTCCCTGTCCCTTTTCTTTTAAATAACCTAATTTGAATGCCTCAGCCAGTTTGCAGGGCCAAAACAAAACCCATCCCTGAAGGGGTTAAATGCAATTCTTTTCTGAAGTGATGAACGGCCCATTGAACCAGGAATGCCCAATCTGTGAAGTGCTTGTGGTTGCCGGGGGAGGGGAGACTTCCTTGTCCTGCTTTCACTCCTGCAGCTCCAGCTGCCTTCTCAGAGCTCCTTTCAGGAGTTGTTTGATTTGGCTGAGATGGGGGTGGGGGGAAAGGCAGAGAGAGTAGCCTGTGCATAATGTTTCTGGTTTTCCTCTATCCACAAGAAATCTAACTCTCTAGAACAACAACATGAAAATGTCTTGCCTTAAGCAAGAGGGGAGAAAAGCTTACTGTAACACCTGGATTATAAGGAACTGGAGACATGCATGAGATGGATTTGTAGCATTCCCTGGTTGAGGCTCCTCTGGCAGGTGCTTGGTTGGTTCTCTGTAAGGAAAATGAGTGTGATGCTGTGGCGCTGGGAACAGAATAACATGACCATGAAGCTGGTAAGAATTTCACGTGCAAGAATTTCAGAGCGCACAAACGTGGATTGATTAAGAAGTAAAAGTTCAGTTTGTGTGAAGAGTTGTTCTGTAACACATTTGAATGGTATTATTTCCTGTGTGTTGATCACTGGAGGTGAACAGGCGTTTTGGTCATAGTGGCATAGCAATCTTAGTAAGGTGAAATAGATTGTTTTACAACAGCTGATGCTGAAGTGAGGCTTCTTCCACATAGTCTGGTGTATTGCCGGAGGGACCAGTTCCGGGTGGATCTGTTACTTATCAGTTCATCTTTTTGTACTGCTGTAGATTGCTGTGTATGCTTAATTGAGTTTATTTAAAAGTAAAAATAGAAACGTAGACTGAGTATATTGTCCTTTTCCTTTTGTGTGTGTATGTGGGGGGGGGCGGGAAGGTTGTGAGTGGGAGAATTTTCTTTCTCTTTCAGTCTTTTCCAGAGAGGAGCAATTTTGAGTTCTGGGTTTGTTGATCAGTTTGTTCTTATCTCCCCATTATTCTTCCCAGAACAGTAAAATAAACCACAGTTCCTTGTAACCAGAAAGTGTGTGGATTCATCCTTCCCGCAGCATAAATAAGATCAGGAAACCCACGCATCTGCCTGTCTTTTCAAATTCCTGTCCATACCACAACTTAAACTGTGGTCAAAACTTAGTGGAATTGCACATTAGCACATTTTTAAAAGCTATTTATTAATAGAATATTGAGGCAGTGACACTGTGAGATAGTTTAAAATGCTGTTCTCTGTTCTGCTAGCTTATTACTTTAAGCAACAAAAATTACAGTTCTATGCAGATTTTATTTTAAAGATTTTTCCTTAGAAGTTTATAATCAGTATCAAGGATTTATGATGGGACTAATGCTTTAGTCTTTATACATGGAAAATGTTTGCTGAACTCAGTGGGACCGAGGGTGCTCAGCATCTGGCCCTATGTTGACAGAAATGTATAATGTATGTAGCTGTAGTTTAAAACTCTCTTGTCTAAAATGTTTTCCTGTTTGATGAAGAGATGTCACCTAAGGAAGATTGTTCTTGATAGAGAAGCAGCTGTGTTCATGGGATCAGATAGTGTCAGATGCTGCATGCATGAGTACCTCCTAGAATATTGAATTTTTGAGCTGGTAAGGAAAATGTGCAGCTTGAATGTGGGGATTGCCCAAGCCTGGCTCAAACTGCTGCTAGGTATGCTCAGAAGAGAGGTTAGTGTGAGCCCAGGCTACTAGCTTATTACTTTAAACAATGAAATTACAGTTCTATGCAGATATTATTTTAAAGATTTTTCCTTAGAAGTTTCTAATCAGTACCAAGGATTTGTGATGGGCCCAATCCTTTACTCTTTATACATGGAAAACCTTTGCTGAACTCTGTGGGACAGAGAAAGCTGTCTTCAGGAAGTAGAGTGAATTATATACACAGGTATATAAAAGGCCATTCTTTGCACACAGAGACTTCTAAGCCACTTTTTGAATGGGCTTGACAAATAAAATGAGTTTTGGTCAGTACCTACATATCTCAGTCTGGGGAGAATGGAGCAGTTTAAATCAACTAGGGAAAATCAGACTGAAATTGAGAAGGGAAAATAGGAACATGTTAACTGGAGAAGTGTTATGAAAGCAAGCTCTCCACTTTCATGACAAACCATCTCAAACAGATCATGAAAAATATGATAAGGTTGAACAACAGTCTGAAAAAATATTGATTTGACCTGTGCTACTTCAGATGGTGTTATAATGTTATGTTTCTCCTGCCTCGCACATACACCAGACACAGTTGCACCCCCTGTGCTCAGGGCAATGCAGGGATTGTTCCTTTCTAGTGTGGTGGGGAGGGGAAGGTGAGTGGGTGGGTGATGCAAACCTGGGAGATGGTTGGAAGGAGGCAGGGTCAGATAGTGCAGTGGTCACATTATTCCCCCAGTTGCCAGGGGATTCTGGGAGGGATTGTGCCTTAGGGTCTGGAAGAGATTGTTCCTGAGCAACCTTTGGGCTTTGTGTGGCTCCACTGAGCCTAATAGACCCAGCCTGGTCTTTCGTGATAAACTGGATCAAAAGGCAGATTTGTAAACAAAAACCAAACCCAAACAAATACACGTGTAGAGTGTCAAAAGAACCCCCAATTCAAACAGAACAATAAACTTAAAATACAAAGAATTGCTTTAATAGGGAAGAATGTTAAAATATAAAGTGATAGAACAGAATGAAAACTTACAACCGTATTTAATAGGAAATAATATTGTAATAAGTGTGCATGTGTAACGTGCCTGTTACTGGACCAAGTGAGAATGGTTTAGGGGCATGCCATAGGCTGTATAGTGCTATCCACTAATGGAGATTCTCCCTTTGCTCAAGTGGTAGGAGCTGTTCTTTTTTTGTTCATTCTAGGGCCGTGAAGAGTAGCACAGTGACATCTATAACATTCATAGTTTGATACAGATTTGTTGCAGTATTCTGTGATTCTTGAGCATCTTTCATCCAAGGATCTCAGAGCACTTTACAAGCATTCAATAAGCCTTACTGCTTCTATGTAGATGAAAAAGACACAGTGATTCCTTAATCTGCTACTGGAATGCAGGCAGGGCTGGGGTAGACTGGAGCAACATCTGACAGCCCACAGCAATATACCTAGGCCTTGGCTACACTGGTGCTTTACAGCGCTGCAACTTTCTCGCTCAGGGGTGTGAAAAAACACCCTCCTGAGCGCTGCAAGATACAGCGCTGTAAAGCGTCAGTGTAAACAGTGCTGCAGCGCTGGGAGCACAGCTCCCAGCGCTGCAAGCTAATCCCTGTGAGGAGGTGGAGTACGTGCAGCGCTGGGAGAGCTCTCTCCCAGCGCTGGCGCTGCGACCACACTCACACTTCAAAGCACTGCTGCAACAGTGCTCCCGCGGCAGCGCTTTGAAGTTTCGAGTGTAGCCAAGCCCCTAGTTGAAACCATAGACAGAATATTTTAAAATCTTTATTGTCATTATCAGTGGCAGAGGGTGCACCTAGGAAAACCCTGTATAATATGACTGTTACTATTTTCACTTTGCTTTTTGTTTATCTCAGTGAGGATTGTGTAAAAAGAGGGTGAGCACTCTTCAGGATGAGCTAATTCTGATTATTCCTACTGAAAATAAGCAAATACGTAGTCAGTAATGGGACTTCAATAATGAAGTTCATTTTTTATACAGCCTACTTAATAATAATTACATTTTAATATATCTTTGAAACCAATAGCACTAAATGATCATTTTTCATTGTTTATTATTTGTATCACAGTAGTGGCTAGAGGTCTTGACTGAAATCAGAGTCCTGTTGAGCTAGGTGCTGTACATAACCTGGTGAGCTCGCAAACGAAGGGCCTGACCCCACTGAAGCCAGTGGCAAAGGTCCCACGATTTCAGTTATGCCAGATGAAGTCCCAAATGGATCAATCAGACAAAGCAGGAAACACAGGTGAAGTGACTTGCCTAAGGTTGGACAGCTGATAAGTGTCAGAACCTGAAATAGAACACCAGGTACAGGAAAGAAATAACGCTGAAAACAAACCAATAGTGTAGCACTTTTTCAAATGAATAGTAGCTTAGCTATTACATTATATCAAAAAAGTGGTTCTTTTTACTCAAATCTTTTCAAAGGCTAGTTACAGTAAGAGTGCCGCATGGCAGAGAGTGTTTGTTCTTTCCTCAGTCACGTTGATTGGCATATACATTTCAGCTGTTCACCAATCCGCCCACCCTCCTTGACTTCACTGAGAGCTGAGGGTGTTCAGCACCTCACAGAACTGTGCTCCAGGTTTGGCTCCCTCCAACTGAAGCATGGGTGGAGGATGCAAATAGTCTCACTTTCTAATTATCAGTCATCTGGCTGCCAGCAGCATCACCCTGGCA
Organism: Gopherus flavomarginatus; assembly: GCF_025201925.1. NCBI lineage: Eukaryota > Metazoa > Chordata > Testudines > Testudinidae > Gopherus > Gopherus flavomarginatus. The sequence continues at coordinate 74,029,535 of NC_066621.1, read as the reverse complement.
AGGTTAGTCCTCCCATTTTTATGGATTGGCTCACGGATCTTGTTTTGTTCATGTGATGCTGAGTGGCTTTAAAATTTCCAAGTAAAACTGCAGCTTTTATGACAGCTGTTCCCAACTGCTTGTGTTTATCATGTTTTTATTGGGACTGTGGGGATTCTTTCTTGTTTCCTACCCCTCCCCCCCTTTGTCAGGGTTCCATATGCTGTTACCACCTTTCTTACAATGTATTAGGCAGAGCACAGACCTGGAAGTGTATGGAAATGGACCCTCCATTGATTTGTACCTGGCGTATATGCAGGTTTTGCAGTTGGATGATTTACTATGTGGCTTAGTATTTTATAATTTATTTGTCCTTGGCAGGAATCCTCAGTGAGTTTACTCAGTACTGATTTTGTTGTAGGTTTATTGGCTAGTGAAATGGTACTGATGGGGACATGGGGAAAAAACTCATTGTTCTTGTAATGGTGTACCACTGTTCTCTAGTTATTTTAAGTAGTTTAAGTGTAGGTGTTTGTACAGCATGTAATTTTTGCATTCCACATTTTTGGCATAATTCATCTCCATGTCTCTCAAGTTGAAGGTGGCCTGCAAAGAAAAGAATGGCATTATGTCCTTTTTAAGAAACATATTTGTGATGTATAAATAAGGCCTGATGGTGCTTTGGTTTGGTAGTGTTAAGTGAGGAGGGGATGGTTCTTTTTTTTCCCTTTCAACCTTGGAAATATAAGGAACATCAAGATTCATTCTCTATTGCTTTGCTATCATAACATCATTCTACACTGCCACCATGAACTCATTGACTATGAGGGAGGGAGCAAAACATTGCTGTTGTGTTAGCTTGATTTGGGGCCTGAATGTGGGGCCCCCTTCAGCATCTAGCATTAATGAGAGCAATATGGGGGCTGCTCTTACGCTCATCTACCACAGCTCCAGGAGGGAACTAGGAACAGCTGGAGGACAGCGGCATTACAACTTCCTCTGTTTTTCTTGATTATTGTCTTACCCCAAGGACTGCAAGGGGTGATGAAGAAGCCATTACAACAGTTCTTTGCCACCCACAGGTTCTGTCTTTGCAGGAGCTGCTTCCAGATGGCTAGATTCATTGGCTTTCTGACTCCTTTGTGCCTTTGAGTGCCATTGAGAGAAGTTGTATCATAACTGAGAAGTGGTCCTGTGATGCACAAGGAGAGATGACTACTTCACAAGGGCAAGTCAGTGAAGAATAGGCCCAATGAGTTTTAAACAGTGTGAATAACAATCACTTTCTCTACCATGTTTCACTTCCTTGCCTTATGTGATGTCATAATTATACTAATTTTCCAGTTGTCCATATAGTCTTCCAGGAAAGACAGGATAGATAAGACCTGAATTGCTAATATACAGATAACCAGGACTAGGGTTGCCAATTTCTAATTGCATAAAATTGAACACCCTTGCCCTGCCCCCTTCCCCGAGACCCTGCCCCTTCTCTGAGACCCTGCTCCCCCATGCACTCCAGCACCCTTCCTCCATCGTTCACTCTCCCCCACCCTCACACTTTCACTGGGCTGGGGCAGATGGTTGGAATGCAGGAGGGAGTGAGGGCTCCAGTTGGGGGTGTGGGCTCCAGGACGGGCTCAGAAATGAGAGGTTCACGGTGTGGAAGGGGGCTCCAGGCTGGACTAGGGAGTTGGGGTACAGGGTGTGGGTTCCGGGAGGGGGTTCAGGGGGTGCAGGGTGCAGGCTCTGGGAGGATGTTTGGGTGCAGGAGGAGGTTCTGATCTGGGGCAGGGGGGTTGGAGTGTGGGATGGGGTGTGGGCTCTGGGAGGGAATTTGGGTGCAGGAGACGATTGTGACCTGGAGCAGAGGGTTGAGGTTCAGGCTCTGGCCAGGCGGCACTCACTGCAGGTGGCTCAGTGGGGCTTACACAGGCTCCCTACCTGCTGTGGCTCTGCACTGCTCCCGGAAGAGGCCGTCATATCCGGTTCCTGGTCAATGTGAGCTGCAGAGGCGGTGTTCGGGGTGGGGGGCAGTGCATGGCGCGTCCTTGATCGTACCTGTGCCTAGGTCAGAGCTGCAGGGACATGCCGGTCACTTTTGGGAGCTGCGCAGAGCCAGGGCAGGCAGGGAGCCTGCCTCAGCATTGCTGCACCACCAACAGACTTTTAACGGCCTGGTCAACAGTGCTGATTGGAGCCACCAGGGTCCCTTTTTGACTGGGTGTTCCGGTGACAAATTGGACACCTGGCAAACCTAACCGAGACATAAATATTTTTCGAAAGGAACAAACTTCTTTATACATCATAAAAAAATGAAAAGGACACAACAGAGGTGGATACAAATAATTAACAATGGATTTAAAAAAATTAAATCCTTTTTTTATTTAAATATGTTTTTCATTTAAATTAAAAACTGGTTTATTTTTTACAAAATGGAAATTACGACAATCTGTGTTAAGGCCTAAGCTTACTATAATACATTAAAATCATTTACATTAATTTAAAAAATATTAAGCAGCAAATGTTTGTTGCTAAGTTATAAAGAAACTCAAACCACTGAAGTGTGGAAGTCAATGGTTAAGCATCTGGAACCAATTTTTTGAAGTGCTAAACTGTGTTTTGACCGCAGTAGGCTCTTCTGCAGTTGCATAGAGAATATTTTCTTTTGTTCAGTTTATTCAGCTAGTTCAGTTTAATAACTTGTTCATTCATAGTTAAGAAACGAAATGGGAGTTTGGAGGGGGAGGCAGGAAAGCGGGATTTCCTCTTCCAGTCTATGAATAAAAACTAGATGTAAGTGGATCAGATCTACTAATTCTAAAACCTTGAAGGACATGGTGACCAGAAACTGAATTAACTAATTAGAGATAATACCTCCTTCGTTTAATAAAACATGTTTTGATAAATTTTTTTCCTTCTATATCCAGCAAATTTAAGGTAGCTTTATTTAATTAATAATAAATAAATAAAATGTTCTTTTGTGCAGTAATTCAGTTTGTTTCCATACAAGTAGAGCTTGACACAAATCACAAGTAAAAAATGTCGTAAGTAAAAAATGCATCATAAATAAAGTGTGAAAATTAAGAATCTAAATAAATATAAATTAGCTACATGATGACTTGTACTTTTATTCTATACACATTTATTTATCTGTCTAGTTAGCAAAAGAAGTGCCAAATTTGGTGTAGTAATTACATTTAGTTGGAAATCAACATTATTTTACTGGTTACCAACCAATGAGAATCAACTTTTCTTTAAGAAAATAACTAAAAAGTGAAAAAGCAAAAGATGATTTAAATTAATTATTTAAATCAAGGTTTTCTGCTTGCTGTTTTAAATCATTATTAAAATCAGTGATTTTAATAGCTTTGATTTAAATCAGCCCACACATAATTTCTCTTTGCTGAATTTATTTTCTTTCTGTTGGAAAGATTGTTCAGGGGTGTGGTTCTTTTTTCTCTTTTCCTCTCGGTTGGAGCCAATACTTGATTATCTGAAGCCTACTTAGTGTATGAGGAATGATTGTATTGTGCTGCATGATACTATCATCAGCAGTGTCTTTCCAAGGTTTACTTGCATATGAATAATTAACTGTAATTTGTAATTAAAATAAACTGTATTATTTCAAGAACATTCTGATAGTAAATGTCTGAGCAGTAACTAGTATTAATTTAATTCTTGCCTAGAAAAGCCATGTTTCTTTGGAAATGCCGTAAGAACATGTAATCATCAGCTATCAGCTTACATATATGCAGATACTATAATCCTTTTAGGAAAAAATGTTTAGGTGAAATTCTAGACTTAAAAAGGCACAAAGACTAAATTTCTTTCCATGCCTTGTTTAAAAAAAAAAAGGGGGGGGGGGGTCTAGTCTTTCATCTCAATAATAACCAGCATTGTGTGTGTGTGTTTTCGTATGAAATGGAATTACTGCTTCAATTGATCATGAATATGCATGGTGGGATTATTAATAGTGTGTCATATAGATAAAGATATGGCAGAAATAAGGCTGTCCAGCCACCATTTTCCCATGCAAACTGCACTTCTAGTGTAGAACTCAGTGCCCACACAAGCATGACCAAACCTTTCTGTTTGTTCCCAGGGCTCTGAGCTAGCTGTGAACTGGAAATGCGCTCTTGGTATTGACATGCAAATGAACATACCAAGCTTCCCACTTCACGTCTAGAATCCCCTTATCCAACACTGCCATGAAACATAGACTTCTATAGGTCTGCTGTTTGGGGGTTGGGAGACAAGACCAAAAGGATTGGACAGGTGGCTTCCCTTAAGCTGCTGCTAGTACAAAAATATTGTTTCAAATCTCCTTCTTTTCAGCTATTAGATATCCAGTGCTGGTAATTGTCCTGGTGGCAGATTTCCTTACATTTTGTTTTGTTGCACTTCTATAGTAGTATAGAGAATAAATAATTATCAAAATATGTTTGGGAAATAATGTGTTGTCTTTCCTAGTATTCAAAATAAGTGGCACAGGATTACAGTGGTTGTTCAGATACTAAGGTCCAATGTAAAATAGCCAAAGCATATACAAGCACGAGAAGAAGGATTATTTTGAAGCTGAAAGCAAAGATTTGAGAATCAGGAGGTCTGGATTCTGTTCCAAGTTCTGCCACAGACTTCCTGTGTGACATTGGGCAAATCCACTTGAGGTGTCTATTAGTGTCCCCACACATAAAAGGGTAATAATAATAGAAGATGATGTGAGGCTCATTCAATTATTGTTTGTATAGCTCGTTGGATGAAAATTGCTGTAGGAGCTCAAAGGGCAATTAAGCACCTAACTCCCATTGAAAGTCCGTGGTAATTGAGTTCTTGACTTCTCTCTGTGCTTTTGAAAATCTCCCCTGAAACATTTTTATTAGTAATAGTATAGGACCTGTTTTATACAGCTATAGAATACATAACCAACCCGCTTAAGATTACTTTGTGTGTAATCCCTTATTATTTTTGTCAAAAACAAAAGGAAATATGTCACAGAGAGTCTATGTCAGTTACTTACTCAGGTAAAGATAACTTGGTTTAAAGAGAATTTTGTGATGTTTTAAGGGGGCTGGTAAGGCTTATAAAGGTGCATCTCTGATTAGCTTATTTAAATATGTGTCTTGCTATTTCTTTGGGAGTAGAAAAGGATTCTTAAAGTTTTCATTACAAGAAAAACAAAGAGAGACAGAGGAGAGTATACACAAGTTCTGCAAAATATGCTCTAGACAGCTGCAAAGAGACATTGTCATGTTACTGACATAATATTTTATTTTCCAGCTTTGTTTTTCTGTGGGATAATTAAGGACCTTATTATAACACATACATGTAAGTCAGTGCAGAGTTTGCCCAACAACGTTACAAAGACAAATGCAAACCAGCTAGGAATATATCAAAGATGTGTTAGAAATAGGATTTTAAAATGGGGATGAATTAAAAAAAAGATGTTTTCTTGGTAATCCTCCATCAATCAGCCACTTCTCCTTCTAATGACTGGAGCTAGTTGGAAAAAAAGGGGGGAGAGGGAATTGCACACAAAAAAATAAAAATTTTGAAACAAGCCCATTTTTATATTAAAAAACTGTGAAGTCTTTATCAAAAGAGTTATTAAAAATTGTTTACTGAAACCAAGTTGTTGATAAACAGACTACTTCAGTAATGTTTTCATTAACATTTTGATTTTTAAAAGTCCTGAAAATTAAAAATTTTAACAAAAATGTAGTTTTTTTGTGAAAAAAATTTGTTTTCCTAAAAAAGACCAATTTTTAATGAAAAGGTTTTTGTTTGGAATATTTCAACCAGCTCTGCCAAAAACCTCACAGCACATGAGAGAGATGACATATGTGATGTAACTCCGCTGATGTAATTTGATATAGCTCCAGGATCTGTCCCAAGGCCTTCAAAAGAGTCCTTTATTTAGTAAGGCCTTGTCTACACTGCCACTTTACAATGCTGCAACTTTCTCTGACCCCTCCTGAGCGCTGCAAGTTTCAGTGCTGTAAAGTGGCAGTGTAGACAATGCACCGCTGCTGGGAGCTACTCCCATCATGGGGGTGGGTTTTTCAAAGTGCTGGGAGAGCTCTCTTCCAGTGCTGGAGCCGCGACTACACAGCCACGTTAAAGCACTCACATGGCAGCGCTTTAACGTTGCTAGTGATGACATATCCTAAGACGAGATAGCATGAAATCGAGACCATGTCCTCCTTTCTTTCTGTAACAGGAAAATGTCTTTAAATCCCCCAGTAGCTTGAGTAGAATACTCTATTTGAGATAGTGCAACATGTTATGCTCAGATTAGCACTTTCCACCTTCCACAGGATACAGTATGATTCCTAACCAGTGTATTCCTGGAATACAATATTCTACAGTATATTATAAATTGCTGGAACTTTGTGTTCAATCAATACTATACAGCTTTTTTTTTGAGCAATTTTAACTTTTTTCTAAAACCTTATGTTTTGATCTATTTTGATCTGTTGAGGAACTAGAGTGTTTCAAGTGTCCAGTTGTTTCTGGAACTTTCAAAAACCTATGCTATATGACAACAGATAATTATTGAGTTGAAGATAACACGAACCACACATAGTGCCATATTTGAATCATATCTTTTTTGATAGCCAAGTTTTAATTTTAGGCACCATGTTTATTCATTTAACACAAGAATCCAAGCAGATGCCTTTCACAGAAAGGCAAGCACACAAAGCAAATAAATTATTTGGTAATGTTAAACAAGTAAGGGGAACAAAGACTTGGAGGTGTTTATGGAGATCAGACACAAAGTCCTCCAGACTCACTTTGAATATCTTGATTTTTTTTAAATGGATTCAATGCTTTGCTTTTTTTGGATTGGTTCCCACCTTATAGAAGCATGAGGCAGAGGCACATTGTTTCCTTAGATGTTCCAAACTTCTTTCCGGGCATCTTAAAAATTCCTAGTTTTACTTTTTTAAGAAATCATCTGATGTGGCCAACAAAAACGGTGGTATGCTGAGAGGAAGGGGACAATGAACTGGAGAAGAGTATCTATTCAAATCTACTTGTCATCCTGAACCCTAGGATTTGCTACATGACTCGAGGACTTGCTTTTGTTGCTAGGCAAATTGCTAAATCTTAACTGTGTTCTCAGAAATGTTGCCATTTTTGGCAAGTCGGTCCTGCCTTTAAGTTCATTGTGCCATGGTAACAATCCTCTAACTGACCATGCGGGGGATGCATGCCAGTCCTTCTAGAGCACATCTGTGCTATTCTTGAAACAACCAGAGGAGCAGCTAGAGAGTAACAGGAGGTACCTTTCTACCTGGCGGACTACGTGCTCACTCTCTGGAGTACTGCCAGTCCAAGAGAAAAGATTGAATTTGAGTTTCTCACTCAGTATGGTAGCCCATTTGTGCAGATTCCAGAACACTGGGCTGATCCCTAGCTGTGTATTACAGCCCACCTTAGTTAAAGAATGGTGATTCCCTAGTTCTTAAGCCACTAAACACTGAAAGAACCATTCAAATCATACTGATTTTGTTACTGCATTGTAATCAACATAGGAAAATAAAATTGACATATAATCTAAAACCTGTTACTTCAGAATTTTTAGATGAAAAATATTAGCAGACTACATGCCTCTTGCCAACTCTTCCTTTTTAACGTGACCAAAACAAGGCTCTGTCCCCTTCACCGCTGTGTGCTTTGTGTATTAGCAAGAGATGACGTATTGTTTTTATGCCGATTGTTAAAGATTGTTGTAAATAACACGTGATCCTTTCTCTTGATACAAGGTTTAATGATCCTGTTTTTGGAGCAGTGACCAGCCTTATAGTGTATGCATACAACTGTGAAACCTGAGAAGGATCCTGCTTCTTTATAGGTTAATCTTTACCATTACATCAGTAAAAGAATGATGACAAATGTAATTGGATATAACCAGCATCAGATAACCTTTCCTGCTTTGGTTGTCTAATCTGTTTGAGTCTGCAAGCAATTGATGAAGTAAGGAAAGTGGCTACATTTCAGCAAGTAAGTAGCTAAAGAGCCTGGATCTGACCCATGTTAAAAGTTTGATATTTACCAAAGAGTAGTGTGAATTCATTTGAAAAGGTATTTTAGTGGCAGCAGCGATTCTTGACAAAAGCATTACAGAAAATGGCATTTTACTTTTCTTTTGATAACAGCAATCAGATGTAAACAGTTGCACCCTGCTCATACTTCTCTTTAAATAGTTTATTTTGAGTGAAGTACTTTACTTGTAGCTAAGTGAGGAGTACCTCCTTCTTAGTGCTCCCCTCAAATTGGGTAAGGTTATGCGAGACACTTGTGTGGCTAGGCAGAATTGAAGGGATGGGATTTAGCTTTGTTCACCTCTGTTCTCTGTACCGTTATCCTGTGACCCCAGGAATTGTCTAGGTGCTTCTTGTTCAGGGCATGGAATTTTTTTCTCCTCATAATCCTCTTGCATTGTAGGTAATATGCTTAGCAACCCATTGTGCGAATGATGCAGAAGTGTATTTGCCCTTGCTTAAAGTTTATTTCGATATAGAAAGAGATGCAGTTTATTAGTCAAAGACCTAAGGCCAGGCTCTAATTTCAGTAGCACCAGTGTAAATGCAGAGTAATTCTATTGACTTCAGTCTAATTAATCTGGATTTACACTAGTGAAAATGAGATCAGACTCTGGCCTTTACTTTAAGGATACTGATTGGGAGAACAATGAAAATCAAAGACATGCCTGTTTGTGTGTGGCTCTGCATAGGTCTGTAGGGGGAGGAAGAGTGAAGGAACCTTTTTTTCTGGCCTTGCTCACCCCGTGCAAGGACCTTGTGCAGTAAAAGACCCTGAACTGAAAGGGGTGCAAGACTTGCACGTTCCTAGTGCCCCTGAGAGTCCAAGTCGCCTCCCAGGGTCAAGAGGTACAGAGAGGAGCTGGACCCTGCCTTTGTCTCACCTCCATGTTGACAGTGGAGCTAGACAGGCTTTTTGAGGGGAGAATGCTGCATCAGCCAAAGGGACATTCCTTCCTGCTGGTTGGTGGAGAGGCGCCTCCTGCACTGCCCCCAATACGAGCCAGATTGTGTCTGTCTATACAAATGCGTAAAGCTCAAGTGTAAATCTACTCCACAGTAGCCTACTGTGAGCTAAATGTCTGTGTGGAGGTTGATGTTGTGCACTAAAATTCCCTAGTGCACTTTAATCTACTGCCATTTAGGGGGTAGGAGGTAGATCTAAGTGCACTAGGGAATTTGCAGCATGCTACAGCAGAGTAGATTTACACCTCAGAATGCTATGAATGAGTGTTTGTGTAGACAAGACATAAGTTACACAACCTGGCCTGGAGTCTCAGTTCTGCAGAATTTCACTAGCTGTAAAGTTGGATGGAATATTGGTTTTTAAAATTACAGTTGTGTTCCTGTGAAATTGTGAGGTAATTAAGAATTCTCCCTGTGAAGACAGTGTCAGAAGGTTTATCACTATATATAGGATATCTGTTCTGGTTTACACAAGACTTGCCCTTCTATTAAAATATTTCCCTTTAATTCTCTTATCTCAATGTGCCTTCTGGGCTAATGTGGAGCATACAGCAAAGAAAATATGCTTATTTGGAAGTAACATTTAATTCTGGAAGAGATTTTAAGTGCTTAACTCTAATATTGCAACAGAAGAATTGACTCGGAGGATAAGGGGTTATGCAGTTTGGAGAGTTATGGCTTGATAGCACTATTTTTGCCAACTGACTTAGCTATTACTTTTTATTAAGGAAAGGTAAAGTAATGTTGTTGTTTCTAAAGCTTTTTCCCTTCTATATTAGTGGCATATAAGAATTTTTTTGGATCATATCCTAATATCAAAAATTAATAATTTACTCAACATAGAAATTGGACCTTAACTGAAGTGTTAGAGCTGTTCCCAAGCTGCAAAATTTGGATTCTAAGCCCAACCTGTAGAGAATTTATATACGGCTTTGGTTCTAGCCCTCTACAGAGATAAGTTTCAGTAGCAAAATGCAGTCCCCTGCTTGTCTGAAGTTCAGGGATGTTTGTGTAATATACTTGTTAGTGCATGTGATCATGTATCGGCTGGCCTCAACAATTATAACAGCCTTCCCTTACTCATAGGTAAAGTGAGTTCTCCTTTTGACTCAGAGGCCTATGATTTCTGTGCTTAAGTCCCAGGGTTCAGAGTTCACTGGGTATATCTACACTGTGTTTTAACAGCAAGTCTCAGAGCCCAGGTCTACAGTGCTAAAAGCAGCTGACGTATGGGTTCAGGCTGGAGCTCAGGTTCTGAATCCTGGGAAAGGGAAGTGGGCTTCAGAGCCCTGAGCTCCAGCCTGAGGCTGAACAGCTGATGACTGCTATGTTTGTATGTATTTGGCCATGGTTCATGGTTTTTTGATCCAGGGTTTGATGCCATGACATACACAAATTAGAGAAAAGAACAAGAGTACTTGTGGCACCTTAGAGACTAACAAATTTATTTCAGCATAAGCTTTCGTGGACTGCAGCCCACTTCATCAGATGCATAGAATGGAACACACAGACAGGAGATATTTGTCTGTGTGTTCCATTCTGTGCATCCGAAGAAGTGAGCTGTAGCCCACGAAAGCTTGTGCTGAAATAAATGTGTTAGTCTCTAAGGTGCCACAAGTCCTCCTGTTCTTTTTGCAGATACAGACTAACACGGCTACTACTCTGAAACCCATAAATTAGAGAGAACATCTGGAAGATGCAATTTGAACAAGAGAAGCCCATCTTGATATAAAAGGCACCAAAGATATTACAGGAATCTGTCCATTTTTCAGTGTAAATGTCACATGGAATGGGAATTCTTAAAAGTTGGATTTTCAAAGGGATCTATGATATTTCCCCAGATCCCAGTGAATTTTGATTGGAGTTGGATACCTAATTCTCTTATTTTCCTTTGAAAATCTCAGGCTAATCTGTAATCTGTCATCATTTGAGATTTAAGTATGCAATATATGAGCTTCAGTTAATCCTACTTTGTAAATAGGGTGTGGTGATGAATTGAGGCTTGAAAGGGAATTGAAGAAAGTTACTTACCAAGTTACTTACCAAGTTACATGATGAGATGTGCATCTGTGGAGGTGCTTTTTGGAAGTACAATTGGAAGTAAATGTAAAGAGAGAGGTGGTGAAGAAATAAATCAAACCAGAAGTTTTCCTAGGAGGATGAGGCTGTGGGAAGGAATTACATAAATTGTTTCTTGTAAATTGCCTAATCAGACTTGTCACTGTGTGTGTTAAGAATTCTACATTGTGGAGAGCATTGGCATAGCTATTGCTGCTGGGCATTTAATGTATCAGTAATCACTCTCAATCTGTTTGAATGGCAGCAGATATAGATACTAAAGATTTACTGATATGTTCCCTTGGTGGGAGTTATGATTATTAATATGAAAGTCTACCCATTAAGATTTTCCCCTATGCTTCAGTTGTATTTGGAGTGCTGAGAGCTCCTGTCTGACAAGGATACTGGCATGTTCATTTCTGTAATGTGTCTTTTGTTTCTGTAATGCTACACTCTTTTACTCAGAATACATGACAAATATACTGTAGACCTACAACTCCATCTATACTATTTTTAGGTTTTATTAGAACGATCCTCGTCTTATTACCAAAGGGTGATGACTATAAATAACTTTTTGTAAATAATCATTCAGAGTAATTAGTACAAAGGTGAGAAAACTTGACCTGGTTTTGATAGAGGAAGTGCATTTCCTACCAGAATAAAGAAAGACTTCTAACTAAGCAGCTGCTGTACATATCATGTACATATTTACAGTAATATTTTTCAACTGTAGAAAGCTGTTAAAATAACACAAAGGATCTAGTTTAAACTGACCAATGGGTTTCCCCATCCTTCCTGCACCCTGTCATGCTGCACACGTTGTAGTATGCAGAATCCCTGATTTGCCATATAGTACATAGTCATAAAGAGGTGAGTTAATTTCATCCCCTGCATTTCACATTTTGAACCATTGGCATTTGATAGGCACCATTACTTCATTTTGTTTTCTTTTCAGGATCTTGAAAAATAAATTTTTATTTATAGACCAAAACGTTCAGAAACAATGTAGGCTAAAGAGAGGACTTTCACTGGAGTCAATGCTGGAGAAGGCTGATGGTCAAAATTTTCAAACCTCAGTACCTAAATTTAGGTTTCTAAATGCACAGTGGGACCTCTAGAGGCCATTAGGGTACTTTTTCATTAGGTGCCTATGTATGAATTTTGGAATCCAACTTTAGTCACCAACGTTTGAAATTTGTTGTTATTTATATTACAATATCTATCATCTAATGGCCTCGCTGAGATCATAGTCCTGTTGTGCTTGCTGTTGTACAAACATGTAGTACATGACAACCTCTATCCCAAAGAGGCCCAGAGGAGTGAAGTGTTTTACCTAAGCCTAGTAGATAAGTGGCAGAGATGGGAATAGACCTCAGATCTCCACACGCCAAGGCCAGTTCTCGCTACACTTGACCGTGCTGCCTCTCAAAATGTTGGCCTGTGTTTTTAATAAAAATCCTCTAATGGAAATATGACTGCTCCAACTGAAGCTGTTGTGGTGAGTTATGGTCCCTGATACTTAACTATAGAAGCACAAATGGAGGGTTTAATCCAAAATGTGAAGAGAGAGAGAAAAAAAAAAAAGCTGTCATGGAAGATCTGATGCATGTTGATGGATGGATGGATAACATTGATGAACAGATCCTAGTAGAAATACATTGGCCCTCATTGGCCTCTCTTACCAGTGCAAATTAAGAATAATTCAGGAGAAGTCAATAGAGTTGTATAATGAAACTGGCCCAGTAAAAGCCTTCACATGTTCACAATGACTAACTTCTTTGACCCATACACTGTGCAATGCCTAAGCATGTATATTCTGTTTTGATGCTGAAAGTAGCTGCTGTTCTCAAAATAGACCTTATTGAAGAGCAGATACATCTGCCACCCTTCGTAGCTTATGGTGCTCTCTTATTTAGATGCAGCTTTCTCTGAAAGTGCCACATCAACACCCTGTTTCGTAAGATTCATCAAGACATTGCCTGCTTTTCTTTCTCTTTTGTTGGGAGAGAGTGAGTGTGTATCCCGGAGCCCTGGCCCCACACCTCTGCCTCCATCATCCCCAGGTAACCTGCAGTCAACTGCTTAACAGCTACTGCACTGAGGTGCCTGTGTTGAGCTGTAGAGAAATGCCGACATCGAGCTTTTAACATTCTCGAAAGCATCTGCTGCACTACAGTCTTTTCATGCCTTGGAATCCTCACGTGCAGGACCCAGTCCTGTTTCTGTTGAAGTCCCTTGCAATGCTCCCATTGGCTTAATGACAGCATGAGTAGGCAAGGCATTCCTTGCTACCCTGGATATACCAGCGAATCTGTTTTAGGTGTTTCTCTGTATTCGTTTTCTTTCATGCTGTGAACAAACTACTGCAGAGAGATTGAGAATGAGGATAATGGAGGCTAATACGCTGTGACATGAGCCTGGGCTGTAAGATACACTTATTTCCTCACAGGGCCCCATCCAATCCCACTGAAATGTGTGAGAGCTGGAGGGGGCCCTGAGTATATGTGTGTGTATGAGAGAGAGAGAATGAATATATTTCTAGTACACAGGTACACACACAGTATAGATGTGTGTGTACTGGAAATGTATTTACTGTCAGTTTCAGTAGAAGGGAAAATAACTTGACATAAATCTACTGCAAAATGAACAGTAGCAATAGCACCTTAAATTGCTATTGCAAAAAAAAAAAAAGACGTTCTGAAATAGCCCTTAAAATACTAAGCTGACTTTCACTTCTTGAAGCTAATCTTTTGATATCATTAAAACTAAATAGTAGCAGCAGATATTTCCTTGCCATCAGTTTAAGCTTCTTTAGAGAATAAATTGGTTCATTTTGGAGGTGGAGCTAGTGGGGATTGACTACTTCCGTTTAGCAACGATGTGAATGAGGCCATGTGTGGGGTTCTGTTGAGTGCCAGCTGTCCACTGCTGATTTTAAACTGGTTAATTTGATGTTTGCTGACATTTGCTCGACAAGTTTTTTTTTGCTGGCAAGTGATCTCCAGTGAATTGACTGATAGAAAAGCAAGTGAGTCTCAAGATGAGCAAGAAGCAATGAGCAATACATTTTGGGGGCTCAGGGATTGTTTGCTAAATAGAGGAAGAAGAGGATTATTTTTCATGAATGTAAAAACTACAGGGTTGCTGTTTTCAAGATAGCAGTGTTATTGACTTCGACACAACTGATGCTAATTTTGCTTAATCCTATCATGAGGAGGAGGTCCTTTTGCCAATAAGCACTTTTTATGAGGTCTGTCAGTCTTGTCTGGGCTCGCAGCAATATCAGTTTCTGATAATCTGAGCCTCCATTTGTTTGCTTTGTGAGACAAGCATCTGCAAAGAGTTGGGAAAATAAAACATCAGCTGCCAAAGACAGAAGCAGGTCTCCCTGGAGCATTCCCAAGCCTCTTTCTTTATTTTAGCATTATCACATCCGTGTTATAAAGATAAAATTTAAAGGTACCTGCTTGGTGTACGTAGATTCAAGTGTTAAAAATCCCACACAGAAAAGATCATTTGTCTGTTTAAAAATGTTCAGACTACTTTACTTGATTATTTTCTAACTAGTAATTATATTGAAGTAAGAGAATTCAACAATATAACAAAACAGAAGCAGAGCACATGTGCTGAATAAAATATCACCTTGTAAAAATCTGTTTCATTCTGAAAATTACTCATAATAATCTTGCATCTTCCATCAGAGGTTTGCAAAGCATTTTACAAACATAAATGTATTAAGCTTCATAGACTCCTTGTGAGACAGGCAAGCACTGGTTATACCCACTTTATACATGGGTAAAATGAGACACAGAAGGTTGAATTGTGGAGTTTACCACAAGCTATGAGCGAGAGGCACTGCATAGTTTTGTTGCCCCAAAAGTAGAACAGGGACTAGATTATGACTCAGAGAATTACAGACTGGTTCATGGATTTCCCTTGTTCCAAAGTGGCAATAAGATTTACCTGACCTTTACCTGTTAAAGCTTATTTCTAGCTCACCTATGTGTGCATTGGTAGGGTGGAGTCCAGGCTCAGCCCTCTCCTTGCCCACATGCATGAGAGTGAGTATAACAGCCTCCCTGTGCCCAGGGACCTGCAAAAGAAGACTTTATACCTCTTTGCTGCCTTGTGCAGGCACATACCACTGATCGTGGTTTGACCTGCAGTGGTTGAAGGCTTAATTCCAAATGTTCTGAGTGGCCCTGGAAGGCACTAAGCCCGCTTAATTCCTGGTAAGGATGTCGAGAATTTTCCAGAGAGCTCTCAGCACACTGCAGGTCTTGGTTCCAGTGACTTGCTCAAAGTCACACAGCGAGTCAGTAGGAGAACAAGGAATAGAGCCAAGGGGATTTCTGTCTCCAAATCACTTATCTCTAAGCCACATAGATGGTCCTGATTCATGCAAGTAGGCCCACTGAACACTAATCAAATTGAGAAAGCATTGCAGAATTGGGGGCTTTCCATTGGAACCTTTGTCATCTTCATAAAAGTCTCCTTTAAACCACTGTTTTTATTATTACTAAATATGGTCAGTCAGGCCAGATCCAAAATCCTGGATCAATACCTAAACTACTTATCACTTTATATGAGGTGATCCAAACTCTTCTGAATTTGAGACTGCAAAATCAACATAAGAATGGCCATAAAGGGTCAGACCAATGGTCCATCTAGCTCCGTATCCTGTCTTCTGACAATGACCAATGCCACGTGCTTCAGAGGAAATGAGCTGAGTAGGCAATTATTGAGTGATCCATCCTCTGTGGTCCACTCCCAACTTCTGACAGTCAGAGGTTTAGGACAGCCATAGCATGCGGTTGCATCCCTGAGCATCATGACTAATAGCCATTGATTGACTTATCCTCCATGAACTTATCTAGTTCTTTTTTGAACCCTGTTATCCTTTGGCCTTTACAACATCCCCTCGCAATGAGTTCCACAGGTTGACTGTGTGTTGTGTGAAGAAGTACTTCTTTTTGTTTGTTTTAAACCTGCTTCCTATTAATTTCATTGGGTCACCCCTCGTTGCCAGTGGATATTGTGAAGGCCAGAAGGAAGGAGTAAATCACACTTCCTTATTCATTTTCTCCATACCAGTCACAATTTTATATTCCCCTCTTAGTCATCTCTCTTCCAAGCTGAAAAGTCCCAGTCTTTTTAATCTTTCCTCATATGGAAAGTTGTTCCAGACCCATAATCATTTTTGTTGACCTCCTCTGTACCTTTTCCGATTCTAATTTCTCTTGTTTGAGATGGGATGACCAGAACTGCACACAGTATTCAAGGTATGGGCATACCATGGATTTATATGGTTGCATTATGATATTTACTGTCTTATCGATCCCTTTCCTAATGGTACCTAACATTCTGTTAGCTTTTTTGACAGCTGTTGCACACTGAGCAGATGTTTTCAGAGAACTAGCCACGATGATTCCAAGGTCTCTCTCCTGAGTGGCAAAAGCTAATTTAGACCCCATCGCTTTGTATGTATAGTTGGGATTGTTTTCCAGTGGGCATTACTTTGCATTTATCAACAATGAATTTCGTCTGCCCAGTCTCTCACAGTTTTGTGAGACTCCTTTGCAACTCTTAGTTAAGTCCAAAGATGACTATTATCTTGAGTAATTTTGTATCACCTGTAAACGTTGACCCCTTTTTCCAGATCATTTTTGAATATGTTGAACAGCACTGGTCCCAGTACAGATCCCTGGTGGACACCACTATATACCTCTCTCTATTCGGAAAACTGTCCATTTATTCCTACCCTCTGTTTTCTGTCTTTTAACAATTAGTGATCCATGAGAGGATCATCCTTTATATCCCTTGACTGCCTACTTTGCTTAAGAGCCTTTGGTGAGGGACCTTGTCAAAGGCTTTCAGAAAGTTCAAGTATGCTATATCTGCTGGATCACCCTTGTCCACATGTTTGTTGACTCCCTCAAAGAGTTCAAATGAAGCATGATTTTCTTTACAAAAGCCATGTCCACTCTTCTCCAACAAATATCACGTTCATCTATTTGTCTGATAATTCTGTTCCATTACTGTAGTTTCAACCAATTTGCTTCGTACCGAAGTTATGCTTAGCAGCCTGTAATTGCCTCTAGAGCCTTTTTAAAAAAATTGTCACATTACCTATCCTTCAATCATCTGGTTCAGAAACTGATTTATATGATAGGTTGCATACCACACTTAGTAGTTCTGCAGTTTCATATTTAAGTTCCTTCAGAACTCTTGGGTGAATACCATTGGTCCTGGGGACTTATTACTGTTTAATTTATCACTTTGTTCCAAAATCTCCTCTATTGACACCTCACTCTGGAGGAGTTCCTCAGATTTGTCATCTAAAAAGAATGGCTCCGGTGTGGGATTCTCCCTTATATCCTCTGCAGTGAAGACTGATGCAAAGAATTAATTTGTCTTCTCCGTAATGGCCATATCTTCCTCAAGTGGTCCTTTACCACCTCGATAGTCCAGTGACATCACTGATTGTTTGACAAGTTTCCTGCTTCTAATACACTTAAAAAAAAATTGTTGTGTATTTTTGAGTCTTTGACTAGTTGCTCCTGGAAAAAAAAATTTTTGGCCTGCCTAATTATACTTTTACACTTAGGACTTGCCAAGTTTATGCTCCTTCCTGTTTTCGTTAGTAGGAATCAAAATCTGAACTTTCTCAAATGTCAGGATGTTTGGGTTTGTCCCATCTATTCTGAGTAGCAGGCGTTTATCTGAACTGGATCTAGATTCTGGATTTTGTTTTGGGTCCAATACTGAATGAAATTGGCCATAGTGTAGCTTGTAGGATTGCACCTGAGGATTGCACCTCAGTTAGACCCAAAGAGCAGAAATTAGCGGCTTCCCTTTGTATTTTTCTCTAGTTGTGGTTGCTATGATTAATAACTTGTTCGAAACAGAATTCCGAATAATTGCAATTAAAATGGGTAAGCCAGCCATTTGATGACATTAGAGATGAAAGCTTAGTGCATGCTAAGATAAACTTTATTCTCTGACCGTTTTTGCACAATGTTTTTTTCTCTGATCATAATTTTAACATTGAAGACAGGCTGGTTTTGAAATAATTCCATCTTTGATCAGTGATATGTCACCTAAGACAACTCAGTTTTACTAATTATACCTCAGGCTAGCCAGTTTTGCAATAGTATTATTCTTTCTTATTTTGTGCCTCTCCAGTACTGATTAATACTGTAATGAGACTGATCTAATACGAACAGAACTAAGGTGCTCATATTACTGTAATTTTTCTTTGCCCAGGGGGATTGTGTAACTCAAACCAATAGTGTGGCTGTCTCCTTCTAATGGCTAGTCCACATAAAGGGGTTTGTGTCTGCTCCTGCCTTCAAGCTAAGAGACCATGTCCTTTTATAACTCCAACGGTAGAGTCTCCTACTTTTAAAAGTGGGAGTACTGGGTTTGATCCATTTAGGTGACCAATTTGGGGCATTTTACATGACCAAATATCTAAATGCGTGTCTCAGAGTCCACTCACCACTAGGGCGCCTCCTCCTAGCTGCTCTGGGCATTAGCTCCTTCCAGGCCCAAACTGTGCCACTTCCACAAGGGCTGGTAGGGACACCTGGGCCTGCTCTCTACTCCAGGTTTCAGCTTAGGGACCTCTTAGCAGCAGCCAGAGTCTGCATCATCTTAAACCTTGCTGTCTTTTCCCCTGAGTGTTTTCCTATACTCTCTCCACCAAGTTTCCCTTCTTTCTTTTTCTATTGTCCAGAGTGTGGCTACACGCTCCCTTACTGCAACTCCATTCTACTGCCAGTTTCCTGGCTTTCTCCTAGCCCCCACAGTTCCTTCCCAGCTGGGTTCTATCATTGTTCAGGGGTTATTTAGGCCAGCTAATTCCCCTCAGCTGTGGCCTATCGGGTTAATTGGCCTTTCCTCAACCTCATTAACCCCTTATAGGCTAGAGTGGGGTGAATAGCCCATCACAGTAGGCCTTATCTGTCTTAAAATGTGATTTCATGTTTTCGTTTGTAAAGTTGCAGATAATGAGGTCATAGTAGTTAGAAATGGAAAAGATCCACTTGATCCTCAATTTTATTACCTCTCCAAGTGCATTTACTCCACTCAATAAAGAATAGAACAGTTATTAAACTAATACTTATTTCAGCATTGCCAGAAGTCTTATTAAATAGCATGCATTGGATCGTTTAAGTAGCTGACCTTGACAGTTCTTCCAGATTCATATATGAGCACAGCTGCAATTCTGTATAATCTATACTGACATACAAATAACTATGTTAAAGTAACACAGGGTCCTACATGCTCTTATTTTTATGACACAACTGTTTCTGCTCTTAAGGGTATATAATTCCTATTAGCAACTGCAGATTTTAGGAGAACAGGAGACCTTAGAGTTTGTTTCATAGCAGCAAAACTCAGTTAAATTGGCTGCAATACAACAACCATTTAAGCACTCCTTTACAAAACCAAAATTAGTGTGTTTGTATTAGGTATTGTGTTCTAATACAATAGTGCCCCAACTATGTTTGATTGTGCCTTGCATCATGTAAAATGATTAACTCACTTTCTAGACAAGCAAATTGTTCAAGGCACTCTCTGGTAATGAAATCAAAACATGACATGTTTTGCTGGGCATAAGTGCCCTTAGGTTACTCCATCACATCTAGATATTGCATTTGCTTGCACTTAAGACCCTTAGTATAATAGAGTCTTCCACTAGATGATGAGCTCAGCTATATCCTTCCCCAGACAGGTATGGACACTGTAATGGAGTGTAACTAAACTGGTACTAGCTGGCACATATGTAAGAGTTTGAAATAGTGTTACTTCGGAGACACCTTGAAATAGCCATATCATATACAACTCTATTTATTTATGTATTAATTTCATTTAGAACATGAGTGTCATTTAAGGTTCCTTTAGCCAAACCCAAGAAAATGACCAGTGCATTATATTTGAAGATTTTTGGGCAGCAGTACTTTGGTTGTTCTCAGCCATAGTGCTATAGTAAAAAGAACAGTTCCTTTTACAAACATAATAGGCATAGGGAGCAGGATTCCCCTACAAAAAGCGTAGTGTGGCACTTGTACAAACTCTTCAATCCCCCCCCCCCCCCCGCACTTAAAAGCATTTGTGACAACCTCTTCAGAACTATGATTGTTCCCATGTACTGCCAAGGTTATTTTTTTAGGCATGTATGTGCTTATTCTCACGTTTGACACAATAGGAGCCCTCCAGGTGATATGTTTTGCATGGCGCAGTTTGTCACGGTTACAAGATGGAGTTACATTATGTGCATTGTAATTCAGGGTCAGAAAGAAAATCATGTCAAGGCAGTTCCCCATTTCTTCTTGGGGATAGGAAAGTTTCCCCAGGTGAGGAGGAGGTTACTCTTTCATCTTCATTTATGACTAATAACATGTTACACTTCAGTAGCTTCCAGAGTTGCTGTATTTAATTGCAAAAGCAGGTCCTTTTCTAAATCGTTTCAACACATGTAGGGCAGAAACTACATAAGCCACTTTTGCTGCTTTGGGTTTCAAGCAGAGATGATAGAGGCAGAGCTCTGAAGACTCTGGGTTGTGGCAGCATTTCCATTATTAAGCCTGGTTGTTGTTTTTTTCATGGTCATAAGAGTTTCCATGGGCTAAAGTCTGGCACACAAGGGTTTGTGTTGTAATTTGTAAAATAAAACCCTCAGCAGTCTTTTTTGAAATGTTATATGAAAGAAAATCAATAAAAATAGGTTATTGAGTTCAGATGCTTCCATCCTACCCTACCCAGCTCCTTACTTTAAATACTAAAATTTGAAAGTGATTGGCATTGTGCTGTGGTTACTTCCAGACCCTCTTTGAAAAGAACCATTCAGTTTCTTACCCGATACTGTGCCTACAGTTGATGATCTGAAACTAATTTCCATTAATATTTTTTTTTCCACAGCTCACACTCTACATACAAATTTATCCTATAATGCAGTTCATTGAGAGATGCTTTTTCTTTGTCTTGATTTTCATTGGCCAAGGTGTTACAGCAATACTAATGGGGTATATGCTGTCCTTAATGCATGCATGTAACTCCCATTAATCTGAAATAACCAAGATGATCTCCATAATTTCTAGAAGTGTCAGGGTAAATTGGGTGGGCCTGAGTATGAAGTCATCCTCTGTTTAAAGACACCTTGCAATTATTAATCACATCAGGGATGGTGAAGGATGGACTCTGAGCTTAAATCTGAAGTTCCTATTTTATATTTAATACAGATGAAAGTTGCTTGATTGGGAACACTAATTGCTGCTATTATTATTTATTTGTATTACTGTCAGGCCTTGAAGCCCCAGTCATGGATCAAGAACACATTGTGCTATGCATTATAGGTCCTTTTATTGTGCCTACTGAGGTATCTGAGTGCTGGAAACTGAAGTCCTCAGTTTAAGTAAATAACAAGTACAGCACTGGCAGAATGGGATGGGGGTACTTTCAGATAGTTATCATGGAAGCATAGCCTGTTTAGGAAAGCTGGGAAGGAGATTGATACAATACTTTTTGGACCACATACCAGGTGTTTTAATTTGTTTTCTCTCTCTGCTCCAGCACCCTCCGCAATCCCTCTGTGTTTGGCCAGCTTGCCAAACCCCTTTTATGCCCAAGGAATCTCAGTGGTATGCTGGAGAAATGACTACTGAAGAAAAAAGGAGTAGTACAGGTCCCATGACTAATTAGTTGTTTTGCTTTTCTACTGAGATAACTAACAGTGGTGTCAGTTGTGGTGGTTGTCATGGTGACGAATGTGAATTGGACACATCATTGGGATGGAAGCAAGGCCCCCAACTCATTCCATATAGGCTGCTGATTAGAAGGTATAGTTAGTCAAGGTTTTTGGACTTAGCTGACCTGAGCTAGACTTGAACTGACCATCAGAAGTCAACAGTTTAGTCTGATTACTGATTCCCTGAACCTCCCCTGTGGTTCCCCACAGCACATATGCCTGCTTATACACATTCAAATGTATTTGTTTTTTTTAATGGAGTGTAGGAACTCACGCTTTTTCACATTATTGAAAGTATAATGCTTGTGTATATATACAATTATCCTACTACAATTGTATTCCTCTTCTTCAGATCCAACAACTACAACTCCCAGAATAACCTGCAGGAAGCACATTGCCTTGGCAGGGGAGATTGTTTCTTGAATTAAGAATGGAACATCAGTCAATTTTCAGGGTACACCTCTACCCTGATATAACGCGAACCAATATAACATGAATATGGATATAACGTGGTAAAGCAGTGCTCCGGGGGGGCGGGGCTGCGCAATCTGGTGGATCAAAGCAAGTTTGATATAACGCAGTTTCACCTGTAATGCAGTAAGATTTTTTGGCTACCAAGGACATATCAGGGTAGAGGTGTATTAAGAGACTGCAAAGATTAAACCTTTATTGGAACAAATCCCTGAGAGGTCATCCCAGCTACTGGTGTTCAGTGCTCAAACACAGCTCTGCAAAACTGTGTGTTCTACGATAGAATTTCCCAACCATTTACAGAAATGAGATGTCCTCTTCTATTACCATTTGCCCCTGATTGAATCTTTTTGATACAATTCCACTAAGGTTCCCAATATCACTCTTAGCTCCCAGTTGAAAAACTGACCCCTAAACCAGCCATTTCCCCCACCCCTATTCCTTTTCCTTCAAAATCTCTATCAATCTAGAGCCTTGATAATTCTACTAGAGTGTCTATAGTAACTTTTCTTTGTTAACCTATTTCCAAAGCTTTTAAATTGAGCAGGTAAGATTGCACGGGACAAACCATTAGAGAAAATAATGTGATATGGTACAGTCCTACAATGGTAGGGAAATACAATAGATGATCTGATAGCTTTTTCACCTCTAAGTTCTGCAGTTTTGTAGCTAATTTCTGAAGAAAAATTAGAGCAAAATTATGTCGGTCAGGCCAAATTCTTATATCCCATTGAAACCAATGGAGTTGCAGGGTACAAGCAGGGAATAATTTGATTCTCTATATGACTGCTCTCAGTATATTCTTTTAAATTTTAAGTGGAACTTTGTATTTCCTTTACAGGGGATTTCTTAAAAATATCTCCTTTGGTCTACCTTTCCCTCTCTCCTCCAATCCCTGCTCCAGGCTCAAACAATAGCTGATGTCCTTTAGCATTGCGTCAACATGCACAGATCAGTCCTTCCTCTTTGCCATTTTGAGTGATTACTGGTAAATTGCTCTGATTGTTTCTGCAAGTAAGACAGTGCTCCCATTTCCCCATGTACACATTCAGTTTCATGTCCACATGTGCTTTCACCTACACCATGTGTGCATAATTAAGCACATGATTGAACAGCATATTACCATTTAGTATCTAAATGAGGGTCCCCGTGGAGAATTGTGTAGTGCTTGCATAAGTCCTATATGGAGAAGAACAAACTGTAAGACAGAATTGTTGCAAATGCATGCTATCCTGATTTACTAATGATGGGACCTCCTCGTTAAAGAGCCTCATTTGATCTGGAGTTAAAGGGACTCATTTTCTGTAGATTACATGTGCTAGTTTCCTGTGGAATAAAATACACTGTTAGCTGAAGACTTGTATAATTTTGTGTGCTGAGAAAAAATAGAACTGATTTTCCTCATGACCTTTGTTTCAGACCATGTCATATATATTTATGAATGAAATCGTAATAGCAAGCCAACGGTGAATGAAAAAATAGTCTTGCTCACTTAGGGTCAATTTCATTCAAGTCCAAAAGGCTTGCAGAAGGCCCTTACATAGTACCATCAGTGGCAGCTCTCGTGGGTCCAATGTGCCATTCTTGGGCCTCCAGCACTTCTGGGGATTTTAGCTGTACTTATTCTCTTTATCAGCATTTTGATATTGTTTCTGCAAATCTGTGACTTCCAGAAATTTTTATTTGGATCGATTTTCTTTTCTTTTTTAGGCCACTAGATGGTCTGTGTCAGATTTTTGAGCTAAACCCCAGTATCATCAATTTTAATCACTAGATCAATGAAAGCGTAGTCTAGTGTTGCTCTAGCGACCCTTTCTAATTAAGAACATACGATTTGCCATACTAGATTAGACCAATGGACCACTGAGTCTAATATTCTGCCTCCAACAGTGCCAAGAGTCTGATGCTTCTGAGGAGAGTAAACCCCCTCTTCAATAAGGCACTATACTGATTACAGAATAGAGGGCAGAATTTTTCCTTATACCCAGTAGAGGCTCATTCTTTATGCTGAAGACTGTGAGTTGGTAACCTAGATCAGGAGTAGGCAACCTATGGCACGGGTGCCGAAGGCAGCCAGCGAGCTGATTTTCAGTGGCACTCACACTGCCTGGGTCCTGGCCACCGGTCCGGGGGGCTCTGCATTTTCATTTAATTTTAAATGAAGCTTCTTAAACATTTTGAAACTTTATTTACTTTGTGGTAGTTATTTACTAAAAAATAGTTTAGTAATATATTATAGACTTATAGAAAGAGACCTTCTAAAAACATTAAAATGTATTACTGGCGAGCAAGACCTTAAAATAAATTGAATAAATGAAGACTTGGCACACCACTTCTGAAAGGTTTCCGATCCCTGACCTAGATGTTAGCTTTTGTATCTACAAATATAAATTAAGGATATAAATTATCCATCTCTTTACAAATCCAGCCCCTGGTTAATTATGGAGGCTAACTGTGCCATGTGTGAAGTGGTATTTCCTTTAATTTGTCCTAAATTTACAAATACATTTAACCTAATTGACTCTCTGTTTTTGCACTATATAGACCATGATGGAAAGGAAGATTGATCAGTTTCACTATGCCCTTCATAATTTCAAAGTCCTTGTAATGATCCAAGTTCTTCCATTTTCTATGTTCCACTGTGCTTCTAATCATCTTCAGTGTCCTCTGTGTACATTTTCTATTGATCTCATGCCAAGAGTACAGTGTTAACACTTACTGATTGTATCCTAACCACATAATATATTTAGCAAGTACATCATTATCCAGACATTTTCAAAAACTTTAAGTGAAAGGAAGAAAAACTGCTAAAAGCAATGTCACAATAGACAATTTAATTTAGAAAGTTATCTGTCAATAGACGATTCAGTTAGATTTACATCTGTGAAACAGATGGCCAACCACAAGCTGATTAGATTAGGTTTATTATGTTTGTGGAAATTAATTTCATTGTTTTAAACCTATATGATTTTGTTAACTGTCTAACAGAAGTGATTTACGACGACAACCTTGTTCTTTAATGTAAAATGTGGCAAATCCCAGGGAACATTAGATATACAGAAAGTATCTAGCTGCAGCCTAATTTCTAGTTCATACCATGATGTAGTAAATGGCATTATAGAATAGAAATGCTGCCACCTGTTGAAACATAGCTGATAGCATTTTCAGTCTTCAGGACTTCATGTAAGAAAGATCTTATTACCA
Source organism: Gopherus flavomarginatus (assembly GCF_025201925.1). Classification (NCBI taxonomy): domain Eukaryota; kingdom Metazoa; phylum Chordata; order Testudines; family Testudinidae; genus Gopherus; species Gopherus flavomarginatus. The sequence goes on along the minus strand of NC_066621.1, from coordinate 74,004,059 downwards.
AAACATTTCGGATCAGATTTATAGATTCTAAAGCCAGAAGGGACCATTATGATCATCTAGTCAGACCTCCTGTATAACACAGGCCATAGAATTTCCCCCAAAAATTCCTAGTGTATATGTTTTAGAAAAACTTCCAAGCCAACTTCTCCTCTTGGGTGGTGCTATGCTCTGTCCTCAAAATCAAGGCCCTGAGCCCATCGGTGTACCATCCGCAAACAGACGACCATGTGGAAAGATTTAACAAGCCATTGAAAGAGATGGTGAAGTGGTTTGTTGAGACTGAGGCTGGGCACTGACACCAACTCCTGCTGCTGTTTCCCATGTGAGAGGTACTCCAAGCCTCCCCAGGGTTCTCACCCTTTGAACTGCTCTATAGATGCCAGCCCAGGGGAATCTTGGATGTGTTGTGAGAAGGTTGGGAGGAGTAAGATGTAAACATGCTTGAGGGTATGACCCAATACATCGTCTGCCTACAGGGTGCTTTTACTAATGATAGGTTTCAGAGTAGCAGCCATGTTAGTCTGTATCCGCAAAAAGAACAGGAGTACTTGTGGCACCTTAGAGACTAACAAATTTGTTTGAGCATAAGCTTTCATGGGCTACAGCCCACTTCATTGGATGCACATGCTGCAGCCCACGAAAGCTTATGCTCAAATAAATTTGTTAGTCTCTAAGGTGCCACAAGTACTCCTGCTCTTTTTACTAATGATAGTTCCATCACAAAATCTGACACTTATTCAGTGCTGAGGGCAGACAAGTTGTTAGAGTGATTGGGCCTGGTGTGACATCTCAGCACATTTGACCTTACTAAAGGCTATTGGCAGATTTCCCACTGCCTCCATCTCCATCCTCCAGCAGAAGACCACATTTTTGACCCCCTTTGAGCATTTCCATTTTAAAACCATGCCTTTCAGCCTGTGAGGGGCAACAGCAGCTTTCTAATGCCTAATTAATTGAATCGTCTGATATCACTAGCAATATGATGTGGCTCACCTTGACGTTGTAGTCTATAACCATGTGTGGGAAGACCACTTACATTGCTTAAGAGTGGTACTGATATCCCTACAGGAGGCTGGCCTCACAGCTAATCCTGCCAAGTGTAAGCTGAGCATGACAGAAATGACTTGTTTAGGGTATCAGGTAGGAGCAGGCCTTGTGAAACCGATGCTTTTACTAATGATAGTTCCTAATCAAAATCCTTGATCCTGCCCCACAAGACAGATGTGATGCTCTTAGGTCTGGCAGCCTATTATCTCTGGTTCCATCCCCAACTTCACATCGATGTAAGCTTCCCAGACGGATCTACTAAAAGGCAGACACCAAAAACGTCTCATGGGACAACCAGTGCAGTGAATCTTTTAATACCCTAAAGGTGCAGCTGGGCCAGGTGCCTGTCTTAACCCACCTGGACTTCTCTCAGGAGTTCATTCTCTATATAGGCGCTTCTGACATTGGCCTGAGAGTGGAGCTGTCCCAGGACTTTGAGGTCAAAAAGCACCCAATCCTATATTTTAGCAGAAAGTTGTTCCCCAGGGAGAGGACGCATTCTATTATTGAGAAGGAAGCTCTGCCTATCCAGTGGGTTGTGGACTCCCTCATGTATAACCTGCTGGATACAGTAGAACCTCAGAGTTATGAACTGACCAGTCAACCACACACCTCATTTGGAACCAGAAGGACGCAATTAAGTAGCAGCAGAGACCAAAAAAAAAAGCAAAAAAAGTAAATACAATACAGTACTGTGTTAAACGTCAACTACTAAAAAATAAAGGGAAAGCAGACTTTTTTTCTGCATAGTAAAGTTTCAAAGCTGTATTAAGTCAATATTCAGTTGTAAATGTTTGAAAGAACCATAGCATTTTATTCAGAGTTGTGAACATTTGAGAGTTGTGAACAACCTCCATTCCCAAGGTGTTTGTAACTCTGAGGTTCTACTGTAGTCCCTTTTCCCTAGTCACAGACCATGCACCCTTGCAGTGGCTACATTCTGTGAAGGACTCAAAGCCAGCAGATTATGTGCTGCTATATAACACTCCAGCCCTGTAGTTTCCAGGCGCAAAGCTGAGCAGGGAAAGAGCAAATGCAGATCCTCCTTCTCCACCCCAGACATTGGGATTGGGGAAAGGCTTGAGCAAGAAACCTTTCTGGTTTTGAGAGGCGGGGGTGTGTGTGTGATGGGATATGCCTGCCTCCCACTGATTGGCTATCAGGCGTTACTGCACTCAGGCAGTGCCAATTAGACACAGCTGCAGATCATTCGCTTCCTGGAGAAGAGTTTAAAAAGGTGAAACTCAGTGGTGAGATGTGAGTAGGGTGACCAGATGTCCCAATTTTATAGGGACAGTCCCGATATTTGGGTCTTTTTCTTATATAGGCTCCTATCACCCCACACCCCCATCCTGATTTTTCACACTTGCTGTCTGGTCACCCTAGATGTGAGGTGCGGGGGGAAGTTTGCCCAGGAGAAAAGGCTGCTAATTGTGGCTTTTGGAATTGTGAATACAAACACAGGTCTACCGTTGTCACTCCTCTGGTTTAGAGAGCATCATTTCTGGACTCGGAAGGGGCTCCTAGCCTGTCATTCTTGGCAGAAGAGGCATGTGGATTAGGTCTCCAAAACGGTGGATATAAAAGCAGGGAATGTATTGGAGAGGGGATTTATAGAGATTCTTCCTCCTTCTCAAGGAAATGACCGAAAATAGTCAACGTACAGTATTTTCCTTTTCCCCCCTGCACTATTCCTCATGCTAGTGATTATGAAAGGCTTTTGTACTGGTTCTGTCATCACATTTTGGATGAGCTTAGTTAGCTGCCCTCATTCTATGCACCACTGGGAGGTGAAGTGGAATGAGATAATTTACCTCTGAGACATGGACACATTAATCGGCATTTTGAGTTACAGTTTTTCCTTTGTTCCTTTATGTTGTAAAATTCTTATTGGAACAATCCTTTAAGAACTTAAACCAGCAGTACAAAGGGAAGGGGTTAGGAAGAATGGCTTTGTGCTTAAAGCCCAGTATTGCAACTCAGGAAATCTAGGTTTGGTTCCCAGCCCTGCCTTAGACTTCCCATGTGACCGTGTGCTCAAGTCATTTAATCTGTGCCTCAGTTTTCCATGTGTAAAATGGGAATAATACTTGTCTCACAGGGACATTGGGCAAATGGATGCTATGGTAATGGAGAGCATATCTCCTAGTTTTACAAGTAGAGCACCTCTTAACATAGATATTATTATTTATATCACTAGCTCTTCATCAGGAAATCTCAAAAGAGATAAGTATCATTATCACCATTTTACATATTGGGAAACTAAGGCACAGAGAGGTGAAGTGACGTGGCTAAGGTCAACAGGTTAGTGGCAGAACTGAAATAAAACCTGAGTCCAGTGGGCAATGTTGCCTATTAAAAATCTAAATTCGTCTTTATGGTTCAAGGAGGGAATGAAGCAGTATCACGTGGGAAGGATCTCACTCATCTCCTATTTATCTATATGATCCTGTGTCCCCCCAATGACAGTAACATTGAAATCATGTGGACCTGTAAGCATGAGGTGCCATAGGTTGGAAAGATCAATTAAATGATTGTGCCAGCTGCCTGTAACATTCACTGGTGCTTTCCTTATTGAGTTTCTGAATCAAGAAGCAGAAGGCCATCAGATTTAGAAATGGTTAGGAGATTTAAGTGCTGACAGTGACCAGACCATGACAAGTTTCATTGCGTTTTGACTTCTTGCCAACTCAAGTATTTTGACCCCAGACATTTCAAAAACACCTGTAGTTGACTTTAACTTCAAAAGCTGATCTTTCCTCTGTCTTCTTTAAAGGGTTATTTTTCAGAAACTCTCACTAAACCCCCTCCACCCTCTCTCTCACATATCCTGATGTGTATCAGTGGAATACTGGAACTATTGCTCATTGCTTAGTCAAGTTGTTCTCCAGTCACCACAGAGGCATGGAACCTAGCACTATGTGAGTAAGGCAGCTAATTCATTTCTTTGACAGTTGCAGTACATTAGGTCCTCTTCAAAGTGCAAGAAATCTCTATTCCCTTAAAAACCGTTAGCTATGAGTGGGCCTTACTGGAAGGGGGGTTGCTTTGGAGACACTGTTGCTACAAAGTTATTTTTGTTTCATGAAGCAATTAAAAGAAACATTGAGATTTCATACTGGAAAAAGTGTTCTTTTGAAAAATCAACAGTTAAACTGTCGGGCTGCTGTCCTTAGGCTTGGCAAGGGAAGCAGAGGTGAAACTGTTCCTGCTTCTCACCCCATCAACTGCTGCAGCATTATTTAAAATACAAAATTCAAGCAAAACAGTTTACAAGTGGGCAATTAAAAATATATACTCGAGATGTGGCCCAATCAGGGCATTAATGGAAAATGAGAGCCAGTCTGAGGATCATAGGACTTCTCTGATCTGCATTTCAGCCAGAGCAAAAATTAGTGCCCAGTTGTTAATCTTAATTAAAAGTGTTAAATGATTAAATGAATCTGTTGAAAGATGACCTAAATATTGTACCACTCATGACAGGTAAAGCTGGCAGGGAGCTATTCCAGCTAAGACTGTAGGGACGGAGACTCTTTTTTGTGGTGTGCACAGTGCCTAGCAGAATTGGACTCTAATCCCCAGACCTCTGAGTTACTGCAATACAAATATAAAATAATGTGATCTGAAGTCAGTAGCAGAAGGCACAGGCATGTTAAAGGATGAATTGCACCTTTAAATTGAAGGCCTTTGATACGGACACTGCAAAACTACTCCACCCCAGTTCAGAGCTCAAGGAGGCCTCTCTCTCAGATGTCTCCAGCAGCAGTCTTGCACAAAGGGAAAGCTGACAGACTGAAACATCCTTTCATAGGGTATTGTATGTTTAGGATGACTAGATGTCCCGATTTTATAGGGACAGTCCAGATTTTGGGGGCTTTTCCTTATATAGGCACCTATTACCTCCCATCACCTGTCCTGATTTTTTACTCTTGTTATCTGGTCACCCTATGTATGTTCTCTGTGCATCTGACAAGTGCTGACCATGGGTTGGGGCAAATATTGCTACCACCTGTCCCCATTAGGGTAGACCTGGCTCCTTTAGGGGTACTTATGAGGGAGCAGTTCCTGCTGTATATACCTGGCAGTTGGTGTGAAAGGAGAGCGAAAGAGTCCTCAGGCATCTGCACAAGGACCAAGAACAGTCTGGCCCTAAATATTTATCTTGCACTGGAGATGGACTCTCAGATCCAGATCTAGAATGTGAATGCGCCAACGGTTTGGGGTGGATAGATCTGGATTTTTACTTGGCCTATTATAAACCATTTGCAAAGTTTGAATCTGGATCTGCATTCAGAATGTTGAATATCCACAAAGGGAGGGGAGGGGAGGGATTTAGATCAGGGATTTTGGTTAGGATCTATCATTAGTAAAAGTTTTCTGTAATTATGTAATCGTTATGCATCTCCATATGCCCTTTCTAATAATCTTTTCTTTGTGCCTGCTTGGTTGAACTCAAAAGAGAAATTTTTCAGTAACCAAACGTCTTCTCTTTGGTTGCGAATAGCTTAAGTTAAGCTGTAGATGTGAGATCGTTAAAGAAGGTGTCCAGTGTAAACACAAATATATCTGCACTGTTTGAACTTTAGGATGAGATACATTGAACAGGAAGAGGAGGTGACAAAGAGAAGCAAATTTGTTGGGATTTGGGGAGGAGTGGGAGTGGAAGAGCTGCAGCAGGGGCGGGAATTGCTAACACAGTAAGACATTAACTGTGTAAGAAAATCTGACCACAGTGTGTGCATGACTTCAGCTAAAATTAACCATCCAGTCTTCACATGCCAGTGGATGTCATCATTTAACATTAGACCCCCCGAGAAGGAAGAACAAGTTGGATTGTGGCATTTCTGCATTCATGTGAAATACACCAATATGAACTTTCGTGTCCCTGCTCGTGGGAGAAGTAAATTTTCCTGTGATCATTATAAAACAGTAAGCAGATCTTGGCTCCTTGTCAATGACAATGGTGCTGTAAAGGGCTTCAGAAATCTTTTCTCCTTCTGTTCTGTTGTTAGAGATTTCCTAAGGTTTTCTGTGATGATTGGTTGTTGGGGTTTTTTAGTAAGAATTTTAAACATTTTATATAGACCCTTTATCTATTTGCTGAACATATATGCTTTTAGGGATTGAAGCCCCATTTATATCTATATGAAAGTTGTGGCATTAGAAAACGTGGTATAATGTTATTGATGGCTTGTTAGAGACAGCTAAAAAGTTCTTCACTAAACTTGTTGCTGTTCTTGTTCTAAGGACAATTACGTTTTGTGGATCAAAAGTTCATCAGATCAGTTTCTTCTTTTGTGGCCAAGGAAGATCCTAAGATTTCAAGGGAGTTATGCCTGTGCCTGTGCCTTCTGCTACTGACTTCAGATCACATTATATTCAAGAAGTTACTTTGATCAATTCAGCTATCTAAATCTGTTCCCTTTTACTTTCGAATGCAGAAGGGAATTCCTGCAGGCTTTAATACTGTCTCACTTCAATTCATGATTAGCAATGTTGTGTAAGAGTGAGCATAAGGAAAAGGGGCCACCTGCTTGCCTTGATGTGACATGTGGCTACAGCTTGAAAAGGATTTGTAAGTGGAAAATATGAATAAAGTGGAGGTATTGAGAACAGAGTTTTGCAAATACCAATGCAATTGTTAGTGTCATTTTACATAATAAGTGGGCTGCTGTCGGACAGTGTCACTTCGTAGATGTAACATGTAGGCTGTTGTATATAACCAGTTTCTATCAATAACAGGAATTCAGAAAGCTAGTGATACGAGATAGAAGTAAAAAATGTCTCTTCCTCCCTGTACCTCTTTATTATATTGTATATAGTAAAATATTCATCACTATGGAAGCAGTCACTAATGAATAGGAGAGCCTGTGCAAAACACAAAGATAAAAACAGTCCCTCCCCTGAAGTGTTGACAGCCTAATGCTCCAATCCTGGAAAGGCTTGTAAACATGCTAAATTTTACACACATGCTTCACTTGTGTGCCCTGTGTGTCATCCCATGGAGTTCAAATGCGACTCACATGCATCACAGTTGAGAGTAAAAAGGGATAAAAATAAATAGCTGTGGTGGTGTTTGTTTAAATTACCCTGTGTACATCTGTCTTTCAAAGAATGCTGCATGTGTGTGACACACATGAATGCCTAATAGAATGTAACACCCATTGGAATATCTGACCTAATTTTTAATTATCTGGGACCTGATAAACCACATGTGAATAAGTTAAATCACACGAGTTAGTGCTACTTAATTTCAATAGGTAAAATTACTTCTGTACATGTGAACGTGTAGGATCAGGCCCTTAGCCTGCTACAGTGCTAACCCCAGTACATGATGATGTTTGGAAAGTCATGAATTTTTGAAAAGTTAAATTTTGCATTTTATTTGCTGTTTCAGCACCTATTACACCAATATTTTCAGTGGATTGTAGAAATACATTTTCCTTTCCAAAACTCGCATTCATGTTCTTCCATCCCTCCCATATGCAAAAGAGGTGTCACCTCTCTCACTGAGTTGGACTCGTCATCTACTCTTCTTTGAGTCTCCAGCTATTTTTCTCATGTTAGGCCTGGTCTACACTACGCGTTTAAACCAGTTTTAGCAGCGTTAAACCGATTTAACGCTGTACCCATCCACACTACGAGGCCCTTTATATCTATATAAAAGGCTCTTTAAATCGGTTTCTGTACTCCTCCCCGACGAGAGGAGTAGCTCTAAAATCGGTATTACCATATCAGATTAGAGTTAGTGTGGCTGCAAATCGACGGTGTTGGCCTCCGAGCGGTATCCCACAGTGCACCACTGTGACCGCTCTGGACAGCAATCTCAACTCGGATGCAGTGGCCAGGTAAATAGGAAAAGCCCCGCGAAATTTTGATTTTCATTTCCTGTTTGCCCAGCGTGGAGCTCTGATCAGCACGGGTGACGATGCAGTCCCAAATCCAAAAAGAGCTCCAGCATGGACCATATGGGAGATACTGAATCTGATCGCTGTATGGGAAAACAAATCTGTTCTATCAAAGCTACGTTACAGAAGACAAAGTGCCAAAGCGTTTGAAAAAAAAAAATCTCCGTTCTACACAGTGCTGTGTGACAAGTGTAATGGGAAGCCAGAGACTCAAATGGACGCTCATGGAGGGAGGGAGGGGGTACTGAGGACTCCAGCTATCCCACAGTCCCCAGCAGTCTCCGAAAAGTATTTGCATTCTTGGCTGAGCTCCCAATGCCTGTAGGTTCAAACACATTGTCTGGCGTGGTTCAGGGAATAGCTCGTCAATTTACTCCCCCCCCCATGTGAAAGAAAAGGGAAAGAAATAGTTTCTTTACTTCTTTCAATGTCACCCTATGTCTACTGAATGTTGGTGGTAGACACGATGCTGCAGCAGTGAAGAGCAGTTTCCGCTCCTCTCCCCTCCCCGGTGGCAGACGATGCAGTAGGACTGGTAACCGTCCTTCTTATCAACCCGTGAGTGCTCCTGGCTGGCTACAGGTGAGGCTGGCCGGGGGCGCCTGGGTGAAAATAGGAATGATTCCTGGTCATTCCCAGTAGATGGTACAGAACGGCTGGTAACCATCCCCGGTGGCAGACGGTACAACATGCTTGATAACTGTTGAATATCCCTGGCTGGCCTCAGGGACGCCTGGGTAAAAATAGGAATGATTCCTGGTCATTCCCAGTAGATGGGACAGAACGGCTGGTAACCGTCCTCATCATAGCAACTGGGGGCTGAGCTCCATCAGCCCCCTCCCTTTCCTGTGTAAAGAAAAGATTCTGTACTGTCTGCACTATCATAGCAGCGGCATGCTGGGCTCCTCTCCTCCGCATGGCTTAATGTCCTGCCTGGACTGTCATAGAAGCGGGAGGCTGCCTCCCCCTCATTTTATCTCACTAACAAGTCACTGTTTGTTATTCCGGCATTCTTTATAACTTCATGACACAAATGGGGGAGATACTGCCACGGTAGCCCAGGAAGGTTGGGGGAGTAGGGAAGCAACAGGTGGGGTTGTTGCAGGAGCACCCCCCGTGAATGGCATGTAGCACATCATTTCTGCGGGATCTGACATGGAGCAGCTGTGCTCTCTGATACACTGGTTCTCTAGTACACTTGCGCCATATTCTAGGCAGGACTGACTCTATTTTTAAAAACCATAAAGGAGGGATTGACTCGGGGAGTCATTCCCAGTTTTGCTTTTGCGCCCCCAGCCGATCTCAGCCAGGGGCACCCATGATAGCAGCAGACAGCACAGAAGGACAGATAACGGTCATCTCATTGCCAATTACGCTGGCAGCAGACGGTACAGAACGACTGGTAAGCATCTCTGCTATCATGCAAAAGCAATTGAATGCTGCTGTGTAGCGCTGAAGTATCGCCTCTGTCCGCGGCATCCAGTACACATTCGGTGACTGTTTTTAAAAAAAAAAAAAAAAGCTGAACGGACTTCATGGTTGCCGTGCTATGGCGTCTGCCAGGGCAATCCAGGGAGAAAGGGCTCGAAATGATTGTCTGCCGTTGCTTTCCCGGAGGAAGGAATGACTGACGACATTTACCCAGAACCACCCGCGACAATGATTTTTGCCCCATCAGCCACTGAGCTCTCAACCCAGAATTCTAAGGGGTGGGGGAGACTGCGGAAACTATGAGATAGCTATGGAATAGCTACCCACAGTGCAACGCTCCGGAAATTGACGCTAGCCTCGGACCCTGGACGCACACTGCCGAATAAATGTGCTTAGTGTGGCTGCGTGCACTCGACTTTATACAATCTGTTTTATAAAACTGGTTTATGTAAAATCGGAATTATCCCGTAGTGTAGACGTACCCTCAGACTACTGATTCCTTCCCTTTTCCTAGTCGACCATCTGTAAGGATGGTCTGTCCTCGGAGAGACTGAGATTTTCAGTTCATGAAGTTTCCAACTTCTCTTAAACAATAGCAAGATAGATCTAGCCTTAGGCAAAAGCAGCCATTTGGGGCTCCCTGGTTCTGTGCTTACTTAATCACTCACCATCTGCCCCTGTTTCCTGCCTCTGTCAGCAGTGTTAGATACTGGATTTGTACTAAACCTCAGTGATGCCTTATTTTATTTCCACTTAAAACCCTACCTTCCACATGTCTTTCACAATAAAGGTCCAGATAGGGCTATTTCTTTAATAGGCAGGAATGTGCACCCCATATTCTGTTAACCCTCTTTGTGGATCTAGCCCTGTGCTACATTGAAACGGCACCAGCGCTTGATAACTTTGGCCCTTGTCTTTAAAGTGCTTTGAAACTAGATGACATTTTCTTGGGGTGGTTCTTTTGGCTAAACATTTGGAGTTAACATGTTTATTCGTAGACTTTTTAATTTTAAAATTCTTTGAACATAAGATTTGATAATTTTACTGAATGGTAGTGAGGTTTGGTGGGAGACTGCTGTTAATGTTCTCCGAGTCAGAAATACATATCTATGGCTATGTGTGCCTGTGTGTATGTAGCAGATTCAGTGAGCATTTGATGGGATTTTGCTTCACACATAACACACAATAAATGAAAATATTCCCATAAGGATCAACTCAACGCACTGTGTCTAATTTTAGGAATATTGTGAATCTCAATAGCCCTTTATGGGTTGTTTAGCAGTGAGATAGGCATGGCATTGTAATGCATGTGTTTTGTGGGGATGTTTGGTGTGACTAACCCTGTCAGCCAATAATGAAAAACCCGTTGCTCAATTCTAATTATGGTATTTGCTGTATTAAAAAAAAAAGTGTTCAGCTGTTACTGTGGTGTCTCCTTGAGTCATACTCACGAGAGCCTGATTCATAGTAATCTCTCCAAAGGAAACATTCGGAGGCAGCTAATGTCTGATTAGTTAGTAACTGAGAAGGACTGGATGGGAGAAGTTCAAATAGGAAATTGAACATTTATTTTAACTAGAAATTGTTAGTGAAAATTAAAATGATCTGAGGAGGAAAGCCTTTTCTTCTACAATAAATAAGTCAGAGAACAAATGTAAATCCCATTGCCCTAATTATTCACGCATTTTAAAAATACCTACAAGCAGCTATGAACCTGTAGCTAGTTAATAAAACTCCATCTTCCTATTCTGGGCTACTGTCTCAGTTAAGGGAGACATCTGTTGTAAATGTTATGCTGTGGTACTAAGGTCTAGGAGGAGACACATGGATAGAAATTCTCCCCCCATTTACTGTTTCCTGCCTACCTAACTCCTGATCCGTTTGATGAAATGGAATACATGTCCCAATGACTTTTTGGCAAAGCAACTTTGACTGCTTATGGTGGTGGGAAAGTGTAACCTTCCATGCTTTATTGGAACATTTCCACTGGCAGTGCAAACAGCCCCTGCCCTTTGGCATAATGGAGAATTCTGATATCCGTGTAGAGTTACAGGTGACAGCTTCTCAAATGGCACACTAACAAAGTGAAACTGGGACACTGGCTTTAGACTATTGTATTCAAATTAAGTGGTTTTAAAGCTAACTAAAAACGGTCACGTCAAATGTATTTGATCTCAAGTGGAAAATCTAAGCAAAACATTCCAAACCAAGTTCTTGCTGTTGGTTCTTCCATCATTAAAAGGGGTCAGACTGCATCTTCCAGGATATACCCATTTGCTCCTCTCCATGCCACATGTGTGCAACTGCTCTAGCAATTCATCATTGCTGCCCTCCTTCTGGCTCCAAGAAGAGTGAAACACATCTCTTTATGGAGCTTAACATTGCTGTTCTAAGTAGTATCCAGAAGGAATCAGCTGAGAGCAATGTGAATCCTTTCCCCAAGAGTTGATTTTATAGCTTCCAAAGCATTTGATTGTTGCCGGGTTAGGAATGACATGCTGCAGTTATATATGGCATCAATGTGATGGCAATATAGAGAAGGCCCATCCTGCTATTTTCAAAATATACTCTGTTTGTTTTTTGAAATTCTCTCTCTCAGGTCTTTACCAGGATAAGGCTTATAAATAAACATGTATTTTTACTAGTTAGTCCAGTAGAGTGGAACTGTCAACCAGTGTCTAACTCACTGGCCAGTTCACCAAAGAAAGCTCTCAGTAGCAGCAGAGTTTCAGTCCTGTTCTTCAGGGATGGGTTCATTTATCAAAGCCACAGCAATCCATCACAAAGCAAACAGATAAACCAGGTTTTTCCCCTGACCGAGAGTAAGGTAAACCTGCTTGTAGGTCTCTTTCTCACCAAGGTGCTTGTTGGCCATTTTTCTGAGGACCAGGTCACCTTCAGACTATCACCTGATCCCTGGCCTCAACGCTGCTTGAAATGACCAGCCTGCTTGTGACAGGATTCAACATGTGGACATGATGTAAGTGTTTTGAGTAACGCCTCAGAAGTAATACCCACATTCTTCAAGGGTAGGAAGAGGTGTCATTTGCATCTACATGTATGAAGTTATCTTCTGACCTCATGAAACAGAACAGCCCAGTAGGTCTCCTAGCTGGACATAAAGATTTCTTGTTCTTTGAGGATTCCTTTTTTATCCATAGAGATTCTCTGCAGCTTGTTTAATGCTAGAGCAAGTTCTTATGAATGTGTTTATCTTAGGCTGATAAAACACGAGAGAGAAAATCATGAAATGATGGGGGTAAGTGTGTTAGGGTGCTGGGGAACTTTCAGTTTACATAATCTTCCCCATATTGTGTAGACAGCAAAGGATACGTTCAGTCAAACAGTCAATTCATTATTATAGGGTTGCCAAAAGGAGGTAAACTAATGTTTACGGGTATGACAGTCAAGGAGTTTCACAAGAACGGTCATTTTGGAAAGGATTGTGAAACCTAGAGGTTCCTGGCATATTTTCCACACAATTAATTAAAGAAAAGAAGAAGAACTTCCAATTTTAAAAAGTACAATTACTTATTAATTCTTTGATCCTATCTCTTGACAGACGTCATGTATTTGTTGACTTTAGAAGGTTATTTCTCAAAACCTTGTTCATCTTACGCATGGTATTTTGGCTATGAACCGCAACAGGTTGAATATTTCCAAAGTCAATGTTTATCTGACACACGCCTAATTCAAACCCAGTGGGCTGAAAGAAAAGAAAAGATGCCATTCACAATGGTCTTTGCTTTGTTTCCATATATATGGAATCCTAGGACCATAGAAGTAAGAGATGATGGGGTGGCGGGAACTACTATGCCTCTGAATCCATCCCCTGGCAAAAGCAGGATGCTGCACCTGACTGATCTCAGGCACAAAGGCATGCCTGGGATGCAGTGCTTGCTCACTGCTATATGTTTTTTTAATAAGGAAACTGTCCACAACGTTGTTTATAGTATGCACACTACAAGAACATACTGATTTACATAAAAAAGCAGTGCGTCATTATCCAGTAACTTTTTGATTTATTGTGGGGACTGAAGGGAAACGAATTACCTGCTTAGAATTGAATGTACAATTCACAACAAATCACTTATCTGATGAATTTAACCTTTTTATTATTTTAATTCCTTGATGAATAGCCCTGGTCAGATTGTGGTTTTCTGAGATGTATTTGGTTTTGAAGTAGTAAGGTAATTAGTTTGCAATTAAAAAAAACCCTCTATATAGTGTTCCTGACTAGATCTCTGTGGGTATTTAATATTTGCCTTTTATGCTTTGTTCATTAGTTGTAACTGGACAGATGAGTCATATGGCATTTCTGTTTTCTAATTGGATGAGTGTGAAAGTAGTTTCACTGCAAATATCCACACATCAGATTTGCTTTCTGCAAACATTTATACCAGAACTGAATTAACAAATGTATATGAACAATTAATTCACTTACAAATTTGACCATATGTTTATGGAAGTTTTCTTAGCAGTGTATTCCTAGCTCTTTTATTGCTGTTTTTCCCAGTTATTTGACTATTTTTGAACATTTGAAACCATTGTGTGGTTTAAAATATTTTTCATGCATCTCGAAATTAGCAACCATTGTACAGGTTTTCTGCTTGTTTATGGGAAAAGGAAAAGAAGCATTAGGAATCATGTTTGCATAATAGGGTACAAAGACTGGCAACAAGCAACTTTTAAATGTACTCTGGGAGGTTTACTCAATGAGTCTAATGTATGTATGAGAACAAGCAGTGAATGTAGGGTGAGGAATTGTTACAAATGATCAATGACTTTGGTAATGTTGCATTCACAAGAGTCCTAAAAAGCACAGATCTCTATACTCCCTCCAGTTAAAAATAAAAAAAACAAAAAGAATTGCAGGAGGTCTGCATATAATGGAATATCTTTTGTTGTGGCAAATGGGTGGTTCAGTTAGATTTTTTTTTTTTATAAGTAGATCTGTATTTTTCACAAGAAGTTTTATTAGTTCAGCTGGTTGACTAAAACAATACTCCTCTGATTTAAATGCCTCTTCCAAGCATTCCTGCCCCACTGGCGTGCATTATTGATGGTTTGTTTTTCTTTGAAATTAAATTTTAAATAAAAGGTAAAGCAGCATTGTTTGTAATTCTACCAGCAATCATAAAAATGGATTTCAGTATACAGAAGAGCAGTTGTTTACTTCTTTTGCATAATATGCTTCTTTCCCAGGCATGAAAAAATGAGAGCCCCCGAGAGATGTAAACATGACATGACAGGAGGCCAGTTTTGTATATCTTATTGTGGGGTGCAATTAAAGATATGAAAATCATAGTGGGGAAAGATGAAAATGACCTGTTAAACCATTTATTGATATAGGGTTATTACTGTTTGAGTATTATTTAATGCTTTGTCCAGTCTAGTTTTTGCTGAATCTTAAATGACGGTCCAAGAACACCATAGGTTTGATTTTGTATTATTATTTTTCCATTTTTAATAATAAAATAGAAAAGAATATTCTGTGTATGTCAGACAGTGGGAATGTTAACAATCAGGTTCCATTGTGTTGCGTATCTCTATTCTCATTCAGTTATGCATGTGAATTCTCCATACTGTGCCTATTTTAATCTCCTGATTATTCACCTACTCAGGTATGCATTCACATTATGTATCTGCATGAATTGCTTTGTTTAATCTGTTTGCTTTGCTTTGTTTGCTGTATAGTTATTCAGCTTTGTTGTACAGTGTTGTTTTGTAAAGAGGTTTAGCTATCAGAGATTCTTTTGGAGCGAGTAGAGTAGAAGTGAAGATTTATTGGCATACTAAGTGTGAGAGGGAAAATAAGTTTATCAGAGCAAGTCTTTAAGGATTTTTTAAAGATATGAGGGTAAGGAATAGATGGAGGGGATTATATAGGAATATTCATATTAAATCAGACTAATAGCCCATCTAGTCCAGCATCATGTCTCTGACAGTGGCAAGCACCAGATACTTATGATAATGGTACAAGACACTTCTCAGTGGACAGTTAGGGAATAACCTGCCCATAAGGGATAGGTATCACATTTTCCATTTTGACCTGAGCAGCTAAAACATATTTGGGGTCTTGCAGGTTATATATGTTAGGAAGAAGTGTTAATGATGGAGTCAGGTGGTACTTTGATGTGTTTCCATTTACAAAGAATGTACACAAAATGTTTCCATGAACACAGTAGGAATCAAACAGGAAGCAGTTTCCATATTTCAGAGTTCCCAGCTTGCCTTTCCAACCAGCACTGGTGCTAGGTATAGCAGCCTAAGCAATTGCTTAGGTCACAGAGCAGTTCAGGTTGCTCGCCCTTTTCTTTTGATTATCAGAACTTGCCTGTTTTAGTATTGGGGAGGGGAGGAACCAAAATATTTCTGCTTAGGGCCCCCAGTGGGCTAGCACTGGCTCGGTTTCCAACCAGTACTTTGCCCAAAAGTTTTTCCTCAGGGCCACATTGGCCGTACTTCTCTTCCATCTCCTTGGCTTTCCTGCTGTCTTCTCTTTTTTGTTTCTGGCTGCTTCTTGCTCTGTCTGGCTACTTCTGCCCACAAACACCGCCCACTTCCAGCAAACAGTACCAAGTAGGGGTATTCAACCCCCTAGTGAAACAAGTTCACCCACATAGCTCAGCTTCTGACTGGCCTTGCAAATGGTCTGTGTTTTGAGTGATGGGTCTTGTTGGTTCAGCTTTTTTAAATTTATCCTGAAGGAAGGGGGCTATCAGTGAGGTTTCATCCAACTCCATCTTAATAACAACCTCTATCACTTGGTGGTTGGTTTATAACTCAAAGCAAGAGTGTTTATATCCATTCTTTTCAGACAATGTTTTATCCTTTCTAACCTGCAGTGTTTCCCCCTCCTCTCTTGTATATCTTGTCATCTTTTTTTCTCTGGAATACTCTTGCTGAATGGGTTAGCTTAACATACAGTAAAATGAATCAAGTATGTAGATTATAAGAAAGTAGAAAGGCCGGTTAAGGAAAAGTGCTCTATTGACTGATGCATATGGTGTTTGGTGTGTTTCCCTTTTTTGCCCATCCCTGGAAGGGAATATTGAACATG
Source organism: Gopherus flavomarginatus (assembly GCF_025201925.1). NCBI lineage: Eukaryota > Metazoa > Chordata > Testudines > Testudinidae > Gopherus > Gopherus flavomarginatus. The sequence continues at coordinate 73,987,610 of NC_066621.1, read as the reverse complement.
TGGGATCCTCATTGCATATGATGATGTGATTTTAGAGGTGACTGTTTAATGAACTGTCTTCAGAGATGATAAAGTATAATGTGGTGTTTGACACAGCTGTGCCTTTGTACTAGCCAGTGTGTTGTAGCAGCAAGTGGAAACTATGTGAAAACGGTACTAACAGAACCTGCTCCTCCTCCATTTTCTTTGTTTCCTGATTTTCTCTCTCACTGGCATGGTGAATCAGGCCCACTAAGTTCAATGAAAACATGGGATGCAGTAAGCATAAGCTAATGAGTTTCCTCTGTATGCTCCATTCCTGATTTGTGCATAGCATGAAGTAGCAGGTAAAGATACTATTCTCTTGTCACTCACATTTCAATGCTCCCCACTCCCTCCCTGCAGACATCCAGGGGAGAATAGACCACAGAATTAGAGCTGGTCAGAAAATGCTGATCCATAGAAATCTCAGTGTTCTGCAGGAACTTGGCCATTTTGATGAACTTTGGATAGAAAAATGCCTGGCTTCCTGTCATCTCACCTCCCAGGCTCGCTGCCAGATTTTGCCCAGGATCCTCTCCTTGTCCCTAGTCAACTCCCTTTCCCTCTGAGGAGTAACTGCAGACCTCCTTCCTGCAGCCTTTTCCAGCTCTCACTTCCTGGTTTATAAGAACATAAAACAGCCATACTGGGTTAGACCAAAGAACCATCTAGCCCAGTATCCTGTCCTCTGGAAATGGCCAGTGCCAGGTCCCCCAGAGGGAATGAACAGAACAGGTAATCATCAAGTGATCCATCCCCTGTCACCCATTCCCAGTTTCTGGCAAACAGAGGCTAGGGATGCCATCCCTGTCTATCCTGACTAATAGCCATTGGTGGACCTATCCTCCATGAATTTATCTATTACTCTTTTGAACCCTGTTATAGTCTTGGCCTTCACAACATCCTCTGGCAAGGAGTTTGACAGGTTGACTGTGCGTTGTGTGAAAAAATACTTCCTTTAGTTTGTTTTAAACCTGCTGCCTATTAATTTCATTTGGTGGCCCTTAGTCCTTGTGTTATGAGAAGGAGTAAAATCTTATCCCAGATCCTTTCCCAGTTGGGCTTCATCTGCCATTAGGTCTTATCCAACCTTGGTTCCCCTCCAGATGGATAAGGTGAATTGGCACCTTCTGACTCATATTACCCTGCTCAGGGTCTGTGTGGAATGCACACCCCATCACACTGTTAAAATGTTTTCCTCTGTAGGCATCTAGGAAATACAGTTTCTGGTTTATTTTTTTTGGTTTATTTTTTTTTCCAACAGCAAAGTCACTCATATAGTCAGTAGGCAGAATTTATTTCACTCAGATGTTTTTCACTGAGATGTTTCAACCTGTTTTTTCTTTCAAAGTTCACAATAATGCTGGCCTAATAGGAAATGCACATCTCATTTAATGTAACTTGTAAAGGTGGAAGTGGAGGACAAATGAGGGAAAGCCATGAAATATATTTCAGTTTATGAGTGTTGTGGTCAACACAATCAACATTGTTTTGCAGAAACTTGACACCTGAAAATAAAAATAAGCAAGTGTTGTTTTATTCCACGAGAAAAATAGTAAGAAGTGTAAATATTTTTAATGAGACTGGTAGTTACTCTTCAGGCAGTGCCAGTTCTAATCAAAATAGCTGCACCTTACCCTTCTGCATTGACATCACATTGGCAACTGCAACAGGGAGTCTTGGTTGTCCTTACTCTCTTTTCAGGATTCATCAGGCAGGGAAGAAGGAACATTTAGTGTTAGGCTTGGGGGTTGATTTTGGATTCTCATGGAGAAGGAAGACATAAGCCTTGTACCTGCTGTTTGATTCTGAAGGTACTTCTGAAGTTAGTAGACCTGATTCTGCTCTCACTTTACACTGGTTTTATACCAGTAGAATTCTAGTAACTTCAGTAATTTACATTGATAAAAGATGAGAATCCAATCCACTATATGTATATTCTACCCTTCACCTCCTGAGAGCCATTACCCAGCAGGAGGGGAAGTAAAGGTGGCTATGAACCCCATTTGCACATGACCATGTTTTGCCTATACTGGGGCCTGGCAGAATCCTATTATACTAGCTCTAACTTACAGCAGCTTCCCTGTTGCTGTCAATGGGATGCTCCATAGCCCATAATCATAGACATGAACACTATGGTGGTCACCCCTCCTCCCCCCGGCACCCCCTTACACCAGAGGCTGTGAGGGAGGGCAGTGTAGGGCTGTATACACTGGACCTGTGCAGTTCCTCCAGCACATAGGAATTTTCCCCTGGGCTCATACATAGGGCCCTGTGTAAATCACAATTTTTTAAAAAGAAAATTCACAACAGGGTAAAGAGAGTATTCAGTTTCAAAGACTATGCATGAAATTAATTTTAGAACTAAATCATTTTCAAGGAATATGCACAGAATTAATTTCACAATTAAATTTAATCAATTTTACAACTAAAATCGTTAGTAAACACAAACATATGTAGTCCACCAAATGTTCAGCTATTTCTGTTTATAGTTTTTAATTGAAGCTGAAGTATCATTAGTTGGTTTACTTGTTCCTCTTTCCTGGGTTGTGTCTGCACAGTAAGGATCGCCCATATGCCAAAACACCATGCTTGGCATCCATAGAGTCAGGGACAACAGACAGATATCACTTGGCCAGTTTTGCAATGTTGGGGAAGCGTGGTTCTGAAAACTTTCGTAAAGTGGTTAGTGAAAGGTCACTGCTGCATTCCTTTGCATAAAACCAGTAGCCTTCTAATTCAGTTTTCCAGCTCTCATTGAAATGAGGTTTGGAATCCAGTGGGAAGGCATCCAAGTTTAATGTACACGCTTGAATGGGATCAAACACCGTACCGCTTCAAGGAACCAGAGTGCTGGCTCAGTGAAACTGGGTTTTCTTTCATTCGTATCAGGGAGATAATAGTTTGAAAACTTATCTGCAATTTCAATAAAAGTTTTAATAGATTGATTTTGAATCCCTGCTGTGTTACTCACATTTATATGCTTGATAAATGTTAATTAAGACAACTTTATTTGTTTTTTATTTTAAGCTTGATGAACACAAATCTCATGTCTTTCAAACAATTTGATTAAATTAACAAACTCTTTGTCATACCTCGAGATTAAGTTGAGCTGTAAAATTTCTGAATTGTCCAACAGATGTTTCAACTCCTGTGTTTGGTGTAATTTTTCATTTCCTCCTCCACAAAACATGAGTAAAAAGTAATGAAGTATGCATGGTATTCAAGAGCAGCATACCAGCTTCCCCATCTCACCTAAGAGGGCAATTTCACATAAAGATTTGATCCCACAGCCTGGACTATGATTTGCAGATACTCTTTAAAATGCTATTTTCTGCTTGCACAATGTTTAAAAAACTTTTTGACTGTTGCTGTTAGCTTGTCAATATCTGGGAAATTGTCAAGTGTTGGCGCCTGGTATTCAAGCATAGTGGTTTCAGCAGGGGTCAAAGCCATGTGGTCAGAGTCCAAGGGTCCAGAGAGGGTCAGGAAGTAGAGGCAACATGGAGCGGGTCAGTAACAGGGTAAGGCAAGGACAAGACGAGAACAGTCTCTGGCAAGGCTGGGGCAGGAACAGGATCAAGAGCAGGCTGGTAGTTTCGAGAATTTGATACTGTGAGGCAGCAGAAAGGTTCCAGGATGGGTAGTGCTGTTGCACAGACTGATCTGTGGCCCTGCAGAGTTGGGGAAATACCTGAGCTGGAGGGTCATCTGACCTAACCTCTGCTCCTGGATAGGGGGCTGCCGTGTGCTTGAAGGCTGAGTCACTGCAGGCTCTGTGGGAAGAGTAAGTTAGTAGCTTATTGGTGCCTCTGCACAGCTCTGTTGGAGGAGCATCTATTGAGTGAGCAGCCCCTGGTTTGGCTGTGGGTTTGCCTCACCAATTGGTCCTCCAGACGTCAATAGCAAAACTATGCGAGAACTGCAGGTGAACTGAACTGTTAGCCAGTAATCTCTTAAACACTTGGTTGTAAGCTTTTGAGTTAAAAAATAAATGCACTGATGTTATCAATATCCACCCAAAGGTATTCAAATACTTTACAGTAGTGCCATGTGCAGTAGTGTTGTAATTATCAGCCTGTAAGAAAATTGTATCAGGGAGGACAGCTTTCATTTCCAAGTCGGATGCATTGTCACCATTTAGGTCTTTCTAAACAAATAAAATCTGTTAAACATACTGATCTTGGCATCAGTCAATTTGTCAGTGACCAAGGAGGTAACCTGACTGCTTCACCAATTACGTAATCTGCTTCTCCATGTGGCAGCTTTAGGTAACTGTTCACGTTTCAGCTGATTTAGGGTTGCCAACTTTCTAATTGCACAAAACTGAACACCCTAGCCCTGCCCCTTTCCCGAGACATCCTCCCCCGCTCACTAAATTCCCTCTCCTTTGGTGACTCACTCTCCCCTATCCTCACTCACTTTCATTGGGCTGGGGTATAGGGGTGGGGAGGGGGTGAGGGCTCCAGCGTGGGACCAGAATGAGGAGTTTAGAGTGCAGGGGGAGGTGAGGGTGAGGCAGGGGGTTGGGGGTGCAGGAGGAGGTGAGGGGTTCAGGGTGTGGGAGGGGGTCTGGGCTGGGGCAATGGTTGGAGTGTAGGGGGAGTGAGGGCTCTGGGCTGGAGGTGCAGGCTCTGGGGTGCCGGAGGGGGCTCCGGGTTTGGGAGGGCTCAGGGCTTGTGATTGGGTTGCAGGAGGGGGTACAGGCTCTGGGCTGGGGCCAGGGATGATGGGTTTTGGCTACAAGAGGGGATTCCAGTTTTGGGGATGGGGCTCAGTGCTGGGGTTTGGATGTGGGATTACCTTTGGCAGCTCTCGGTCTATGGGGCTAAGGTAGGCTGCCTGTCTGTCCTGGCTCTGTGCTGCACCCTGAAAGTGGTCAGCAAGTTCGGCTCCTGGGAGGGAAGGAGGCTATGTGGCGTGCGCTGCTCTCGCCTGCAGGCACCACCACCCCAGCTCCCATTGGCCGGGAACTATGGGCAATGGGAGCTGCGGTGGCAGAGCCTGCAGACGGAGCAGCGCGCAGAGCCTCCTGGCCACACCTCTGCAAAGGAGCTGGAGAAGGGAAATGCCACTGCTTCCGGGAGCCTCTTAAGTGCTGCCCAGAGCCTGCACCCCTGCCCCCACACCTCAACTATCTGCCCCAGCCCTGAACCCCTCGTTCTCATCCCAGAGCCCTCTCCTGCACCCCAGAGCCCTTATTCCCACCACGCCCCAACAGCTCTGATCTTCCTACTGCCCACCGAACCCCTCGGTCCCAGCCCGGAGCTCCCTCCTACACCCCAAACCCCTAATCCCCAGACTAACCCCAGAGCCCACACCCCCCACCAGAGCCTTCACACACACCCCGCACACCACCTCCCTGCCTCAACCCTGAGTCCCGTTCTGTACTCCAAACCCCTCAACTCCACCCCCTCAGTCGGAGCTGCCACTTGCACCCCAAACTGCTGAGAGTCTGCACCTCCAGCTGGAGCCTTCACCCCCTCCTGCATCCCAACCCACTGCCTCAGCCTGGAGCCCCCTCCTACACCCTGAACTCTTCATTTCTGGCCCCATCCCGGAGCCCACACCCCAAGCTGGAGCCCTCACCCCCTGCCATACCCCAACCACCTGAGTCAGCCTGGTGAAAATGAGCGAGCGACAGGGGGTGAGGATGGAGTGAGTGGGGGCGGAGCCTCAGAGGAGGGGAAAGGTCAGGGCGAGGGCGTTTGGTTTTGTGCAAGCAGAAAGTTGGCAACCTTATTGCAGTTTGTTTCCAAGATAGATTGTGTTTAGGGATCAACAGCACTCTGTGCTGCACGTTCACACAACACTCTTTTTCTGCATGCACACAGCACTCTTATGCTGCACGTGCAGAAGGATAGCACATACAGGTATGAAGCAGCTGAACTGTACACTTTGCTAAGGTGATTATTTTGTATGAAATACTTTACTATACACATTTTACTTTTTTATAAGAAATTTGAAAAAAATCATGAATTGGGGATATTTTCCTGATTTCTTTGCACTCAGTGAACTTGTGATTCTCACAGGGCCCAAACCCATACACCACTAGCATTAGCATGTAAGGACCAGAATGTGTCCCAAAAAGTGTTTGAATACTGTTATTCTAAAGAAAGAACTGATCTTAAAATAGAAATGGGGCCTTTACAGTTATTTTTTAACACGACTCCTTTAAAAAAAAAAAAGAAGAAAAAAAAAGTCTCTCGTATTTCCTTGTTTGGAATGAGAACAAACAGACTTTTCAGAGGTCTGGTTCCCTTTTGACCCTGTTTTAATGTAGTATAGTAACAGCTGGTACGGTTCTCTCTCTGTGAATGAATACTTCCTGAGCTACCAATGCCAATCATTAGTACAGTGTTTCAGGAAGAAGGAACCAAATTAATAGTGGGGATGAACATTGTAAACTGTGGTTTGTTTATGAAGATTCTGAAATTAAATTGAATTCTACTATAAAGAGATACCCAATTGTACAACATTAATACAGATGTCTCAGATTACCTGGCCGTGACTCTAGCAGCTATGTACACCTGTACCCTGATATAATCTGACCCGATATAACACAAATTCGGATGTAACGCAGTAAAGCAATGCTCCGGGGGGGCAGGGCTGCGCACTCTGGTGGATCAGAGCAAGTTCGATATAATGCAAGCTTGATATTATCTGTTTGTTGTGTCTTTGATCGTCCTTAAATTTACGTGAAAGACCATCTTTGTTTTAAAAGCAGGTAGAAATCAGCATTTCTGCCCTGCCAATCTCCAAATATAGAAGTAATAATCCTGATTCTCACTTTTATTTGTGTAAAACTGGCATAAGTGAGTAGATTCTGGCTCCACACAAATCTCTAAAAGCTCTGCCTTTGTTTAGCATTACTGTCATTTAGGCCATGTTTTTGGGGTGACCAGATGTCCCGATTTTATGGGGACAGTCCTGATTTTTAGGTCTTTTTCTTAATAGGCTCCTATTACCCCCCCAACACCATCCCGATTTTTCACACTTGCTGTCTGCTGTGCTGCTGTAAGATCTTTCGTGTAGGTGCTCTTTGCCGACGGCCGCTGTAGCTATGTCAGAAGGAGAAGCTCTCCAGCCGACATAGCGTTGTGCACACAGCCTGTGAAACGTATGTCACGCGGGTGTGTTTTTTCAAAACCCCTGAGCAACCTAAATTTTTGTGACATATGGTAGTGTAGATATGCCCTGAGAGTCATTTGGTTTTGGTGGTCAGGCACATGCCCTAGTTTACTTTTTCAGATGTTACCTGACTGTAGTCTTTTGTGAGTTCATAAATTCATTTACTTTACCCAGGAGTCCTCAGGGTTCATTTTGAGATATCAACATTTCATCGTAGCATTTTCAGGGACTTCAAAACCAACAGGTTCAAAAGAGAAATGTGGTGACGACTACTTCTCATCTGGTACAGGAGTTGGTTCGACAAGTTGTCTGGACTCCTCATGCTCCAAAGAACTGTGAAAGAATAATGGGCCTCCTTTACAAAACTCTAGGCATTGGCTAAATTCTTTGACTACTGCTGAGGAGATAAAGCAGGAGATAAAATCTCTCACAGAATATATGTATGGCACGGATGTGTTAAACTAGCGGGTTTTGGAGCTCTTTCATTTTTGATACTATACACATTCACTGAAATAGGATGATTGTGTCTTTTAATAGGCTGGATACCCTGGAGAGTAAAGCTGGAATTTAAGGTTGACTTGTAAAAGGGAAAAAAAAAACAGCAACAAAGGACAAAGTTCAGCTGTCTAGATTTTTTGGCTTTATTCGTTTTGAGTTGAGATAGATCATAGATGGTGCTTTTCTCTTTAATTTTGTCCTATATGGAAACAGGGAACAATATTGGTCTCATCAATGGAAGTTCCTTAATAGATTTTTCTTCTTTTTGATAATGCACTCTGAAAAGGTTATGTGTTTGACAAATAAGTTATGTATCCTGAATGCTGTATTTACTATTGTTAAAAGTGATATAGTCTAACAAAACTTGGCCCATAAATAAAAATATATTTAAAGTCTTGTTGTTTAATTGCTTGATTAATATTAGCTTGGATTTCAGATAGAGATTTATTTTAAAGGACGTAACTAATTACAAACCTGTAAGGGAATTTAAAATCAATTTAACGGACCTAGTAAATCCCATGCACTAGGACTTATTAGAGCAGTTAGATCTCATGCATCAGAACTTATTAGTTAACATTTAAAAGGAACTTCATCCTGAAAATCACACCATAGAAATTTTCCTTAGAAATGAGTCTTTAAGGTTTCTCAATAACAGAAAAGGAATGGCAGCGGGAAAACACAAAATGCGGAGTTTGAAAATAGAAACCAATTCCATAACCTTGTCAGTGCTGCAAAACATGTAGTTCCATGTCTGATACTCCATTGATGCCATAGCATGTTATGTTATAGTTCAGAGGTTCTCAAACTAAGGGGTCACAAGCTGTCAGCTTGCACCCCAAACTCTGCTTTGCCTCCAGCATTTATAATGGTATTAAATCTTTTTTTTTTTAAATTTATAAGGGGGGGGGGTCACACTCAGAAGCTTGCTATGTAAAAGGGGTTACCAGTACAAAAGCTTGAGAACCACTGCTATAGTTTTTTCCTGAGCTCTGATGTCAGATTTCTCAATAGGAAAAAGCCATACCCCATAGCCTGCGGTATACTTGATCTGCAAATACCTTGAACTGTAATGGTGCTAAATTTTTTCAAACAATTCACAAGCAGGGATCTTCTGTCCAAGGTCTGAAAATGTGAGAGGTGGTTGTGCATGAACTAAGATGGGATTCTCATTTTTAAGTTTGATCAAATATCTAAAATTTAGTTTTTATATATTTCTTTTTCTCCTAATAGATTTACACGGATTGGGCTAATCATTATCTCGCAAAATCTGGTCACAAACGATTGATCAAGGACCTACAGCAAGATGTGACTGATGGAGTCTTACTGGCTGAAATCATCCAGGTTGTAGGTAAGTCAGTTTCTCCTTTTGTGCCACGTACACGCCTATTTTGTCAGAGCCACAGCTTGTTTTTTCACATAAATATGGGGAAAAGAAATAGAAACCATATGGAATTAAGATGATAATTCTGCCTCACAGGCTTTGATAATTAATTTGATAAAGCTTTATGTTAAGGGATTGTGGAAAAATATTTGATGATCTTGATAAGCTCTCCTGACACAGCATTATCACCCAGGACAGCTGAAGGGAAAAAGCAGCTGATGAGATTTTTTTCTGTTGGGTGACTTGTGACCTTGCTTGTTATCTTTTTGTTATCTTTGTTCCTGTTACCTTTTTTAGACTGGTCTGGAAATAATTCACCAAGACAATGATGTGTTATATTAAATCTGCCACTTCTGGTTGCATCTGAAAAATCCCAGTGTGCACTTAGGATTAGGGAAGGACGTGATTAGTATAGGGAAGAAAAGAAACCCATAACAATCTGTTTTGAAATAAGGAAGCTCATTTGTTGTCAGGATGGCCCCAGGCGCTAAAGATGCCAGTGGGAGTTGAAGGTTCAGGTTGGGCCCTGTGCAGGGCTCCACATTCTCCCTGTTCCAGGTTCTTCATTAGTTCCTTTAGAGACTCATCCATCCGGTATTTAGGCCATCACAAAACACATGGATGGAGCTATGGAGAATGACAGCATCAGGAAGCCCATTAATAGGAGTTAGAATGACTTTTATTGACAACAAGACTGACAGACAAGATGCAAGTGAAGACAGTAGTGAAGTAACGAGACACCAAAGCTGGTATAGTTATTTCTGTTACAAATGCTGTGCAAAAGAATTAGAGCCCTGAGTTAAGTTTATGAATGTATGGGTCAGATATTCAGCTAACATAAATTGCCATAGTTTTTAGTGACTCCAGCTGAGCTAAATTGATTTTTACCAGATGAAGATCCGGCCCGTACATACTGAACAAACAACGTATTCATTGCTGTCTGAGTATAGCCCTCTGAAAACTATCCATGTAACTACATATGTATAAAAATTTCACATGAATTACTTGTGTACCTGTGTATAACAAAACTCCATCCAATATCTATGTAACTGTGTATACCAACACAAATATTGTAATGGGGAGATTTTCAGAGGCATAAGGTGGAGGAAGGTACCCTTCTCCAGTTGACTTTCAGTGGGAGTTGGGCACCTAGCTGCCTTTTGTGCTTTTTTTTTTTTAAATCTGTCCCTACGTACATACAGTTACATATATGTAACAATGCTGCACAAAATCCTTGAGTAGAAACATGCATATAAGAACACTACCAAAAACAGTGTACCTACCTATATCAAATACTTGTATGCATATTTCTGTGTACCTACTTGTGAATGCTCCCATATGTTTCAAAATATGTCCTGTGAAAAATATTCAGAAGATTTATTGTTTACTAAAATGTTTGATTTAATTCATCTTTGCATTTTTTTTGCTTTTTCTCATTGCTGTTTTAGTGTTTGGATTTAGCATTTTAAGACACAGCTGTGAAAGGTTAATACCTAAGGTGAAGGATTTTCTTTTTCATAATTTTTTCCAAACAAAAGAAAATCCATGTTTAAACACACAAATTCCACTTTAATCCCCCAAATTGGCACTGAAAGGAAAATATTCATTTGCATCCCTTATGCACTGGCCCTAGGCAAGCTGCATCTCATTGTCACATTAGAAGTGGTAACTTCCACACATGCAAACAGCTTCAGCTGCAGCTATAAAACCATGACCTGTCCTCATAAATAATGATTTGTACCATGAAAGCTTCTGAATGGTAATTTCTTTTTCCCTTCTGCATGCAGTGCTCTCTGTTGTGTGTGTGGGGTGGGGGTGGGGGGTATGACAAAGCAGCAGTACCACAGAAACATCTCTGTTCTTTTGTGGGCATTGGTGGTGTATTTAGAGATTATCCCAGGTTAACTAAACCTTTTCAAGTGAATTTGTTGATTATGAACATTCCTTTTGGTCACTGCATGAGTTTTGTATTCAAGACTTCAGTGCTAATGGTGATCTTCAAAGGGAAATATGTTTGTGCCTTTTTATGAAGAATGAAGAAGAGCTTTTGAAAGGTTTTCTGTTCTCTTCTGGATTCTCTTTTCTGCCTTTTTGTTTTAAACATTAGAAATGCAGGTCTTGTCTTCCCTTTTTTGCCCTAGGAGATCCTGTAGATGATTAGAGAACTGGTAGGTTTATGCCATCAGAGATGTCATGCAGTTAAACCTGATTAATTAAGAAGGGATGTAATTTTTATTCTGCTTCAAACTCTTTGTTTTTTGTTAACATCAGTTTAGCTCAAATACCTAAATAGGACAGCTGAGAGAAGCTGTCATCGTTAAGGATATTACACCTCTGCCCTTTTGGGTAAGGGCTTAGAAAGCTCATGATCTGCAATGAATCCTCCAGCAAAACTAGAGAAAAAACAAGCTTGACATGTCTGATATTTCGAAGGAAGAACAAGCAGAACAAATCCTAAAAAAAATTTGAAGCTTTTGTTAAACTTCATAAGGAAGCGAAAAGTGCAGAAGTGCCTTTTAAGACCTTATAAAATCTGAACTGTGTATTCTTCTTGTTGAGAGAGTTTGCTAAACTACCAGCTCTCCTTAACAGGTTTAGATTCTCTTCCTGTGGCACCTTTTCCTACAGTTCTCTGAGTTGGTTAAAGTCTTCTTTTTTGAAGTCTACTATCCTTTTTTTGCTCCTCTCACTCCTTCCTTTCCTTAGAGTTGTGAAATCTATCATTTCATGATCACTTTCATCCAAATAGCCTTCAACCTTCAGATTCACTACCAATTCTCCCTGTCTTCCCCCATTAGTCAGAATCAAACTAAAATATCTGCCCCACAGTTACTTCCTCCACCATCTGAAACAAGAATTTGTCCCCACTACATTCCAAGAAACATCCTATTAGTGAGATTATCTTTTTGCATGGTGAACACCCTGGAGACAGTTAACTGTCACCACACATCAGAGCCATCAGAGTGAATTATTATAGAGGTTTACAGGGTCCAACACTCCCTCTTCTGTGTACATTCCTGTCACTCAAAACCAGATGTATATTTCTGGAAAGAAAAGAAATCTGATTTAGGAATTTATAACTTGGTAACTTTCATTCACTTTTTATTGTAACTTGGCATCCATATTTTGAAACAATGGACAATTCTAAAAGTATTTGAAACCTGGTAGGGATAAATTTGACACCTAAGAGCATAGAGTTATAATCTTCAGATTTAACAACTAGCAATACTGTACTGAAATTATTTTGTGTGTTGCACAGTGACAGTTTGTCATAATATTCTCAAGTCAACTGGGAACTTTATTGACAAAATGCTAGGTTATTTTGGTTCAAAGCTTGCACATCTGTGCAACTTCATGTATATACATAATCCCTCTGCAGTCAATGGGACTGTTCCAATGTGTTACTGTTTGCAGAACCTGGATGTCAGATTGTAAACTTTTTGGGTCAGAGAATGTGTCTTAAGGGGGCAGGACTTACAAACAGTGAAATGCCACCGCATAGAGTGCTAGGCCTTTCTTCACTTGGCCAACTAACGGTACTGGTAATCTGAAAGGTGAAATATATACTGTAGTGTTAACACTGGTGTGGGAGCACAGAGTTAAGATGTACATTGACGCAGATGATTTTGACATTGTGAATAAACCAACACACTGAATGCATGTCTATACACACACAAATACAAAGTGATATCAAGTCTAAATGGCAAAGAATCACACCTGAGTCACTGAACTTAAAAAACTGAACTGTCAATCAAACTTTTGGCTTTTGTTTTGACTGAAGTTTTTACTGAGAGATCAGTGGAGCTGCCAACATAACCAAAATGAGCTTTCTCCTCCTCAACTCTTGGCCAACCATTTTTTAAAAATTAGATACAACAACCATTGAACTATTTAAAAATGGATCAATTTAGGTGTTACAGGGTAATTATGATTTACCTGTGATAGGGGAGGAGCTTCAAGAGACTCTTAACACTACACTACACACCTGGGAAAAGCTCCAAGGGGAAAAGAGTTTTCCTGTGGATTTTCATCTGAGGCTGTATTTATGGGAACTGCCAATTTCTTCTGTTTATCAAATCCAGCATTTTTAAGAAGAATCTAATGATATTTCAGAAGTTACAAATGTAGGGATTGATAGAACAGAAATAAAGTCCTTTAATTTGGGTACTGGAAAGGGTTAAGTTGTTTGCTAAACCATAGCTACCTTGAAAGATTCTGTGTTATATCCTCGCACTGTCCTGCACTGCTTACAAATATCTCTTTTGTTTCCATTATTGAAAGTCTGTGTTAAGATGACAGATTTCTACTACCATACTCACTAAGTGGAGCACTTCAGTTGGCAAAAGTAAGTGCTACACTTACCACTTACCCTTATTGGCTTGGCATCAGTATTTCCTATAATATACTTCCACTTTGTACGTTTTGTAGTACACTCTCTCCATCTTCTATAGAGATCGAAGTATTCAGGGTCTGCTCCCATTGAAGTCAATTGTCATTGTTGTCATTGACTTTAATAGGAGCAGCATCAGACACTCAGTCTACTTTTAGAAAGCCATTTATTTAATAGCACAGAGTTCCTAGTATCTTAGTTTTCTTGACTGACAGCAATTGCAGTACTATTTTCCAGGCATGGTAATCTTCATAAATAATGGACAGTAATGTCCTATTTTGCCAAACTGCTGCCTCCGTCACATTACTGATTTCTCAGTTAACACTGTTGCTTACTAAGGGCTTGTCTGTTCCTGGGATTAGGAATGACTATTCAGGAATTTTCACCTGGAAGTATGTCAAATTAAACTAGAAAAAAACTCTCTTGTTCCAAAATAAGAGTGTCCAAACAAAGCGTTAATCTGGAATGGTTGTCCGCTTTAAATATACAACCTCTTTTATTCCAGAATAACTTTCATGTGTAGAAAAGCCTTTATTACTCTCACCTTTGGGCCAGAAGGTTGTGGGTTTATGTTCCAAATCTGCATCTGGACTCATATACAGTCAGGACATGCCAGGATCACAATTTATCCTGTGGATGAGACATTAGGCAAAGATTTCTTCTGCTTGGGTCTGGATAGCTGTCCAAATAAACGTTTTAGCACTTTATGAATTGTATTGGCCAACTTCCTTTTTACTCGGGAAAAATTATTGTAAGGTCCAAAGATGTGGCTGAGGCATTGATTAATTCTTAATAGCTTTGTAACAAAGCTGTTTGTAACAAAGAACTTAACTCATTGTACAGTGTGTTGAGTTACTTTTTGTATAAAAGGTTCTATGTATCCACCCCATGTTCTGCTCTGCATGGTCCTTATCCAAGGCAGTTTAGAATCATTCCTGTCATAACTTTTCATGTAGTGTATCGAGTGCCATTTGTTGAGGATTTTTATTTTTGTGGGGAATGCATATCTATATCTGGGATACCAGCAGCTGCCTGACCAGCAGATTTAAAGAACATTTTACAACACATTGTGGAAGAGACTCTCTTTCCCCCTCATGTTTCCATATACTTTTGACTCTAATAACCTGTTTCACAGTATTATAATGCATGTGCCACAGAAGAAATAAAACCAAACATTCCTTTAGGTTTCCTTTTCTCTCCTTTGATTCAGATTCTATCTATGAAAAAATGACTATTTCTCTTCATACTACTTTTATCACTGAGTTAGGCTGCTTTTGCTATGTCTAACTTAATAAAGGGCAAGAGAGAAGTCATCAAACATCCTCAGTGTGTGCATCAAGTGGCAGAAGTTGGAAACATTTAAAAATCTCAGGCTGAAATTCATTTCACTCTCATAAAACCAGAGTAATCTGACTTTGCATGGGTAAAGTGCCGTGGGGAAAATGGGGAAATATCTCTCCAGCCTTGGAGCTGTACTGCTATAAGCCCATAGTGTACAATGTTAGTTTTAGAATCGTTTTAGGCCAGGCTAATGATACAGAGACCCATTCTGTGCAGGGAAGAGCCTAGGAAGATAATCAAAGCTTGATGGGGTTGCAGTAAATAAGGGTTAACAGGAAAGACCAATGTTGCAGAATTGCAAAGGGGTTTACTTCCTGCTGAGAACTGTGCTCCAGAATCTGAAATTGTTTCAAGCTCTTATGGTTGCAGAGAGAAACTCAACATTGTGAATTGTGTAAGAGATGCAGTGTCATCTGCATGAGTCTGCAGAGAGCCATATTCAACTGGTTTCTAGGCAAGCAGAAAGAAAGGGGTTGAAGTTCAGCCAGGCTGCAACCAAAGGCCACTGCAAGTACTGCTGAGCAAGCTGCCAGTATGCCCCTCTCACATTTCTTCCATCTGCTATCTCTAGCCACCTGGAGCCACTGGGTAGTGTGGACCATACTATGGGAGTGGAGGCCAGGGAGTGGAGCAGGAGAGAATGGTGGTGGTGGAAGAACTATTCTTGAAAATATCCATTGACAAATTTTGGGGCAGTGAGTATTTTCAACTATGATCTATAGTTGTGTGCGCTTGTGGATAGAGAGGAATGGAATATATTAATGTTGTTGTGGATTATAAAAGTTGCTGCCACCTAGTGTAGGGGTTGTTGGTAGGGCATATGGTCCCATTCTGCTACAGAGTACACAGGACCCTGTTTATGGGAAAGCCCTGAGCCGAATCAGTTTTTTTTTCTGTAGCCCAAAGACTTCCTCACAGAAGATATGTGACCACCAACACCAATTCTTTCTTCTAGTTTATAATGTATTGATACCTGTCCCATGATACCAAATCAGCAATATATACCCCCGTGCTTTAAAGGTGGCAAATTCAAAAAGCAGAAGAGAATTATGAGACAAATGAGCTAAGAGAGAATGTAAACAGAAAAATGTGAATCAAATTAAGAACTATTTAATAACATTTTCTTAGATGCCCAAAGAAAGCACAGGGTCACAACTGGGAGAAAGCTACACTGGTTAAAAAACCTGCCTGGTTTAGAGGATAAGTGAATGAAGCTATAAAAATATTTTTAAAAACACAACAATCTATAACAAATTGGAAAAAGGGGACATTGATAGCAATGAATATAAATTAGAAACTAGAAATTATAGAAAATTGATAAGGGAAGCAAAAGAACACTAGGAGACGTCGTTGGCCAGCAGAGTAAAGGACAATAAGGAGGAGTATTTTAAGAATATTGGGAACGAAAGGAGTTCTAGCAATGATATTGATCTAAATGGTAGAATTGTCAATAATAATGCAAAAATGCTGAAGTCACTGTGGTCAGATGTTTGGCTGCGTATGTATGTTTTCCCTGTGTGCTGTCCCAGCTCTACACAGACAGTTGGCAGAGCAGACTTTGAGCGAACTGCCCAATGACCACAAGATCCGTTAAGGTACGAAGGCATTCAGCCAGGTTTATTGTTGAAGAAGCACAGTAATAGCACCTGGCAGACTCCACGAGCTATTAAGACATGTATGCCCGTGACAATGGAAACAGCTCAGTCAATGGTGGGACTTTCCACTGCCCCCTAGGTTGGCCAAAGATACTCCCTCTGAGATACATTTTTATTCCCTGATATAAGCAAGTTACATACTGTCATTCTGACCTTATCTTTTAGGAGGGGTCAGTGTGTTTTTGTTATCCTGGGGGAATGTTTTTGTACCATCCTTGATATCGGGATGTTCTGGTACCACTTGATATCAGAATGTGTTTGTTTGAGTACTCTGTGCTTAGCACTTCTTCAGGAATGTGTATTTCTGCAATACAAGGGCTTATGTCTCAGGCTTTCTTCCTACTACAGTCATCAGTAAATATTTCCATTCTGTGTTTGGAGGAAACAAAAAACCAAAAACTCTACAGTTGATATATGGATAGATGATGATGAAATACTTTCCATTCCAACAGTAATTCAGGAGGATGTTAACGGTAGATTCTAAAGTTAGACATCATCAAATCCGTGGATCTGAATAATTTGCATCCAAGAGTTTTAAAAGAGCTGGCTGAGTACTGCTTACATTACTTTTTCAATAAATCTTGGAACACTGGGGAAGTTCCAGAGGACTGTGAGAAAGCTCATGTACAAAATTTGCAAAAATATAAAGAGGATTACCTGGGTAATTATAGGCCTGTCAATCAGAGGTCAATACCAAACAGAATAATGGAACAGCTGATACTGGACTCTATCGTTAAATAATTTTAAAAGGGTAATATCATTAATGTTAATAACATGGGTTTATGGAAAACAGGTCTCATTGAACTAACTCGATATCATTTTTATGACATAAATTTGGTTGATAACGGTAATAATGTCGATACAATAGACTTTGGTAAGGCATTTGACTTGGTACCACATAACATTTTGATTAAGAAACTAGAATGATACAAAATTCACATGGCACACATTAAATGGATTAAAAACTGGCAAGTCTCAAAATATAATTGTAAATGGGGAATCATCATCAAGTGGGTATGGTTCTAGTGGGATTTTGGCACAGATTGATTCTTGGCCCTATGCTGCTTAACACTTGTCTTGGAAGAAACAAAATCATCACTGACAAAATTTTCAGATGACCAAAGGAGTGAGGGAGTGGTCAATAAAGAGGACAGGTCCCTGATACACAGTGATCTGAATCACTGAGTAAACTGGGCACAAGGAAATAACTTGCATTTCAATATGGTAAAGATGTAAATCTAGGAGAAAAGAATGCAGCAAAACTTACAGGATGGGGGATTATATCCTGGGAAGCAGTGATTTTGAAAAAGACTTGTGCGGGGGGGTCATGGTGGATAATTAGCTGAACATGAGCTTGCAGGATGACAAAGGCCTAAAGAGCTAATGTGCTCCTTGATGTATAAATAGAAGAATATGGAATAGGAACAAAGGAAATATATATTATCTTTGTATTTGGCATTGGTGCAACTGCTACAGGAATACTGTGTCCATTTCTGGTGTCCACACTTCAAAAAGGTTATTCCTAAATTGGAGAAGGTCAGAAAAGTGCCATGAGAATGATTAAAGGATTGGAGAATGTGCCTTATAGTGGTAGATGCCAGGAGCTCAGTCTATTAGTTTATCAACGAGAAGGTTAAGGGCTGACTTGATCACAGTCAGCACCTAGGTGGGGAATAGAATTTTGATGATAGAGGGCTCTTCAGTCTAGCAGGCAAAGGTATAACAAGATCCAATGGCTAGAACATGAAGCTTGACAACTTCAAACTAGAAGTAAGGTGTAATTTTTTAACAGTGAAGGTAATTAACCACTGGAACAACATACCAGGTGTTGTGGTGGATTCCCCATTAATGGACATTTAAAATCACTATTGAATGTTTTTCTAAAATATATACTCTAATTCAGCCACAGCTGTTGGACTTCCAGACTTCCAGAATTAACTGTTGCTTTATTAGGTAGATGTCATTACATCAGATTAGATGACCACAGTGGTCCCTTCTGATCATCAAATCTATGATATACACATACTTTATGAAATTAATGATCCCTGTGGACATCCATCTACAGACATGTGGTGTGTGTGCACCCACACGTGCACCAGTGATGCAGTGCAGTGCCCAGTTTTTAAGCATTTGGTTGTATAAGGAGTTACCTCTCACTTTAAGAAATGTCAGCCCAGTTGTCTCCTTTTGAAATGATGATGACCTTGCTCCAGCTGTCTCTGGAGGAATGACCCATGAGAAAAATTCAGCCACTGCACGGGTCTCAATGTTTCACACATTTGCTTTGATTGGACAACTACAATCTTAGGCCACTTGATTTAGCTAGCAACAAATGCTCTGGAAATAACTAGTACAAGTGTCCTCACTGCACTTTTTGCATTACTTTTTATATTTGTTTTTCAGCAAATGAAAAGATTGAAGACATCAATGGCTGTCCAAAGAATAGATCTCAAATGGTAAGTGGCAAAGCAGCCGTGCATATGTGTGTTACTCGATTCCTAATAAAGTGTGACAGTCAATTTAACTGAGTATTGTGAAATGCTTGCACCAATGTAGTAAAAGGGGAAATCTGGACTGTTAGAACTAATGATCCATTTCTCATCCTATTGAAGTCAAAAGAAGGATTGGGTCTGAATCTTTTAGCACACGGTACATAACTTTTCTTTCTGTGATATTTTAATGTTTTTGTGACACTCTGTTTTTGTATATTCTTATTTAAAGTAAATACTGTGCTTTTATTTCATAACAGTTTTTGGAGAAGCAGGAAAATAGATGTGCAACTGTTTTTTTTATCAAGGTTGCTCCAAATAAAATGAAGAATTTTAAGGCTAATGGACTACAATCTCTTAGGCCACGTCCAGACTAGGAATTAAAATCGATTTTAGATACGCAACTTCAGCTACGGGAATAACGTAGCTGAAGTCGAATTTCTAAAATCGAGATACTCACCAGTCTGGACGGGGCGCCATCGATGTCCGCGGCTCTCCGCGTCGATTCCGGAACTCCGTTCGGATTGATGGAGTTCCGGAATCGATGTAAGCGCGCTCGGGGATCGATACACCGCGTCCAGACTAGACGCGATATATCGATCCCCGAGCAATCGATTTTAACCCGCCGATGCCGCGGGTTAGTCTGGACGAGGGCTAAGACTCTATTAAGATCATCTTGATGTTTTAGGTCCTTCCCACAAGACAGAATTTTTTCATATATTAACGGTGGTTATGCCAAAATAGAAAGGAATTTGCAAATGAAAAATTTTAAATGTGCATTGTCTTTTTTGATTCAGTGGTGGGTTTTTATCTGTAAAATGTTCTTACTTATCTGATTTGTATTTAATCTTTGAAACCAAGCACCAAAAGATACAGTAGCAGAACTCAAAGTATACAGTACATGAAGAATATGTTTGCTATTAGTGCAGTTAATATTCTAGACAAGATATTTGAGAATATTAGCGGTAATAAGATGATTTAAAATGTACTGTATGGAGGAAATTATTTAATATATTTTAAACAGGGGCCTTTGTTCTTCTGTATTTTTTTACAGAATCCATGTGATGACATTAAATCTAAATATGTACAAATTACAGCTGGATACTGAATTTAGGATTATTTTAGTATAACTTCTCTACCATATTTTATGTGTGGTTTTAGTTCTTAAATTTTTTCACTGTGTGTTCAATTTGTATATGTCTGATGATGGAATCAGTTGAAGGGTTAAAAGTTTGGCAGCAGTTTTCCATCCCAGAGCCTGAAACTGTTTTGTGTTTTACTATTCCATTTCCCCCCATCTTTGAGGTTATCCTCTTTATATCCACAGAGCAACCACTCCTTAAAAAGAAAAACATCTTTACAGATTTATCTTTGCTACTTTTACTCCTTGGTAGATATTGGCTGCTATTCTTACTGTAGCCACAGCAGCTGTCTAGATTATAAATAATTGAGGAAACTTTCAAGATCACTGTAATTTAATGTTTCACAAGTGTATTGTAAGAACTGAATTTCATTCATGAGCTACAAGCAATACCAAAATACATTAAAAAACCCAAAACATTACATTGTAACTGAAAGTTAGATTAACTCACTTTTTCTCTAAGAACTAAAGTATCTCTTCTGGTGTTTGCAGCCAAAGCCGACACCAAGGGTTGTTTCAGAAGCCAGGTTTGGGCATAATGGCTGTCAGCATGCGTGCTAGAGCAGCAGCTGTGTAACATACTAAAAGGGGGTATTCTCCCTTCACTTCCTGCTCCAAGGTACTGACCCTGCGCTCCTGGTGCGTGCAGAAGGATGGCTTGGGGCAAGGATATCTAACCTGTCCCACTCAGTTTAGGATGCTTAGCACTGTAGTCAGTGCTGGACACTCCGGTTCTTTACTAATGGAAACGCAAGATCATCATGGCTGTTCCTTGCATTGATGTGCATATCCACATGGTTATCCATGACTGAACACTAAAGGCCAGTGTTTATTAGTGTTTGTGCTCTAAGAATATAATACATTGTAAACCAGAGGGGGTAATGTTTGCAATCATTTGCATTGGGTCAGTGGGCACAACTTTTCTCTGAGATCGACACTGTTAATTTGGATGGTGCAGTCTACATCCCTTGATGCACTTGATCGGGGGAGGCCATGGCTTCATCTCAACTCGTGCCATTTGGGTAATTTCCACCTCTGATGACACTAAAAGGGAACAGTTCCTGCCTTCCCCAAAGCACAGGGATTATTGTGCCTGGCCCTTGTGCAGGTGGCATCACGATGGAGAAAGTTCCTTGTGTCCTTCCAGCCCTCTCACTCACACCAGGACACACAGTCTCACCCTAGTTTTTTACCTAACTGTTCAGTCACAGCTGTGTATAACTACATTACAGCTTCTAACAATTGGATGTTAAAGTTCAATAGGTGGAAAAGGCAGATGACATCTTTGCCTCTCAAATAGAAATACAGCACAGCTTATTATGAAACTGTACTACTTTATACGTACTATTAAATGCCTTTTCATAACTGTCCACTATGTAAGAACTAATTTTTCTGGATCATATGTATTTATGTAATGTATATTTGTTTAAATAGAACAACAAAGGCCTATAATTGACAGTGATTAGTTCCAGATGACATGAAGACAATGTATGGCAAACTAAGCATATAGCGGTATAGAGTGGTCCAAAAAAATTCAGAGACCATCCCTACAATTGTAGTTTTTCTGCATAGAATGAGACATGTCAGAAAATAGCTTCATTCTTGAAGAATGAAAGAAAAAAATCCATTTCCTGTTTGTGTGCATGTTATAGAAAAAACTACTGCAAACAAACATGGGCCAATGAAGCACATCAAGGGATGCCTTTCTCTTAATATTATTGCATTACAGAAGCTTGGCAACCGTTTTCTTATCTTATATTGATCCATTTTTTCACTGTCCAGCAGCTGACATTAAAGACTCAATATCTGCCACTCTGCAGAGTTTGCAATACCGTAGTACCATCTGTTGTACTTATAGGAAGTTACTGTAGTTAATGCTGGTTCCTTAGAGAACAGATGCTGAGTATTCAGTGATGCTTACCATCTTGTGAATATAGACATAGTGAAACTTCCTTTAGAGTAAAGTAGAATGAAAGGCACAGGATGTTTCAGTAAATTGTGATGTATAAATAGCAGTTCTGGTTTTAATGACTGCTGATAGAATGAAGTTCTTCTGTGACACAGTGATGTCTTTATACAGATTCTACTCTATATATGTGAGCATATCTCATGTACAGTGGTCTACATTTTTTTTTAAAAATCAGCATTTGCAAACTTCAGTACACAGCGATATCTGAAATTATCTTCATATTTATCTAGGGCCTTCCATCTCCATGGCACTAAAGCGAAAACAGAGATAAAGCTCCTTACTCTGAATAGCTGAGGCCTTGATCCTACCATCTGGTTCCTATGGATGCTAACACTAGTCCCAAACCTCAGTGAAGTCCATGTGTAGGGCTTGTGGGGCTCCATGTGGGCACAGGCATCCACCACCCTGATCAAATTGGTGGATGGGGTCTTCTGTTACATAAACATAGGAAATTATGACAACGCATAAGAAAGAGTGAAGATAGAGATGATGGTTACAAGACATAAAGATCATGCAAATTGTATATTTTGTCTGAAGCTTGAAAGATGAGTATTAAACTGGAGAATAAGCCGGAGAAAAGAAAAGAAGCACAATAGCACAGGAGTAGAGGTTAGTGGTGGAGAGCTATGTAAAGGAAGAGAGATTTTTCAAATGGGGATTTGAAGGTAGATGGGAGAGGATGTTTGGTGTAGTGGGAGAATAAGGATGTTGCAGGCATAGGCAGCAGATGATAAAAAGCCTGAAGGTGCAAGTAGGAGGAGATAAGTGGAGCATCAGGGTAGGAAGTAGGTAGAAAGAAGTTGTTGATATTTAGGCTGGGGCAGAGCAGTGCTGTGCCTTCAACATCAGGATGAGGAGTTTTAAAGAGATGAGGAGCCGTAAAGGGATTTAAGAAGGAGGCTGAAATGGTCAGAGAAGAGGGAAAGGAAGATCATTTATCCAGCAGGTAAAATAAAGAGGCACAAGGTAAGAGACCAAGAGAAAGGGTGTTTACAGAGGTTGAGATCAGAGAGAACTGGCATGTGAGCCAAGATTTTGGCAGTGCGGATGGGCAGGAAGGAACAGATGTTAGAAATGTTAGAGGGAGTAGTATAGTGACAATATTTGGCAAGAGCATGGATAACTAAAGACAACCAGTGTCATATGAGTTTGAAGGAGTGGGAGAAAAGAGGAGCTGTTAATAGCGAGGAAGGGGGAATCTGTAGAGAGAACGATGAGAGGGTTTGCTTTATCCATGCTAAGTCTGAGGAGACGGAGGGACATCCCAGAGGAGATATTGGAGACACAGGAAGCAATGTAGCCTGGGCAGAGATACCACAATTTCCCCATATACTTAGAATAGGAAATAGCTGTGGTAACCATGAGGTATCTGTGGTCGTGTGTCAATTCATCATTTTAATGGTGACCACTCTTGTGTATCTGTCTATGAAAAAGAGATCACGACAACACCTGTCACAGCGTTTGGCCCGTAACGCTCTGAAATATCATCTGTGATGCAGATATCCTATCATGTTGCATGAGTAAAAGGAGGGAGTTCAGTGTTTCTGTTACTGTTCATTTGGCTATAGATTGTGCAGAGTTAGTCTATATTTAGTCCAGTGTGGGCCAGAGCCTGAAACACTTCTTATTAACATCATTGTTAGGATTCATTGAGTAACGATCATGCCCATATTAGCAATACGTTGACTTTAACGTGCAAGGAAAACCTACTTCAGCAAAGGGAAGAGGAAGATGTAGCCAAAGATAAAAGATATCTGGTATATTTAGAATATAGAGGTGAAACATAAATATTAATTACAAAAGTCGATTTTACAAACCCTTTAGGTCGGCGGAATGGACTCAGTAGTGTAGACACCTACATTATTAACTCGACCTAATGTGGCATATGTCGACCTAACTTTGTAGTGTAGACCAGGCCTCAGACAGGGAGGCTTGGCTGAGTGGAACACTGCAGGGATTCTCTCTCGGGAGAGCTGACTTGGGGCTCTTGGAGATGAGTCATGGGGGAAGAAAGTGAAACTGGGAGCTCTCAGGTGGCTGGCCTGGATACTGGGGCCCTGGAACAAGGGGAGAAAGTGTAAGGGGGCAGACAGTTAATGACTCTCCAGTGGGTGAACTGGAAATGATATCCCAGGAATGGGCATGAAAACTGTTGTGAACTTGTTATATTTTGGGAGAATGGTTTTGTCATGAGGGTTCTGTGGGCTGTTGGACATGTACAAGAATAAATACATTTTCTCCCAGCAGACTTTTGAACTGGACATTGAGAAAGACTGTGTTCCTTTTATGGGAGGAAGAAAGGAGAAATGGAGGCAGACATACCTGTCATGATGCGGCCTGTTGCATGTGGGTGCCCCAGACAGGGATGCCTTGTCACAAGGGAAAGCCTCCTCTCCCCTAAAAAATAAAATAAGGACACCTTACAAAGTGCCCTGAGGGTCAGTAAAGTTAAGGGAGAAAGTAAATTCAGGAGTCAATGGTCCTCAGCTGCCAGAATCAATAAGAAAATGGGGGTTGCCACCAGGACACAAACCATAAAGAGATTTAACAATTAAAAGAATTGTTCTTCATTTGCACTCCAAAACAAATTGGAATCCAATGGAATCTTGGAAGAGGTGGAATATGATTCATATGTCAGATGTATGTATGGTGAATATAAATCTACATTATTGAAATAGTTGGATCTGCAGCCATTTACATCAGATGAGGATCTGACCTTACGTGTGTAACTTCACTAAGTGGGCAGCTGCCTTCTGCACTAACCCCCAGATATTTAATTGTAGCTTTATAGATATCAAAAACAAAGACTTTAGGGCCATGCCTTCCAGTTTGTCTCTTAAAAGTCATTTTTGTTATAGTTAGAGACTTGAAAATTTCACCTCTGCAGTTTCTCACTGTTGGCACTACAGTTACTATCCACCCAGCATATGGAGATTGCAGAGGACTAAGGTGACCAGATGAGATGAAGAAAATATCGGGACACATGGGGCCGGGGGGGAGAGTCCTGCTGGCAGAGGAAAAAAAAAAAGCGTGGCGTCCTGGAGTCCCCTGGGCAGAGAGAGAGAGGAAAACAAAAAAGGAGTCCTGGAGTCCTGCCAGCAGAGGGGGGAGAGGGGAAGTCGGAGTCCCACCAGCAGGACAAAACAAAACAGGAGTGCGAAATATCAGGACAAATTGCGTCCCAACCGAACATCGATCGGGACGCGGGACAAATGCCTAAAAATCGGCACAGTCCTGATTTTATCGAGACATCCAGTCACCCTACAGAGGACTCAGCTTGGAATTTGTCAGTTAACTGCAGGGATCACTTTTAAATGCTGTTTGGCATTTCCTATCTGATGCTGAGGATACTGCTCCATGTTACTCAAAGCCAAATTCAGCCCTGGTGTAACTCCATTATCTTCAGAGTAGTTGCACTTGGTTGCACCAAGGTTGAATCTGGTTTCAGGAGTGGAAATTGCACTCAAGCTCTAACACCCTACAGAGAAATTCCACCAAGATGCCTAGTTGTACCTCACATTGTCTTTATTTTTGGATCATCAGTAGTCACTGGAGCCTGATCCTCCAAACACTTTTATGCCATTGTTGTCTAGATGAGTGTGACTGGTCGCAATAAATCTTCTTAGGGTGCCCCTCTCAAGAACCTCTCACTTTGAGGGGGTCTTATCATTAGAGCACCCCCTTCCCAATGCAGAGTTCTGCTGCCTAGAAACGTGCAGAGAGATAGCAGTGCAGAAGAGATCAAAAGCACGACAAACATTTTTTTTCTCCATAACTTCCAGGCACAGGATTTCTTGGAATCAGAGTTCAATGGTTAAATAAAGATGTGTATTTTCAAATAATTCTTCTCTGAGGTTATCCTGAGAAATCTGATGCAGGGAACTTTTGTGTCTTGGTTTTTGTTAGGCATTATTATTACCTTGACTTTGTAACTCAGTAAGTTTGTGTTTAAATGTTACATCTGCTTGGTGTTCCTATAGTAACAAATGGACATCTTTTGGCTTTAGCCTGATATTTATCAGCACAGCTGTATGTTAGTCTGAAGGGAAAAGCATTACCTGGATCAATGCCAGACTTACTATGGCAGCCATTAGCTTAACTCCTTCGACTGCATGCTGAGACACTTGGCTAAATATTGAGTGTGGGAATATCTAACACTGCATTTTTTTTTAAGGAAGCCTCAGTCTCAGGGTGCTTTCTCTTGCCTTTTGCCCTTTAAAAAAAGAAAAAAAAAAAAGAAAGCATAGCTGCAGTGTGCATCAGCTTCTGCGTCTTGCTATATATTGAAAAGGGGACTTTTTGGAATGGTCTTCCACCCAGGAATTAGCAAATATGTGCTTAACATGTGCCATACTCATGTTAGTGAGTGATAGCTTTGATGTGCAGTAGATGAGGGTTTTTTTTCCCCAGTAAAAGTGATTCACATTTTGATGGCTATGATTTTATTCTGTGGCTGCTTAGTTTATTTTAAAAATTGATTACTTAATGCAACCGGAAAAGTAAAAAAGAGAAAATTAATTTATTATAACAATTCAAGGTTTAACATCATACTAGGATTTTGACATAAACCAGAAAGGACATCTGAGACGAGACTGTCCTTAACTCATCTTATTGTGCCTCCATATTATAGCACATCTATTATGTAAAATTGCCTATTACTGAGACCCTTGTAGGAACAACAGGCACTATTAAGTTCAGTGTGGTTTCACTTGCTTGCACCAAGGTTGAATTTGGTCTCAAGAGTGGAAATTGTGCTCAGGCTAAAATGTGCAGAGTGAATTAAGGACAGATCCTTAATGATACAGTACTTGTCTTTGGTCCTCAGCATTATTTTCACTTGACTTTATGATAAAGGCCTTTTTTTAAGCTTCCTTGCAGGGAAAAAAGATTAAAAGCAAGGGGCTAGGGAATCAATCAGACAGGAAATAAATTGTAGCTATAAATTTATCTCCCCTTATAGGATTAATTAATTCATTCCCTTTCTGAGCTCCAGCTATGGGGAAGTCTTTCTAGCTTTTCGAAATGGGATGGATCTGAGTAATGTAAGTTTAAAGCATATGTTGACAGCAAGAGATACCGGCTCATGTTTACATAGTTCAGCTCCTGCTTTCTGAATTCCACATAGTGGCTTTATCTTCTGAACAGAAACCCTATTTTCTCTAGCCATAAGAAAAAAAAATGTCGTGAAACTCTTCATACTAAACCAGAATGTGACAAAGATTCTGTGTCCTGTTCGTGATTTAGTAGTTGAAGCTGTTTATACAACTGTTTCTTTTGCCACCTAGGCTTGTGTGTCTATTTGAATATGTCTCTATTTATAGAATACCTAGTACTAAGCTCTTCACACTCAAATATCCAAAGCGGGTCATACTTTTGACAAAGGATTATCCAGTCCAGAGAAATTAGCTTTCACCTCTGTTAGAGTGTCTGTAGATTTTTGATTTCAGGCTTCTACTGTTGCACTGTCTCTGTGTAAATATGTTTAATTTGGTTATTTTAAGTAATTAAATAGTCTTACTCTAAAGCTGCTGTGATGTATGTCCAGGACAGTTTATTCTCTGGTTTTTGGCTGGATTTATTTTTATAAATCCCTAATCTAACTTGCTTATTTTGGGCTAAACTGTGCCTTTGTCCTGTCTTATGCAGCTATAGTGAAGAGTGAGGAGGAGGAGTAAGATCTTAATTTCCCCAATACTCATTTCTCCCTACTGTTACTTACACCTTCTTGTCAACTGTCTGTAATGGGTCACTCTCTTGCCACTTCAAAAGTTTTTTTTCCTCCCTTGGTATCTTGCTGTTAATTAATTTATCTTGTTAGACTTACCTCACACTTGGTAAAGCAACCCCCATCCTTTCATGTATTTATACCTGCTCCTGTATTTTTCACTTCATGCATCTGATGAAGTGGGTACTAGCCCACGGAAGCTTATGCCCAAATAAATTTGTTACTTTCTAAGGTGCTACAAGGACTCCTCATTGTTTTTGCTGATACAGACTAACACAGCTACCACTCTGAAACACTCCCCAGTGAGACTGTGTAGGACCTGGTTGCTGTGTAGGACCTGGTTGCTGGCTCCAGGCACAGGAAGGAGAGCAGGGACTGTACACCCAAAACTCTTCTGCCACCCCAGCAAGTAAGTGGGCACAGAGTAGGTGGAGCCATGGACTCCACCCTCCTTACCACCCACAAACACGCATGTTGGCCAGCCATGATGGTGAGGCTCTGCTGTGTCTGGTAATGGGCTGTCACAGGAGCTGTCACTCCTTCTCTCTTGCCACTATGGAAGAGAGGAGCTGTGTTCTTCAGAGAGGTGTATTCTTACCAGAGCTATTTTAGAGTGGGTAGCTATGAACTGCCGCCTACACTAGCTTGAGCCTAAATACTTGATCTAGCCCATTAATATTAAAGAACATGGTGCTAGATGAGCAGATGGATGGAGCTACATCATTTAACCCCAGTTAAGGATTTTTCATAGATAGATTCATAGACTCTAGGACTGGAAGGGACCTTGAGAGGTCATCGAGTCCAGTCCCCTGCCCTCATGGCAGGACCAAATACTGTCTAGACCATCCCTGATAGACATTTATCTAACCTACTCTTAAATATCTCCAGAGATGGAGATTCCACAGCCTCCCTAGGCAATTTATTCCAGTGTTTAACTACCCTGAGAATTAGGAACTTTTTCCTAATGTCCAACCTAAATCCCTTTGCTGCAGTTTAAGCCCATTGCTTCTTGTTCTATCATTAGAGGCTAAGATGAACAAGTTTTCTCCCTCCTCCTGATGACACCCTTTGAGATACCTGAAAACTGCTATCATGTCCCCTCTCAGACTTCTCTTTTCCAAACTAAATAAACCCAGTTCTTTCAGCCTTCCTTCATAGGTCATGTTCTCAAGACCTGCAGTGCCCAGAATTGGACACAATACTCCAGTTGAGGCCTAACCAGCGCAGAGTAGAGCGGAAGAATGACTTCTTATGTCTTGTTTACAACACACCTGTTAATGCATCCCAGAATCACATTTGCTTTTTTTGCTACAGTATCACACTGTTGACTCATATTTAGCTTGTGGTCTTCTATGACCCCTAGATCTCTTTCTGCCATACTCCTTCCTAGACAGTCTCTTCCCATTCTGTATGTGTGAAACTGATTGTTCCTTCCTAAGTGGAGCACTTTGCGTTTGTCTTTATTGAACTTCATCTGGTTTACCTCATTTGGCCCGTGATGTTCTTTCCTTGTTTGAAATTAATCCATACGTGCGATTTTAATTTTGAAAATGAAACATTTATTTATATAAAGAAAGTGGCCCAAAGCAACATACAGACAGAAAATGTTTTATTTAGAGGAAAGAATTGTAAAGCCATATTCTAAATGTTTCATGTGATTATTATAGTTCTTTGTTTCAGGGTTTGATTTCAGAATTAATTTTACCCATTCAGGTTACAGATTGATATATTGAATCCTTCAGTACTGGAGTTCCTGGATGGGGATGAAAAACACAGTGTACAGTAATCAGTACCACGTATTTTCATGCCTTCTGCAGGTGTCTAAGCTCTTAATTCCAGTTTGAATGTTTTTTTTTAGATGTAACTTAAAGGTTGGTGGTTCTTATAGTGATTGTTCTTATGGATTCTTTTTTCTGATGCACATGCACCATAGAACAGATTCTTTTTGGCCACACCTGGTGCCCCCTTCACAACCCAACTACATAAAGGGCAGAGCTGGCCCAATGGAGCCTCAGTTCCTTCTTACCATCCATGGCAGCGTGATGGAACCTCTGTAGTGTCCCCTTACTCGGTGCACTGTGCAATCTCTTGTTAGGCTAGTTAGTGGTCGCTCACTCATGGTTTCTATAGTTAGTGTAGTTAGTATCATTTTAATTGTTTGTCTCATGCCCACTAGCGCAAAAAAAAAAAAAAGGCAAAACTTCTAACAGACTTGATATCCCTGATACTGTGACCCAAGCTGCTATGGCTGAGTCCTGCTGTATTGTTTTGAAGGGTCAAAAGAGTGAAAGATATTATAAACACTTGCATTGTTCAACATGAAAACCATGATAGAAAAGTTTGAGGTTTTTTTTCTACGGAGACCGTGGTTTATATGGCTGCTTGGAATACATCCAAAAGCATTCATTCATTGCTCAAACTCAAGAAAGAACAAGAAATCAAAACAGGCATTTATATTGTAACTAAAACTGAGTAGATATGCAAAACAAACTTAGTAAAAGCCTATTAAAATCTCTCTTCTTTTGGAGGCAAACTATCAGTCTCTTTTTTTTCATTAACATACTTTTCTTTGGTGAAAAGGAAAGGGTTAATTTCACTCTGGCTTGCTGTCTGAAGTACATTCACATCTCTTGTTTTTAACAGATAGGCACAAGGTGAAGGAATTACATGATAGAGCTGGTGGGGGAAATATGACTTTTGTTGATGTTCCTGGAACACTGGGTGGCTGGTCAGTAATGAATGGATACTTTAGGCTGGCAAGTTGGCCATGGTACCTGTTGCTTGAACTCAGGCTCACATTACAGTCAAGGACATCATCTGATTTGGGTCTTTTCTCCTCAGACAAGGTAGGGCTGGATGTGGTAATATGTGTAGTGCAGTTGATTGCAGAATCTGTTGAAAAGCTGAGTGGGAGAGGGATTAGGAAGAAGAAAAATAGTGGAGCTAAAAGTAACACAAGGGGAGAGAGTGACATAACAGGATCTTACGTGCCTCTGCAGTGCTGACAGTTGAGTGTCACCACTTATGGGCTTGAGGACTGGATGTCATGAGGATATGATGAGTTTCAGGACTCTCAGGTTAAAATCAAGTTCCTTAAACAAGAGCAAGGCCTGCTGACCTTTCTCTCGGGAAGAAAACCCTGCAGTCTGGTCTGCTGTTTCTGCTTGGGATCAAGGACGTTGAGATGAGATGCGATAAGCTGAGCTGGAAAGCCATGCTGCTTTTTTCAAAATCTCCTTTTAAGGACCCAAAAAGGCAGGAGAGGGGAATGGGTGGCATAGTTCATCCCCTTGTTGTTTCATTCAATTAAATCCATTTCTGTAAGGCCAAACTTGGTATAGGTGACGTTAAGTCCAATCTCCACTTAGTCCTTGACCAGTCAGTAGACCTTTTTGTTTGGACTAATTCAGCCTCTGTCTGGTTTTCTTGCACCTGTTTATAACATTCTTTTTTTAAAATAGCTTGACCTATTTTCATGGTTAATTTCCAAGCAGGAAAAATTTATAAACCAGTTGTCACAACAGTCCCCAGGATTTAAAATTTGCCCCTCTTGAAGGCTACTATCAGATGAATGATGAGAACTTTAAGTGCCTCTTTAGTCTAGGTAAAGGGGCACATTCCTGATGTGTTCCATTGTTGTTCCTTCTCCAAAAAGACACAAAGTGAGGAAGGCCTACTTCAGGGTCTTTCTGCTGGAGCACTCAAAGGCTGGGAGGTTGATTCCAGGCTTGCTGTTACATGCCTTTCTCATCTCATGGGCACCGTGGCTCACGTAGGCCTACCCACCAATCCTGTTAATATTGAGAATCTTGAGGAAACTCAGACAAGATTCAGTTGCAGTGATCAAGGCAGCCCCAGAGAGTTCTGGTACTCAGATCAGGTGAACCTGCCTCCTCACAAACTCTGCTCACACTACCTGCTCTATTGTATATCGTTTAGTAAAATGGATGTTCGAAAATACACCTGGATCCCAGTATCATTACATCTGACAGTCTGGATGCAGGCTAGATAGCTGCCACAAAAGAAGTTGTTCAGCTGATGTCCAGACATCTTGCTGCATAGTGGAAAAGCATCTGCTAGACTGTCTTGTGTGGCTATGCAGCAAAATGCAAGAGATTTTCTATTTGGGAAGTGCAGCGTCTCCTCTGTCCCTTTGAAGCACCTGTTTCTGCTATTCTGAACGATCTGCTAACCCCAAAATATTAAGGACTATCCATCAACTCCCTAAGAATACATTTAGCAGCAATAGCAGCACATCTTTCTCCTATTCAGGGCTGTATCATATTTTCCCATCCTACAGTTTCTAGATTCCTAAAAGTTCTCATACATATTTCCTTATTCTAGGATCCACTCCCTTCCTGGGACCTCCACAGTGTTATCTGGCTTAATGGAACTTTCCTTTGAGCACCTAGCAACCTGCTCTTTTTACCTATGAAGACTAGCTTTTTAGTAGCCATGATATCAGTTTGGGGAATTCAGGCCCTTATGGCTGGTTCCCCTTACGCATAGTTCCATAGAGATAATGCGACTCTTAGGCTGCACCTCAAGTTCCTGTCTGATTGTTTCTGATTTGTATTTAAATTTTTTGGTTTACCTCCCAGTTTCTTCCTCAAACCACTCAAACCAGGCGAAAGCCAAATTGCAGTCCTTTAACGTGAGCAGGGCTATTTCATACTAGCTGGACAGGTCAAGACCCCTCAGGAGCTCCTCTAGACTGTTTGTAGCCATCGCAGACAGGATTAAAGCTCAAGCTACTTCCACCCAGATGTTGTCTGAGTGGGTATCTAACTGTATTAGATCCTGTTATGAGATAGCCAGATTAGATCTAGCTATGCAGGTTAGTAACCATAGTGTCATGGTTCAGGCAGTTTCTGTGGCTTTTCTAAGAAGTATGCCTTTTTCAGAAATTTGCTGGACAGCTTCACAGGGATCAGTCTACATTGTCACCCGGTACTATTACTTAACCGTGGCAGGATCAGGATCAGATGCCCCCATTTTGTTACAGCTGTCCTACGGTCCTTGTTTACATAGGGCTCCTATCATCTGCTTTCTACCTATGAGGTCACTGCTTGCTAGTCACCAGAACTGGGATCCATGAGGCCAATCACTTGACGAAGAAAGAATGGTTACTTATCCGACAGTAACCATGGTTCTTCAAGATGTGTTGTCCATGTGGATTCCAAAATCCATTCTTTTTCTGCTTCCACAAAGTCCTATAGATACAGGATTCAGTACTGGCAAAGGAACTGAGGGATGGTTGGGTCCACTCTGCCCTTTATGCCCTTGCGTGGGAAGGTGCGAGGATCCAATGGACATCACTAGCCATAATATCTGATCTCATTTGCACAGGATACATACTCACCAGAAGCGGAATCCATGTGGACTACACATCTCAAAGAACCACAGTTACTGGAGAGAAGTAGCCATTCTTTGTTTAAGAAAGGGCCACTTTCATCTGATTGGCTAGAAATCATACTTTGCTGCAATGTCTGATGGAGATTGAGAGCAGATGATTCTCATGCTTTGGGTATTTCCTGAGACATTTCTCCTATTTTCAGGTTGAATATTTAACGCTCAAAAATGAGACTTTGATAGGACTAGCTAGAGCCATGCAGCTTTGTTATGGCATCTCAGTACTGACCTCCAGCTTGCTGTTCCTGTCACGAGTCATGCCTAAGCAGAGACTCTCTGCCATTTGTGCAAAGTTTGTGTTATGAGCAAACATCCACTATGCACTAGGTTGAGAGCAGCTCTGGGCAGGAACTTTGTTGAGCCCTTTGTGTTTAACGAATCATCCTAATCATTTTATCAGAGTAAAGAGTTCAAAGGATAAGTGTAATAACCTGGTGTACTGTTATGACCTCTCAAACATTGAAGCTGTGAGTATGTAGTGCTTCTCATGATCAGACATACTCAATGTTGAGGATACTCATCATCTTCTTGTTGCAGGATTAGGCCTTTAGCGTATGTATACACTACTATTAAACTCCCACAGCTGGACCGTGTCTGTTTAATCAGGCTTGCGGGGCTTGGGTTGAAAGGCTGTTTAATTCCAGTCTAGTTGTTCAGGCTTAGGCCGGAGACCTTTGAGAGCTGAATGTAGAGATGAAAGAGAAGGATCTGCTCCTCCGCCCCCAATCATATTTTAGCCGTTTTAAACAGAAAAGACATCCTGGTTTCGGTTGCCCCAAACCATTCTGAATACAAGAATGCCCTTCGAAGGGAATGGAAACTTAGACATCATGAATCAGAACTTTCTCCGTGGTGCTTAGTGAATACATTTCTAGTGCTATTTGACAGCTGCAGATATGTTTGTGGAAAGAAAAATATCAAATATTGATGGGGATTTGTGGTTTACTTAAGAACCACGTGAGCAGCACGCAATTTGTGTCTTCAGGCTCTGTACATTCTAAATACAGACCCGGCATCAGTCATCCTGCTTTTACACTGTGAAAATGTTCTATCAGCACCAAGCTCTTTTGCTGTTAACATCCTGTAAACTTTGGTTTTTGGGACATCCCCATCAAAATATTCATTGGCCTGTCTAAATTTGGACTGATAGCAACCTTACATTAGGTTGCAAAAATGAACATATATTCGTATTTATACAGATAAGAGTTGCATTTTGAGCAAGGTAATATTTATATCAGGGTAGGCAACCTATGGCATGTGTGCCGAAGGTGGCACGCAAGCTGATTTTCAGTGGCACTCACACTGCCCGGGTCCTGGCCACCAGTCTCGGGGGCTCTGCATTTTAATTTAATTTTAAATGAAGCTTCTTAAGCATTTTAAAAACCTTATTTATTTTACATACAACAATAGTTTAGTTATATATTATAGACTTATAGAAACAGACCTAAAAAGGTTAAAATGTATTACTGGCAGGCAAAATCTTAAATTAGAGTGAATAAATGAAGACTCGACACAGCACCCTGATTTATATCCTTTGAGAGCAAGCCGTATTTTCCGTTTTTCCTTGCCATTTCCTATACGATGTATAGGAAAGTTTTTGAGGAATAATGCAAATATGGAGGTAACTTTGTCTGAAACAAAACCGACAAGATTTTAAGAATTGCCAGTGTAATGAAACTTTTTTGTTTGTTTTGTCTTTTAATTGCGTTTTAATGTAATGAAGTAAACAGTTAAGCATAACACCATAGCCTTGAAGAGTTTTTTTACCAGAACAAACAGGTTTGCAGATATAGTTCAGCGTGCAGATTAGGGTCTGCATTCTGTGTTCTGTCATTGTGTACCAGGAGAGGGCACTGAGCTTTTTAAAAATGCTTCAGAAATTAACCTTCATTTTTCTTCTGTTGAAAGTTTTACAGTCAAGATTGAAAACTTTTTACTGTCCCAAATACTGAGATTGAAGGCAATATAACTTAGTTTGAAATAAAGAATAATTCTTGTGGAGAGGCATTCCATAAAAACCAAATTCCCAGTGCTGTACAAAATTGAGGCTTACGTCATGATATATAAACATTTTCTAGAGTTTCTGAGGGAGAAAACCTATAGTAAGAGCTTGAGACTGACCTTTATTTAGGGAAAAAGTGCTATATCTCAGCATGTCACAAGGGCAGCACAATTTACAAATTACCCTGTTGCTTCTTACTGGGCAAAGCTGTATGTATACTCTGGCTCTGGCTGGAGTTTCCATGTCTAAGCTTCTGTCAAATGTAGTCCATGTTCAGCATATATCTGTGCCCATAGATGGGACTTTATTTACATGTTTACTGGGGTATTTTTAGTGTCATTTGCCTTGTTCTGCCTATACCGACCAGGCAGCTTTTTTCTTCTAACACAGACCAGTATAGAAATTGAGATTGCCATTACATTACAAGCACAAAATCTTCTGTGGCTAATTGTGTTCATACTTGTTAGAAGTGCAGAGCTATTCTAAAGTACCAGTCGGCATAC
The DNA here is from genome assembly GCF_025201925.1 of Gopherus flavomarginatus. Taxonomy (NCBI): domain Eukaryota; kingdom Metazoa; phylum Chordata; order Testudines; family Testudinidae; genus Gopherus; species Gopherus flavomarginatus. The sequence goes on along the minus strand of NC_066621.1, from coordinate 73,951,952 downwards.
AAGAATAGTCCTGAGCCATATACCTGGGAAAGCAGTAGTGGTATGAGCACAAATGGGAATCAGAAAGCCTTATTATTCCTGTCCCTTATACAGAAATTCAAGGAAGTCCTCCGTACCTCAGTTACTGTCTCTGTAAAAAGCAGGAGGTGGAAGGAGGGGGGAAGAATGATGCTTGCCTACATTTGTAAAGCACTGTAAGATCAGTGGATGAAAAGAGCAATACATTTGTATAGTAATATTTATTAATATTGTGGAGGAGAGACTAATGGTAGCCCCTCAAATCCGCAGCTTGTTCCTCTTTGAGAGAGCAGGCTTCACAAATTAAGATTTCAATTTAGAATTGACACCTAAGACTAGGAGGATAAATTGTACAGAGGATAAGGACCCTGAAAAAGAAATTCTACAAATTTGACCCAAAAATGAGTGATATGTGAATTAGCTCTGACTGTGATGGAAAAAATATTTACAATACAAATTGTATGTAAATGCAAAATTAGGGTAGTGCCAAACATACAAGGCCACAGTCCATCCTGGGTCATATCAGAGCGGTATGTGTTGCAAGGATAACTTTTGTGTCAGTTTTGCATCCCTCCCTCCACCCGAGCTTGGCACCTGTCCAGTGCCTAAAGCAGCTGAATGGCTGATCTAAGTTGCTCCTGGCTGTCCATTGCCCTGTGGGTCCATTCTGGTAGCTACCAATCATTAGGATACAAGATTCTCCGACCTTTTCTCCATCTCATGCAGTCATGCCCCCTACATCACCTAGAGAGTCCCTTAGGTACAGGGCGTACTCAGGGAGCTGATTAAACTGGCTTTCCAACTGCTTTGCAGTGCAAATAACAGAATATGTGGTTCAGGGTTATTCTCCGAAGTTATTCTGAACAGAATCTCTGACTTTTACATTATTGGCAATAAAGAGAGATTTCTCTCCTCACTTAATTTAGAAGAAAGGGGAGATCATGACAAAGAATATTTATTTTCCCTCTCAAGTGGCAGAAGAAGCTTAGCTTGAATTTGGGAAAAGATGATCACTAGAGCAGTTAAAGTAAAAATACTTCATGCAAAAAGGAGTTCATGTGTTAAGTAAATTACCATGTGCAGCAATTGGAACAACTAAGCAACAAGGATTAATCAGTTTTTATAAAGAAAAACTTTAATTAAATTTGGGGAAGTAGAACTGCCAACCCAGCTCTCCATCCTATTCCCCCTGCCCCCAACCCTGTATAATTTGCCTGAGCTCCCTGCATTTTCCCAAGTTCCTATTTATAACTCTTTATGACAATGTATTATCTGATGACTGTTGAGTTTCTTTATTTTACTGCCTGTTACCAGTGGAGTTTTGGAATCTAGACTTCCCATATAGGAGCAGGATCTTTCAGGGTTAGAATCAGCTGTCCTTTAATTTGTGTTTAGTTTTACAAAATGAGAACAAATAAGTATCCTGCATGTTGTGGAACCGGTATTGTACAGCTGACCATGCCATGGACACTTTAATATGCTACATCTACTTGTAAAAATGGATTTGTGTATAGTGTTCTAAAGAGCAACACTTATGGCTTCTTTGGGGGGGGTTACTTTTCTTTTCTTTGGACATTTGATCTGATTGTAACTGTTCTTTTCAAATAGCAAGTAATTCAAATCACATGTTGATCATTGCAGTGTATGACTGTACTCCCATTTAGCACCAGTCCCTCCGCTCTATGCCTACCCAGTTTCAGAAACATCCAATTTCTCCTTTTCCTCTGCTGTGTTAGATGTTGCCTGTGGCGGGAGGCAGAGCAACTGAGAAATCAGAGCTGCCTGCCAAAAGCCAGTGATGGCTCACAGCAAAAAAGAAAATACACACTCCCTTTTGGCAAATCAACAACTTCACGTCAGCTTTAAGGGCTTAAATAATATATGGGCTTTGCCCAGAAGGGTCCCTCAGAGTTTACAATAAGCAGTCATTGAAACAGTATAATTTTGAGGGGACAGCTAAGTGTGCTATGCTGAGTGTCAGCGCAATGCAGTGTCGTTAGATTTCTATCTGTATAAGCTGGTGCTCAGTTGTGATTTACTCAGGAAATTTAGTTCCACCCATGACATTTTATACCTATGTGATCTTGTTACCATGCCACTTCAGAATGCTTTGTGTGTCCATTACTGCAGGTGCAAAACTATATGTCTGCATGAAGCAACAACTGTTTTGCATAGATAGTTTGCATGGAGTTCATAGTCCTAGCAACATTAGTATTCCTAGAAAAATCCCATGACAATTGCCACAAAAGACTGTATTTGCACTTCCTCTATGGCTATGTCTACTCTACCACTTGAGTTCGCAAAACTTATGTCGCTCAGGGATGTGAATATTCCACTCCCCAGTCCGTCATAAGCACTATTGTGTGCAGCGCTATGTCGGTAGCAGAGCTTCTCCCACCGAACAAAGCTACCACTGCTCATTGGGGGTGGATTAATTATGTCGACAGGAGAATTCTCTCCCATTGGCATTGGATGGATACACGAGAGATCTTACAGCAGCGCAGCTGCATTGGTATAGCTATGCCTCTGTAAGCTCTCTAGTGTAGACATAGCCTTAGATACAGAACAAATCTTCGTTAATATCCAGTACTTTTGTCATTATTACAGTGTTTTGATGCTATGCTCAAAATATTGTGAACCCAAACTATTTTATGGGGAAAAAGTGATACATAAACATTTAATAATTAGTTTTTACTATGTGTTAATAGTAGTTTGTTAGGATTTTTAGAGTGTTGTCTTTAATACTTTTTATAGCCAAAATTCATGAAATGTTTATACTGTGTGTCAAGGCACCTCTTTCCTCTTGCCAGCCTTAGCGTTTCTCCCCTCTGGCGATGGTGGGCCTGGGGAAATCAGTCCCACTCAGGTAGGGTTTGGCTTCCCCCTTTGGTGCTCCCTTCGCTGTATCTTGAGGGCAGGCCTGAGGGTAAGCCTAAGGGGTGCTCCTTCCCCACTCAAAAAGGGAAATAGTTCTATAGAGCCAAACAAACCTGCCTCCTCGCTGGGATGGGATGTCATCCTGTTGTTTGTCCTGGAGTGTCAGTCCTTCCCCTAGCCAGCACTCGGGCTTGCCTCTGTTGTATTTTCCAACTCCTTCCCTTCCAGTTGTATAGAGTCTTATTATCGTATTTTATTTCCTGACATAAAGGCTTGCTTCTGCTATCTTCTGTAATCAGCCTTTCATATCTTAACATCTTCCTTCTCTGTCAAACTTGGCTATTTCCCTGTCTTAAAGTATTTAGTTTCTTACTATTTCTTGACTCTAATCCATCTTATTGTGTTCCATCTTATTGTGCAGTTCATGTAATATACCCCATTCATCTGTATCCTATATAATTATAATTATTTACCTCATTTTCTCTTCATACTAGAATTGTGCTGAGAATGGCAACGTCTGTATGGATTATTTCCCATTCATTCCTTTTACAAGATTGGGAGTTTGCTTACGTCATGTTAAGCTCTTTTTACAGACTCCGAAGCAAGAATAAAATGGTAACAAGGCAGTCTGCTCTTTTTAAAGTAGTGTCGGTGGGCCCTGGCCAGCTGACCCCGTTGCAGGGCATGGGCTCATAAGATAAATGTTCCAAGGGAGGATCAGGAGTTAAACTGGGAATAGGGGCCAGGTGTTTGTCAAGTGCGTATAATGCTCACCAGGTAAAAGCACTTTGTAGAGTTCAGTTACAGGGAGAGAGGGCGGGAAGCCTGGAGTCTTAAGAGACTTGGAAGGAGGCTCCCTGGAGAAGTACCAGAACCCTGGTGAGGGTGATCTGGGGAGGTCAGTGAGGACTCTAGCCTAGCCAGACGAAGGAGGGCTGTCCCAGAGGAAGAAGAGGATTACAGTGCAGCCCCAGAAAAGAGTGCAATGGATACTAAGTTTCAAGGAGAAGCTGGGGGTCGGGTGAAGCTTATCGTAGTAAAACACAGTCCCAGGAAGGAGGGCTGTGATCACTTTGTCTGAAAAGAGAAGACATTTGAGCCCAGAAGAAAGTCAGCAAGTATAGAATCAGTCTCTGGAAAGGAGAAGCAGGGCATCTTGTGGCTACAGGGGAGGGGGCGCAGATAATACCATTATTTAGGGTTGACAGGGCTGGGAACCCGTGGTAGAGGGGCACATGTGTTTTCTGCTGTGCTACCACCGAGGCAAAAGATGCAATAACCCCTGCTATTAACGGGAGGAACAAAGAACTCATCAGAGCTCCAGAGCTGGAAAAAGAGAGGTCAGATATTGTTGCGTGCCTGGCACAGGTCAGGTATGGCAGATTAGTCGTTTCCTTTTGATTTTGATTACCCCAGAAAGGGTGGACTTTTGAGGCTGGAAAGTCAACTCAACTCAACGCACTTCAGCAAATGAACTGTATTGGAGTCCAAGAGAGTCATTGAAAACCCAGGAGGGACCAAGAGGCAGGTTGATGCAGTGCCGCACCATGCCACCAGGGGCCTGCTCTGGGATTGCACTCTACGGGCTGGTCTACACTACGGGGGAAAATCAATCTTAGATATGCAACTTCAGCTACGTGAATAACATAGCTGAAGTCGAAGTATCTAAGATCGAATTACTCACCGTCCTCACGGCACGGGATCGATGTCCGCGGCTCCCCCTGTCAATTCCGCACTCCGTTCGGATTGGTGGAGTTACGGAATCGATATAAGCGCGTTTTGGGATCAATATATCGCGTCTAGATGAGACGCGATATATCGATCCCCGAGCAATTGATTACTACCCGCCGATATGGCAGGTAGTGAAGACGGACCCTATTACAGGCATTAAGGTTGGAGAGTTACGGAGCATCTGTTCTTCCATTAACACACAGTAAGATTAGTAAGAGTTGTGGCATACATCACAATGATGATAATTATTAAAGTGTTCAGTGGACCTTATGTGGTTATCCTGATTAAGGGAAATCATTTTAAAAGAAGTCATTGGAAAAAATTACAGTTAGGGGGAACCCTGCACTGGAAATTCTGTGACACTAACTTCACAGTGTAGTCTTCCTTGTTACCTGAAAGGACAGGGTATGTAGGCCAGATTGAGGGAGTGAGGTCTTAGAATCCCCCAGAGTCCCTAGGATCTATGAGCTTCATTTCTGCAATTTCCCAGGCAGCCAGAATCTGAAGGTACCGGAGAACAGGACCTCCATGTTGTTTTCTGACCCATCCTTGCCTGCACAGCTCCTGAAGGAGCAAGAAGGGATAACTGTGTGGTATCAGGCATGGAAGGGTAGTTAATACTGCAGAGAGAGAGAGACCTCTGGCTTAGTTTGCTTGCCTGTAAGGTGGAGGTAATAATAATCCCTGGGGTATTGTAAGGATTAAGTAATTAATGTTTGCAATTTGCTTTGAGCATGGATAGCCTTAGATGTGCTCCATATTATTAACTGTTTTATTGTTTACTGGGTTATTGATTGCCTCTTGATTTCTTGTACTGGCTCCAAATTGAAGGAGTCCAGTTCCATCTCTGTTACTGATTTCCCACAGCATGCCAAATGCAAAAAAAGAAAAAAGCCCAGTATTCTATTCCAAGGTCTTCGGTGTGTAAAAGGGTTATACAGATCCTTCTGTATGACTTATCTTTGCTGTAATTCCTGTCAGTTGCTAGACAGGAAACATTCTCATTTATTACTGATTTGTCTTGCCACCCCTATTTGTCCATTTCATCTACCTTTTGCATCTTATCGTAAACCTATGTCGTGAGCTTTCTAGGGCAGGGACTGTCTTATTACTGCTTGTACAGCACTTTAATTGGGCCCACACATGCTACCGTACTCCTAATAATAACCATAATAGTAATAGAGGGATTTTATGGTCTGGAAACATATTTGGGAGTTTGATCCTGCAATGCATCTGCACATGGAATATCCAGTGACTTCTTTGGTTGTTCATACAGAGGTCCACAAGGAGCCCTGATGGATTAGAATTTGGTTACTCATGCTTGACCTTTTGCATATAGATAAGGTATGTTGCACAGGGCTTCCAGGAAGGGAAGCACGTTACATGTGTCTCTCTACTTTTAGTAACACAAAGAACAATGTTTCAGCTCCCAGGCAAACCACATCAGGCCTCACCTTATGAAGAGAGGATGCATCATTGCAGCTTGGGGCTTCCAAAAAAAATAAAAAAAAAAATTAAAAAGAGGAACGACAAAAGTAGAAAAAATGAGGGCTCCTCCAGGGCTTTGAGAAGGATTCTGTTGATCCTTATTCCTGGGGAGTAAGAGATCCTTCTGAAGATTGACTAACAGTGGCTTCTCGGCCACTGTGTAGACATACCCACACAGTGAGATTTTCAAAAGCACTGGTGATTGGCATAACTCTGTTCCCACTGTAGTAAATGTAAATTTCATCCTTGAGTAACAAGAGCGGAGTCAGGACAACTCAGCACCTTTGAAAATCCCACCATATATCAACTCTGCAAATGTTCTGATGCACACTTTCTCCCTGGTGCCC